>NC_138052.1:51432634-51597634 GCF_964194185.1 Rhinolophus hipposideros
TAATATCTCGATCTTATTTTACTATAAGACCCGGCCTTATAGTATAAGACCGGGTCTTATATTAATTTTTGCTCCAAAAGATGCATTAGAGCTGATTGTCTGGCTAGGTCTTATTTTTGGGGAAACAGGGTTATAGGCCAGGCTACACTTAACCAAAACCATTATTTGGTTTAGTCAGTTTAGTCACTCATAAATCAGTATACATTTATTGAGTATTTACATGTGGCAGACTGTGTTAGGAACAAAGGATATGAGATGAATAAATGAATGAAATATGATACCAACTCTCAGCGCCCCAACAATTTATCAGGAGACAGACACACTAATAATTATAGCATCTCTAACAGTATGAACCAAGTGTGATAAAAGCATGACAGAGGAGTGGATTGGTGCTATCTTAGGCTTAGGGGAAGAGAGAATTAGAGAAAGTTTCACAGAGGAGTTGAAATTTGAATTGGACCTTAAAAATAAGGAGTCCTCAAGCATCAAACCAAGGAGGAGAAGATGAGGGAGAGGAATCAGCGGGAGCAGAAGCCCAGAGGCACACAAGACATGGCAGGTTCAAGGAAAGTCTGGCCCCTGGTGTGGCTGAAGCTAAGGTAGGGGTTGGGAAGCAATTTACATGCCCATAGCCTGTTTAGGGTTTGGCCTTTATCCTACACGAGGCAAGGAGCCATTGGGGAATTTTAAGCAGAGAAGTAACATAAATAGAATTATATATTTTAAAGATAACTGAATGCGATACAGGAAATGGACAGTTGGAAATACAAAGTTATGGGATCAAATGTCACTTACAGCCACCTCAGTTCTGGAAACACCAAATTTGAAGTTATCAGTGTATGGACACACTCTATAGTTACAACCATGGGAATAAGTGAGTTCACCAATAAAAAATGTACAATGAGACAAGAAGAGGACCCAAAACCAATGTCAACCACTAATGGTGTGGTGAGAGGAGAAAGGAGAGCCACTGAAGGAGACTGATAAAGAAGGCCAGAACTAGAATGATCTCAAATGAGGAAAGTGAAGGTACAGATGGACCAGACGAAGAAGGAGCTGTCAGCAGTGCCTAGTGGAGTAGGGCAGTAGAGAAAAGCCATGGAGCTAGGCATTAGCTGGACAGTGGTGATCTTTGCAAGGGTAGTTGCAGTAAACACAGGAGGCAGAAGCCAGACTCTGAAGTTAAAGTGGAGGCAGCAGGAATAGACTTTTCTTTTTCAGACACTTGGCTAGGAAGAGGAGGAAACAAGGCAAGTATAAAGAGGCGGGATGAAGAAAAAATTCTTTGGGAATGTCAAAAGCTTGAATTTCTGGGCTGGTAGGAAAGTACTAGTGAAGAGGAAATGATGGAGGGGAAAGGAGAGCAAGAAGGGAATTGGGAAGAGAAAAACAGATGATACAAGATCTTGAGATGGAAGCTGGGAGATGTAATCAGATGAAAGGATCAGCTCTGGAAATCCATCAAGTCACTGGGGGGAAAAAAGCAGTCTTGCAAGTTATTTGACACAGCATGCCTGCATTTTTCAAATGTTTCAGGCTGTTCTGTTAGACTTTTGAAGACAGAGCCATGGTGACCAATTTAGAAGCCAGCCAATAGAAATAGTGGTTTAAAATATTTTGTTTTTTTAAAGTAAATCAGCCTGGAAATTTTCAGCTGTGCTTAGGAAATATCTCCCCCCACCCTTTTTTTAACTTAACAGTTTTGATGTAACCATTGACGCATTAAAAGCACAGTGTTTTTTAACACTAATGAATATTTAGATAAAATATCCCATGAATGAATACTTGCTACTTGTGGAATGGGAAAATAAAGGTTTGCCAACAATGAAACAGAAAGGACATTGGGGCTCAGTGACATGCACACCCAGACTGCATGCCTTTGGAACCTCACCAACATAGATAGGTATTGTATCCTCTGTCTATAGACAGGGGACTCAAGCTGGAAGTAGGACCAATTGCAAGTTGTTCCCTTCTCTAATATGGCGCCTCCTGTTGGAAAAACATGGCCATCCGAACCATAAAAAGTGCAGAGAAATAGAGCTTTTATACAACCTGAGACTGAGAAGACTTCTGGCCATAATTCTTCACAATTAGGAGCCCCTAGGACATTGGCTATCCTCAGTTATAATTCACATTTCCAACATTGGCAGCTAGGCTCTGTCCATAGATTGCTCGCTATTTTTTAATTTGATCCCTAATACCTACAAGAAATACCATAAATCTCACTTATTTCTTCCTTTTTGCAAATTTTCTTTTGGCTTCCTTAGATTATTTGGCTTCTGTATGCTTAACAACTTAAATTAAATTAAAATCTAATAGAGTCAGGAATTAGAATTCCCAATTTATCTTATAATGGAATGAATCCTTTAATGGGCTCAATCTTTTTACCAAGAATATAATTACAAGTTTTAAAATTAACTATAAGAATTTAGGAAATAAAGGGGCCCTGTGCTGGCTATAAAAAGGCACATAACTATTTAAACAAACATTAGGCTGGTATTTTTAAAACCAGGCTTAGTTACACATACTCCTCTTATAAGCAAAGAGGTACATTTATTTGACTGCATAGTTTATTTACATAACTATAAGAACAAAACCTCTATGTCCCATTTGTTTTTAGGTAAGCCAACATGGACAACACAGGACAGTGACACGTGACTAGGGAGGAAAGTGTGCTAAGAGATTGCAGATACCTGACTGACAGGTCAGGGAATGCCTGACGAAAAATACAGCATTTGAACTGTGCTTTGAAGGGTTGGTCGGATTTCAGTAAGACAAGGACTGAAGAAAGAAATGCCAGGTAGGACAGCAGAGGTAGGATAGCAGAGGCACCAACAAGAGAAAATTGAAATGTGTATGTTTTCAGTCATCCCACAAAAAACTGATCTCCTCTCATTCTAAACTCTAAACATATGAAAATGAACAAAGCAGTCCATACTCTCCAGGTTCTCACAGAGCGGGGAGAAGCAGCAACCTCACAACAGCGTGTCACCGTGTTCTGTTTATAGGGGGCTTTGAGCAGCCAGAGGAGCAAAGCTAGGTCTATGGCACAGTTAGAGCTTTGCGTGGTAGGAGAGTAGGAAAAGGGCCATCCCAGCAGGAGCAGCGTATGCAGACACATAGACATTTTCCTGTAGAGTTTTTTAAAAAATATCTAACTTGAGATTAAAAATAATAACAGCTAATATTTGTTAAGCTCTTAACTATATGCCAGGTACAGGTATTGAAATCTCATTGAATCCTCAAATATCTCTATGAGGAAGGGATAACAGATGAGGAAGTTAAGATACAGAAGATTAAGCAACTTGCCCAGGGTCAGTCACACAGACAGAAACATAGATTTCAACTTGGGGAGCCCACATCCTTAACTGTAGTTTCATCACAGATAACCTATGTGGTGAGGTCAAGGAAATGTGGGAGATTCGCTCTTACCAATTCTATAGTTTGGAGAACAGTTATATTTTTCAAGCCCTAAAAGTTTTGTGGGAGGGTGTCAGTCTCAAACACACATTCAGCATTCATAACATTTTGCTTGGGACACTACCCCCTCTATCCTTGTGCCACTTATATTTCTGGTTAGAAGCGGCGGTGGACGGCTCTCCTGTTTTCTGTTTCAAACCTCCCTTCTCTTGAGAATTTGTCTCCTTACCCCCTTCCTCTTCAACCATGTGATACCAGTGGGAGCTGCCATGTTCTTGCATGACCTTGTTGGCCACAGTTGATGGATCAAGAGGTGCGGCTGTCTGGGCTGGGCTGAACTAGAACTGGGAAATAACAACCGGCAAATCTAGTGGCAGGAGCTGTGAGATGCAAGACGTGGCAGGATTAGCCATGTGTTCTCCACCATGTGGAGGACATTGCTCTGCAGTGGTTGAAGACAAAACCAACAGGCAGAAAGAAGCACAGTTGAGAGTTGGAGAGAGCAGGAGTCCGAGAGCATTTGAATGTCTAGATCCTGTTATCCCTAAGGTCTAGCCACATGCCTTCCCTGCCTGAATTCAGGTCACATGAGATGAACCTGCAGCTTTCCAGAGCAAGTTGGAGTCCTGCCACATGCAGTCAAAACGGTCCTGACTAACACAAACATAAAGAATTAATGCACAGAAAAATACTCAAAAAACTTTTATAAAACAACCTACAAGCAAGGGCTGCTGTATCACAAGTTAAAGTAGCACCTAAGTATACACAGAAAGAGTTTGATCAGGGAATCCTTTCCTGAAGGCAATGATCCGCAACCAGAAACTCAATTAATGTTGCCAAGTGGTTCAGTTGCAGCCACCGTTCCTAAAACCATCCCGCTTCTCTGATCCCAGAAATTGTAGGGCTAGGTGCTCCTACAGGCTTTAAAGCATGGCAGCTCCAACAGTTTCCTGAGTTCTTAAAGAATTCGGAAGAGATGCGTTTCTAAGTCAAAATGGTACACAAGATCTGACTCCACAGCAAAGCAAATGATTTTTAAACAAATATGCAAGAGTCTAAAGCCAAAATGTGTGCCTTTTCCCTCAAAGCCATCAGCCTAGGACTGTGTACTTGGTCTGTGAGGCGGCCATTTTGGGATGGTTTTCACAGCTTACCACCTATGCCTCCGAATATTCTCAATGGTACTAACCTTTATCACTGGAGACAAGCCTAGACTTTTGGAACAAGCCAAAATATTTGGAGCCAAGTTTGTTGATTAAAGTGAGTAATCAAGCTTAGAAAACCACTTGGTGTCAGAAATAACATTTGACTATAAATATGGAGATAGATTTTTCTTTCATTATTTGCAAACTGCCTCTGACAGGTGATTTTGCTCATTTATGTACTGTTATAACTTTATAATATAGTTTGCCTGCAAAGTAAACATTTTAAATCTTATTTATATGATTTATCTCATCAGATTCATAAATGAAGAGAAGGAAAACCTCTTCTCCTGAAGTCTAAGATCTCAAAATAAGGGCAAGAGATGTGCCACCAAAACTATCTGAATGTTTGATGTCAACTTGTTTAAAAAATAAAAATAAATTTTAAAAGACTATTTTGGATGTTACAGAATCTTCCATTCTAACCTCAACAATATTGCATTACCTGGACTATCATTTAGACCAAGGGGGACATTTATCACATTGAGGGATGAGATGTGACACTATCCAGAAATTCTTTACTCGAAAGGTAATCGTTTTCTCTTTTAAAAACATAGCAGTTAAGAGATAAACAATGTTTTTCATTTTTGTTCTCTTATAAAGTTTTCTTCCTCTATAAGGTATTCTTTCACCCACCCCATGAGGCTGATGGGTCTAGTGAGGACATTTTCAGGGCCCAAGAGACAAGTATGTTGGAGGATTCTCTTCACTTTTTCAGAAATGTTACCACTATAGAACACTTCCAAAATTTTCTCTTTTACATATTTTCTGTCAAGTTACAGAACACAAGGGTTACAACGCAATCTCTCACATTTTCCAGAAAATAAATACATCTAATGTGGAAACTCTTACCTCAGCAAGATTGTGCAAATATTATGTGTACCCATTATTTCTTAAAGAAAGAAAGAAAGAAAACCCCAGAAAATCTTTTAAAAATGTCATTTCAAACGATACAAATAGAAATGTGACATGCCCGGCATGCCTGTCCGTTTTACTTGTACTGTTTCACTGTTTCATATTCTGAGCAAACAGAGAGGCTATTTTCCCCCAAGGGTTCAGGAGGGCATACGATTTCATTTCTTCAGAAAATTGTTTCTCAAGATTTCAATCTTCTTAGCTGAAGATGACAAAACATAATATCAGAAACACTTATGCTTTTTATCTACTATATTTTCAAAGCATAAATAAAAGCTCAGTATGCATTTACGACAGGTAGATCCAAACTTAGAGGGAAATCACATATATATATTGCAAAACAGTTTTATAATATAAAAACATTTTAATTTTAAATGCTTAAAAGAAGATCAATATATAAAGGAAGGCCTTTAAAAATATTTTGCATTGTCACTCGTATTATACTTAGGTAGCATTCAATTTTCTGAATCTTGGGGTTAATGAGACAAATAATAGAAAAATTAAATTGGATTTTTAGAAAAAGGGATTCAAATGGGCAGCACTCAGCTAAAGCTTCTTTTTCCTATTTCTCTGCACAGTGGTGAGCACTATTTTGGTTTTCAACCTCATTACACATCTATTCATAAAGCATGGTATGAAAACTTTAAACCTCAAATGTTTTAAGAATAAAACAAATTGTGCATCTATGAAAAGATCAGCATAATGGCTTTTTTGTAGCCTGCCTAGCGCACGTCTCAACTGGTCTTGCATAGCATTAGCTGAGCAATTCCTATTAGCATTAAGATGCTCTTAAGTTTCTACTGTCCTATCATTTAAGCAATAATTTGAGGATCAATTTAATTTCATGGGAATTTCACTATTCCAGGTTGGCTTTGTGGCTTTGTGACATAGAGAAATTTAGTTGTCGAGACTTTTAAGGTTTCATGGTCTTTTGTGGAGTAATTAAACACATACACAAATGTACACACCCACCATACACACATCATTAAACTAATGTCATGGATAAAACCAGGTACAAAATAATGTCGCTTCTGAGGTATGGGTACTCATCAGCCTCCCATCTTCCTTCTCTCAGTTCCCAGCTTCTTTGCAGACACCACAGCAAATAGGTCATCCAGCAAAATATCAGGGTTGGTCCCTTAAGAGATTTAAGAGACACTGAAAGAATACTTGAGTCCCTATTCCATTCTGGTTGCTGTCTTAGGTTAAGGCATTGCTTCTAGAAGGTCTCTGGTAAGACAATGATTTCTGACCTGGGAACGTTAACAAACTCATTAGCAGAGTTCCTTACATGTAGTAGGTGTTTAATATATGCTTATTGAATTGCAATAGTACCTATGAGCTCACATCCATGTAATCTGCCCATGAGTAATGAGCAACTGCATCAGTGGACAGAACAAGAGTCCTGCGTGCTGGGGGGGTGGGGAGAGGAGAAGGGAGCGAGGGTGCAGAGGAGAGAGGAGCAGAAAATAAAAATCCCACCGGAAAATTCAGAATTCTTATGTAACTGAGAAAGGTTTACAAAGAAGCTTCATTGCGTGCTGAGCAAACTATATTCTTGACACCAAAAATGATTTCTAGTGGTTGCACGAAGGTTCAGAGAAGTCGCCATTACAAGCTTAGGCTGCATTTATATGTTCTCACTCACTGGAACTAGGAGTGGCCTAAGGAATAAGAACATTATTACACTAAGACTGATAGGTTATTACACTTCTGAACTTTGATGCTAATAAACCTTCAACAATCTCAGCAAGTGTCCTGGCTGATCTTGGAACCTCTTAGTATTTTGCTCTTTATAGATAATCCTGCTCCAACTTTAGTTTAGCTTCCTCGGACAAGCCCTGAAAATGTGCAGTTATAACAGCCACATAACATGCATTCAGAAAATGAACCACAGGCTCTTTCTTCTGCTATAAGCGATACATATGTTTCAAAAAATACTTGCATTCTGCAAAATCGCAGCACTTACAGAAAAAATAGAGTTAGAAGCAGATCACCCAAAACTTAAGCAATTTTGTAATAATAAAAATAGTCTCACAGGTGTTTTTTTTTAAGTTAATGTCCTGATTTAAAAAAAGCAAACGACTGTAAACACAGGAATTTTTACCTTGAAAAAAAAGATGTATACTTTACCATAATAAGAAAGCAGAGAGAGAAACATAGAAGATAGGTTGATGAAAGAGATAAAATGAAGGATGGAGGCTGCTAACTTGCAGAGACAAGAGCAAAATACCCAAAGATGAGAGAGAACCACACTCAAGCACTTCTAAGACAAAGCACGTGGCCAAACTGTTCACAGGACGGTCTTTTCTTTAACTTAATTTGAGTGTGTGTTCTGTGGTCTATGTGCCACAGCTTGCTGCATTCAGCTGTTGTTGTTTGGAAACGCAAAGCATTAATGAGCTGAGAGAAATCATGTATGACCAACATGACTTCCAAGTCTTACTGGCCTCATTCTCCTATTTACCAGTTGCATAAGAGCTAATTCATGTTATAAAAACATACTAGAGACGTTACTGGAAAAGCTATTGCCCAAATATTGACATGGTATTTTTTGAGAAAATAGAAGACATCTGAGTATCCTATGTGTATTACTCCTTTCACAATCTAGAGGCAGAAACCTGAGCAAAATAACCTCCACAATCCATCGAGCTCTTCCATTTTAGGAATATTCAATTCTGGGGGCTCAAGAGCAATTTAATTTTTATAATGATTGGTAAATGATAATAGCTGTAGATGATATAGATATAGATGACAATGCATATTGGTACTAGCAGGTGGTAGACCATTGCCCAGTACCTCACGTAGAAGAGGAAGCTTTCATAAAGAGGTAATGATTTTGAAATTCTAACAGTCAAACAAGAGGACAGCTAATCAAGTCATCCATCAGGGGATACCATGCCTTTGGAAAACAAGTGCCCAAGGTCTATCAGGGTTTGTGATCCAGGAAGAATCTCTTCATTTACAGCCCTTTGAAGACATACTCATAGTAGTTAACATTTTCCACCCTTTGGGACTGTCCAATTAATGAATGGCCAGGAGGCTGTGTTTACCCTATTGCTTTTCACCAAAAGAATTTATTCAAGCCTCTTTCTTTTAAGCCCTCCTTGATGCTAAGCAGCTGGCCCTTTTAATCTGTTTGATTCAGCACAAAATATGAAACACAAAATGAAGTCAGTGGTTGACTTCCATAACTGCCTTTTGTTTTACCTTGTCGGCCCCCTCTTGCCCTATTTGAATAGTACTGTATCTCCTTCACATTCCATTCTTAATGAGGTTATTTACCTTGCATACCCAATGCGACTGCACCTTATAAAATAAATTCTTTTCTCTGATATATGTCTGAGAGGGCAGCCTATTCAACTATTAAAAGGATTAACCTTTTAACTGAGAGTGGTCTTAAAGCTGGACACAATTTTCATGCTGAGCTATCAATTACTTAAAGATGTCACCATAGCATACAGAGGTGTTTACATTTACATATACTAGTACATCAGCCTTGATAGCTACTCACTAACTTTGTAAAAATGGCTAAGTAAAGAAAGCTCATTTGTTACTACATGTGTGTTGCTCTTGCTTATGTATGTTAATGAAATACAGGTGTGCTAATAATGCAAACTGGAAAGTAAATAATATCATTTTTAATGCATTAGTATTGCTAACAATTATGTATGCTAATGAAATATGTGGAGGTACAATCCATATAGACCCTTCAAATGTCCTTTTAGCCAATAATTATTCTTTTCTCCAACGTTTTACCATAAGTGATAACACTAACAACTTTAATTGCATCTTCTTATATTGTCATCCCAGGTGGGAAATAGCAACAAACAGAGAAACGGCCAAAAGTCTAGACACAGAAAATGGATGAGGAAAACGCAAATGGCATGGGCAATCTACCATTTGGTCAATAAATTTGGCTTTACCTCATCAATGAGGTGGTGATGGAGCTGAGGGGGAAGGTGGCTGGTGGGTGGAGCTGAGGGAAAATAGGAAACTTTTTTTCATTTACTTCTTTAGGCTTTTATAGGTCAAATGTTTATATTGTATTTGAAGGTAATATGAAAAAGAATTTTCATAAATCTTTTTTCTTCCAAACTCCAGTTGACTTTTGCAGCATGGCACATCTCACTCTTAGATTCTCATGCACATTATTACCTAGACTGCGTGATTAAATGTTGTACTGACCTAAAAAGGATCTGTTTATAGTGGTCTCCAAGGCACTGGGCAACAGCTCTCTTAAGTCAAAACAATTTGGTCTCTATGCTCAGGAGAGGAAAAGAGAATCTCCTCTTGGACACAAACCATCTTGTCCATCTCCTTTGCAAAAATCCCAGGAAAATTTAGCCTATTTACTAATGTTCCGGGCTCACGGATTATTTCTAGAGAATTCAAATATTTATTGATAGCCTGCCAACTGCTAGGTGATGGGAATACAGCGAGGAGCAAAACGTTCAGAAATTCCTGGCAACATGGATTACTTTCTACCGGAGGCAGGGGTGCAATAAACAAAGATGTAAATATATACAGTATGCTAGATGGTAATACCCTTGCTATTGAATGTTAGTGATAATAGAGAAGCTTTAGACAATTTTAATGGAGGACAAAAAGCAGGACAGAAAAGTGGAGGGATATTTTAAGGAGGGTGTTGTTAGGACAGAGAAAGCAACTTGATATTTGAGTAAAGAACTGTTGAAGTGACTGGAAGCAATAGGCTAGTCCACTTCCTCATCACTCTCCTGGGAGGGCCTGATCTCAGAGCCCGAAACTACTTCCTTACCTGCCTTACCAAACATCTGGCAATAATGTTTGACAGCAAAATGTGTTAGTCGAAGTTTATAGAAAGCATACTCTTTGTGAATAGAACTATCACAACACTGAATTACATACAATAAATGGGAGTCATGAAAACTACACAGAAAAGCCATAAGGACTAAGGAAAAGGTTGATGTCCACCCCACGTTCAATGGGATGACATGCAAAGTACTGGTGATGCAAATGCTGGGTGAGCACAGGATGATCACAGAGGAAGGACGTGAAAGGACGGAAGGAGAGAAGGGCCAGACTAGGTAGCTGACTGGTATGGGATCCTCTGACTAAGGGTAAGTAAAGAAAGGCAGTTGGTCACCCAGGCCTGAACCTGTAGGTAAAGCATAAGGAGACTGGAGTGGTAGACAGCGGCTTTCCATACCCTTCCCAGCCTGGCTTCAATAGAAAACCTAGAGGCACAAGGAAAACCCAAATGGAGCTTGCTTTATTCCATTCAAGAATCTCAAATTTCAGAGAAGATAAACATCTGTACCAGGGGCACAGTATCCTGCTAAGAAACAATTCAATTCTGCAAACATGGAGAACATACTGTTTGCCACGCACTGTTCTACGTGGAGAGGGGAGGGTGTCTGGGACAGTCCCTCAGTGAATGCACAGGGAGAAGTCTGTATCTTTCGTATAAACCAGACTGACAAGCGTTCAGAAAAATATTTTGATAGACAAGAAATATTCATTATTTTTCTGTGCTTTCACTGAAAATCTCATTGGAAAGACATTTTTTTAAATGGCACAGAGTGAAAGAATTTAGAAGGTGATTCTAGAAATTCACTCAACATCAAGAATAGAAGTATAATTTATGTGATGTTTTCATAAATCAACTCAACTCTGCATGGTATCCCAGAAGAGACATCGCCAACAGTGGAAGTGGAAAGAATGCACACTGCTCCTTCTGAGTCAGAATAGAAGCAAGCAAGCAGTATGATATTCTTTTTCAGCTTCTAAAATAATAGCATATCCAATAGTGTTTCACAACATTAGGGCAACCTAAGGAATAGTCATCTTACTAAAGGGATTCTTCAAGATATTCTTCAGAATATTGAACAGAAACATTACAATGGAACATTTTTATGGACATTTTACTCATTTAAAGTATATAAGGTAAAGAGAGTGTTGCTAGTAAAGAGCCAGCTTTAAGCAAACAGATAAGATTGGAGGCAGTGTGGTACAGTGAAACATGTGGATTGACCTAGGTTCAAATCCTGCCTTTGCCACTTACTAGCTGTGTGGCCTTAGATAAGTTACTGAATTTATATGAACTTCAGATTCCTCATCTAGAGGATGGAGATGAAAATTATCGATTTCAAAGAATCCTTTTAAGGATCAAATAACACTGTGAGTATGAGATCTCTTAGAGCAGGTCAGCTATATGCTAAGCATTCGGTTAATTATGATTCCCCGTAGGAGCCTAGTCCACCAGAGTGGCCCCTGGTACTGCAGTACACAATTAAACATTTAAAATAACTATCCCAAAAGTACATATTTCTATAAAATCTTACATGTACTATAAATGTACCTATTTAATCTTCTAACTCATGAAATTCCTTTTCCTCTCTATGATCACAAATTATCAGTTTGGGAAGCTTGAATCAGGTTTTTCTATAATTGTTATCACAAGACAATTGTGGACCACACTACACTTAGATGCATCACTGTATGCTGTATTGTGATTATTTCTTATCAGAAATATTGTGATTAAATGCTTATCAGAAGCCAGATTTAAGAAATTAGTTGAACATCAAACAAGAAGCAGTCTCAATCTGAACTTAGTTGTGAGATTTCCAAAGAAATGTATCAAGGGAAGATCAAAGATTATGGTGCCATTTTGTGTATAACAAAGCAACTACTTATTAGAAGACAAAACCTTTGATTCATTCTCCTTAGTTAAAGGAATTAATGAACTGTATGTCTGTATATGTGCTTATAAAGGGAGGCGGAGAACGTATGTAAATGTGTGGGGGGACTTTCATACCATTCTACAAGATGAGAACACTTTATTTAAGCTGCAGAAAGGAAGAAAACTAAGCTTCTCACATTCCTTCCTAATTTTTAAGTTCATATCATTCATAAAGCATTCATTTTTCTTCTTTATTCCACAGTAGGAGAGGTCTCTATGTTTTTACTGCTCAGACACTCTTTTTCCTCTTCATTTTGAAGTTGAACTTAGTCAACTTTTCCCAAGACTTTGCACATGTGAAAATGTTTTGAATTTGGGAATAACTGAAGTAGTAACTTGAATTTAGAAACATTTATGTAACATGGTGATTTGTTATAGATCATTATTCTATATTTTTAATTTTTTCCTTTAAAAATGAGTATTGCTAAAAGTAATATACAATCTTGACATTCAAATTTGGAAAATATAGGGTAAGAGGTAATGAAAAAAAGTAACCCATATTCTACAACCCAAATATAATTAAAGTTTGTTGTATTTCTTTTGTTTTTTAATCTAATTGGCCTTATTAAGCAATTCACAAATCAGAGAGCAGCCCACCTAGCAAGCTTTTGCTTGACCAGAAAATTCCAGACTGGTTGATTGAGATTACATTTCTGGGAGAGGTTAAAATAGCAATCAGGTTAGGTATTAATTCTAGGTTTGGTATTGTGGGCTTTAGTACAAGTGACACCATTTTGAGCCTGTGGTTTCCTCTTTAACACTACCACTCCCTGTCTGTATCCCAGCCCTGCAGACCTTCTTTCAGTTGTGAAAACCCCCAGGGCCCTAGGCACAGGGAGTCCCCTCTATCTGGACCTCCACCAAAGCCCCTCCACCTTTGCTTATTTGGCTCATTCATTCATTCATGATTTAATCATTCAACAAATACTTATTGAGCGCGTAGTGCGTGCCAGGCACTGCTTAAGCTAGCACTGAATAAAGTTAAATTCCTGTTCTCATGGAGCTTGCATTTTAGTGGAGAAAACAGAAAAAAATAACTGAACAAGTAAGTAACTAAAAACACAATGTCAGGAGTTGAAATTGCTATGACAACAAATAAAGCAGGGTAAAGGACTTGTGAGAGAAGAGGACATGATTGGAAGAGTGCCCAAAGAAGATCCCTCTGGAGAGGTTGACACCTGAGCAGAGCACTAAAGTAAGTGAATGCGCCATGCAGGTAAATGGTGAAGAACATTCCAGAGAGACAGAGCAGCAATTGAAACACATTGAAGAAACCTACAGGGGTTGCTTGAGGCCCGGCCAGGAAGCCAGTGTGACTGAAATGGAGTGGGTAAAAGGAGGCGTGACAGAAAATGAGAGCAGAGAGGTAGCCGGGGCAGGTCATGTAGGGCTTTATAAACCGTGGTAAGGAATCTGGTTTTAATTTATGTGTGATGCGGAAGCACGGAAGGGTTTTGAGCAACAGCAAAATGACCCATTATGAAGGGATTCTTCTGGCTGCTGCTGGAGAAGAGGGTATAAAAGAGAGAATGAAAACAGGTCAGCTAGGCGGCTGCTGCAGTGGTCCAGGCAAGAGACAGTTGGTGACCTGGGCTACAGCAGGAGTGGTGGAGGTGAAGAGACTGGAGATATGTCGTCAGAAGGTACAGTCAGCAGGATTCGCAGATGGATTGCATGTGTGAGAGAGAAGAGTAGGACGACAGGTAGCTTTTGCCCTGATTGACCTGACTTCTCAGCTCTAAGACTCCTCCTTATGGAAGGCCTTCTCTGTCATCCAGACTAGGTGAGGTCTCCTGTAGAAAGGGGGGCGTTACCTGTTCTACATTTTCATAATAGAAAACTGTATCCTGTACATTCCTGTCTTAGTGAACACTGCGTTTTTGTGAGCCACACAAGTACTGTTTGGAGTATGGTAATAGAATCTGCCAGGATCCAGAGACTCTAGTCTGCTCTGGTCTATTTTTTTCCCACATAAACAAATACTCACACATGGCCAAAAAGCACACCAGGAAGATGCTATTATTAGCTCCATTTGACTCATGAGGAAACTGAGGCTCAAAAAGGTTAAATAACCTGTCGAAGGTCACAGTGCTAGAAGAGGAGGAGCTGGGATTCAAACACTAAGAGACAGAGCGCTCAGAGGTAAGGAGTCAGTTAAAGGATAAATAGGAGGAGAGGATAGGACAAGTTCCTAAGTACACTCTAGCTATTCCTTTTTTTTTTTTTTTAATTTAGGCATAAATTTGTAATTTGTTTTGTTGTTGGTTTACAATAGAGGAATTTCCTTAAGGAGCAGGTGAACTAGGACGGCACAACTCAGGTAATTTCAAAACTAGAACAAGCAAAGCAATCCTGAGAAACCATTTTTTAGCTAATACAGTAGTAAAATTGAGAACGGAACCCCCAAAACCACCATTAGCGCGGCTGAAATGGTTGGAAAACTATTTTCTGCCTCTTGGCTAGAAGCCAGTATTTTCAATTCACACAATTGGCCAGTTTGTAATTATACACTTGTGATGATCTGATTAACGTCACTCCTCTACTAGACTGGCAGCTATATGAGGGCAGAGTCTGTGTCCATTTTGCTCATATTATGCCTCTAGAGCCCAGCTCAGAGCCTAGTACCAGTAAATACTCAGTTTGTAACTGTTGCATAAGTGGATGTTGCTGTTGCCATGATTAACTTTTTGGAAAGCAATGAGGCAATAAATAGTAAGACCTATAAAATATAAGATTATTTTACTACTAATCTCCTACGGGAAAATATACAACAAAAGAAAAAAAGAAAGACATGAAGATACTCATGTCCACATTATCTGTGAAGGTAAACAAACAGCTCATCATGGATTCTACACATATGGATGGTAAAGTCAAAACAAAACAAAAAAGCATGTTCTCAAATTCAGTCATGTGAGTAGGCAGAAAGGAAACTGACATTCTTTGTTGGTGAGACTAAACCCTAGAACTGGTACTCATTAGCAGATTCTGGGCTCTGGGCCTTCCCTTGACTACACCAGAGGTTGGAGCCTATTCTGGGCTTCTGCCCTACAGCTTGTTGTCGGTGGTCAGCCCAGAAATCCTCAGCAAACACCCACTGAACAGGATGTGACTTTTATGTTCTTCCAATCTTCAGTGATTGGTCTCCAGTACTTACCATTTTCATTTACTATCCAATCAGTTAGGAGGTCCTATCAACAGAACATTGTTTCATCCATCCAATAAATATTTGGTCAGGGCCTACTGTGTGCCAGGTATTCTGCTAAATGCTGGGTAAGAGAAATGAACTAAACAGATAGTCTTCTGTCCTAGAAGTTATGTGTTAGTAGAAGAGACAAGACTGCTAACAAATAAATAATGTCAGGTCATCCTGCCTCCTGTCACCCTACTGCAAAAATCTTCAGATTTCTTCCTTGTCCAACCCAGCCTGGCTGCTAGTTGTATTTTAAACTGCAAATCGGAGCTCACATGTCCTGAATAACACACCGACTAGGCTACTCAGGACATTGTTTAAATGTCTTATTATGTGCACGAAGCCTTCAGGATGGCCCTCACTTACCTCTCCAGCTTCATCTCCAGGCACCCACACCCCGTGCACACAGAGACCTTTTCAGGACTTCCACCTTTCTTCCACCCGAACGTTCCCCATCCACAAACACCTGATGAAAAATGTGAAGGGTTTAAGAGCACAAATTGGCAGTTACAAAATAGTCACAGGGATGTAAAATAGAGCATAGGGAACTATAATCAACAAGATTGTAATGACTGTGTATGGTGTCAGGTGGGTGCTAGACTTATAGGGGGATCACGTCATCAGTTACATAAATGTCTAACCGCTATGCTGTACACCTGGAACTAATATAATATTGAATATCAAATCTAATTGAAAAAAATTTAAATAAATAAAAACAAAACAGAAAAAAAATAGTTAAAAAAACACAAGCAAAACACTTGAGTGCCTACATGGCCCGCAACCGCCAGGCTCAGGGCCATCAGGACAGCTTTCTACTATCCGGCAGCCACCTCCAACTCCTAGAAGGTACAGCAGCTCTTTATGTAGACAGGGACTACAGCTCCTTCATCTCTCTGCCAAAGGCCGCGCATCCAAGAACCATTTGTGGGCTGAATGCTAAGAGTTAGGACAGGCATTCTGAAAAGGACGCTAAGAACCTGGGAGGTCTGCACTTCCGGTCAGCAGCTCGGTTGGCACCCAGAGGAAGGGAGAAGCGGTGCCTCCTCCTCCTCCTCCTGCGGCCGCTCTAGGAAGAGGGCTCTATGGCCCGGAGGACCTGGAGAGATGCAAGCACAAATTTGTTGTATTTCTTTCCAGTCTCTCTATAAACATACATATACACATGTTTGTGTCCTTGCCTGTGAGACCAGACATAAATATACTGTATAACCTTATATCCACTTGTCTCTTAATATTAATCCATGAGAATTTTCTCACATTATTAAAAATACTTTTAAAACATTTAAATGCATCATTTAAACACTCAACATTCCTAAAAATCTGGATCACCTATTTTTTTTTCACTATCAAATAATTACGGGATGAACTTCATTTTACAGTGCAACAGGTTTCGACCTACAAAGCAAGTGTACAAACTCAATCTGAAGATGTATTATGAAAGAAAAATGGAAGAGGAGATATTAGGGAGAGAAGTGAGACCAGGCACCCAAGTCCTCAGCACGCATTTGCCTAAGTATGAGGGGGGAAACTCATTACCACTTGACAGCTGCTCCGTGGTCTGTAAACAGTTAAGGGTTCAAACCTCTTCCCGTGACCAGATGTTCATGGCTTCAGGTGGTACCGAGCAGTTAGTAATTGACTCAGGAGTTTGCCCACAACAGTTCATGTGAGAGAAGCTACAGGAGGCAATCAGGACCCCACACAGCGCACCTCCCTCAGACACAGTTTGGTGTAGGAATACAACTGTGTAAGTATCCATTGATAACATATATAAGCCCAAAAAAATAAAGACTTAAAGAAACGCTAAAACAAAATTAATGCATTACAGTGATAGAATGCAGTGAAACAGCTTTTAAGTTTTTTTCTCTTATCGGGGTGCTTTAGATTTCTTATACTAAAAACCAAGAGAGAGAAACATAGGAAGGTGTTAATGAAAAAAAAACAACACTAATTTTATGACATCACTGCATGAGCAGGAGGTTAATGGGGGTGATAGGGACAATTAAAAAAACAAACAGGGAGTGGTAGTGGAATGTAATATTTATAATATCAAAATTCAGTAAGATACCTTGTGATTCCTTATAATACAACCATCTTATTTTCAAAATTCAACTTCACTAACCTGACAAGTTTTCAGCAATTCTCATGTGTAAAAGTGGTCATTGATAAAACTATCAGCAACTAAAAACACGCAAGACCCACATACTGAACTATAGTTTCATTTTTATACTAATTTTGCCACTGGTGTAGCATTGCTGCTTTGTGCCTGGCATATAGCTTCTGCCCATGGGGATAATTTGAAGGGTTCTTTAATGCCACAGAAAAGGTACTTGAGATTCAATTGATTTTTTTACATCATTAATCCAAATATTACAGTAATTTTAAGTAATATCTTTGGTAGCTATTCTCCTAGAAGAGAGCTACAGCATTCCTGCTCTACTGACTCATGGTCCCCTTTGAAAATTAGATGACAGCTATGTAGTCTCTTCCTGGAAAAATGTGCAGGCACACATACAAAATTCTGCCCGAAATTTCCAGAGGCCTTTGGACTCCCTAAATCCTTGTTAATAACCTCTATACCAGAAAAAGGAAAATTTATAGAGAAATAGTAAACTGGCTGACTGAGAGGTGTAGAGGGAGATAAAGGAATGATGAAAAGTAGAAAAGGAAGTTCCACGTTCTGGGCCAGACTTGGCCTAGACTCGCCCCATTCTTTTTTTTTTTATCTTTATTAAATTTATTGGGGTGACATTGGATAGTAAATTATGTAGTTTTTAAGTGCACAATTCTATAATACATCATCTATATATTTCCTTGTGTGTTCTCCTCCCAGAGTCAGGTTTCCCTCCATCACCATATGTTTGCCCCCCTTTACCCTCTTCTACCACCCTCCCCCTTACCCTCTGGTAACCACTAAACTGTTGTCTATGTCTATGAGGTTTTGTTTTGTTCATTTGTTGCTTTTAGTTTTATATCTCACATATCTTCAATAGATGATTGGATAAAGATGTAGTACACATATACAATGGAATACTACTCGGCCATAAGAAAAGATAGTATACTGCCATTTGCAACAACATGAATGGATCTTGAGATTATCATGCTAAGTAAAATAAGTTAGACAGAAAAAGTCAAGAACCATATGATTCTCCCTATTCTTTACTTTTCATAAAAGTTCAGTGCACTACGGACTATTATTCTATACTCAGAAAACTAAGGTTCAGAGAGGTTATGGAACTTTTCCACAAGGTCATACTGCTGGAAAGTGGCCGAGTCAAAATGCAAACCTGGTTTCCTGACTTTGTAAGTCCAATGCACATTTCAGTTAGCACTTACTAAGTCAGCTTACTACTTTTTCACCTTGGGACTTTTCAAGATTAACTGAACTATTAGACTAAATGCATCTACTAGACTATGAATTCCCTGAGAGTGGGGTCCATGTCTCGTTCATTTTATAGCTCCAATGCCTGGCACATAGAAGGCACTGATTAAAGGAGAGGTGAATGTATGAATGAACACACTGGCTCAGCACTCCCATAGACAGTGGCAGAAACTATGTGTAGCTGTGCGTTGCCACAATAGAAAGATCCTGTCATCACTAAATATTCCTTTAGATGACCACTGGGTAAACACTTCAATAGACTTTAAAAAATTTTTTGTACAGAAACAGCATTTAATCCTTTTGAAAAATAACCTATTCCTAAAACACGAAGTAGTTTTATAACAATCTGCCTAATACTACCAGGTCAACAACTAACATCTTTTGGTGGTGAACTACTGGATCTCATGAAAACCAAACTCATGTTGAAAATAATTGCATAAATTAGGACTTTTTCTAAAGATGCTTAATTTTACAAGTTTCATAATAACTTAAATACTATTTTTTGTTTTTGTAATAATTGCTTTGAAGATGAAAACTAAAGCACCCTTTCAATGTAGTAAAGGTAATTGCTGCATTTACTGCTCATGTCATGTTGATGTATGACTACGTATCAAAGGTCATCCTTCTGCACTCATACATTATCAAATTTGAAAGCACAATATTTGATTCTCACCAACCTTTAAACTGCCCACAATGTGTGTGAAAAATAGATAGAGTTCTACCTTAGGTTAAAAAAAAGAATGAACCCGTGTTTCGGAAGCAGAAGGGTCAAGAAGCCGGTGGCAAGGTTAGATGTTAGCACCATGAATCTCATACTGTCATAGCTTATCAACGAGGTGTAGTACAATGATCACAAGGTAAAATTGCTGTACTAATGAAGACAAAGGTCTAAAAAATTAGATAGCACAGCCCCTCTGACAGAGGGCAGTACCTTGTGGACAATAATGCAGAAATAAGGGCATAAATCACGCTTTAGAGACAATAAAACCTATAATGCACAAATTGAATTGTTTACATGTCTATTGGTGGCACTGTTAAAAACAGAAGTGTCCGAGGCCACACCTCTTGTTACTCATCTGGAATGCAGCAGCCCCAAATTCAGCCGCGTTATTAGAAGGCAAGTCATCAGCCTCCCACCTCTCCTCTTCCAACTCCAAGCACACAGCACTCCTGTCCTGACACACAATTTAGTCGTCTCATGCCATCCTGACCTAAAAGAAGTGCTGGACATTCAGGCTTGCTTCAAACTATTGCGTACAATTGTTTTCTGGGGGAATAAATTGGTCTTATCAGAATCTACTAAAACCTGAACAGAAGCTGCTCTGGGCCAGGGATCGGGGGCAGGTGGGCAGGCAGGAGGACAGCAGGAAAGAGAAAATCCCCACTCTTCAGTAATGAGTGTTGTCCTTAAATATAATACCATTTAGTTTCATTAAGCCCAACTATAGGAGATTGTTTTAACAAAGAGAAACATGAGAAAAGAATCCAGGGCTTCGAAATCCAAAAGAAAATATGTGCTGAAAACAATCCACCCAAAGCATGTTTCAAGCGTATAAATTTTATTTGACTGTACTCAGTTTAGATTATTTTTTTAATTCACACCATCCTATTCTGAAAATTCATGTATTCTTTGGCTGTGTGAACACTCATAATTGAGAATACAAGTTCATTCTAAAATATGATTCCTTTTTGTTCCTAGGAAAAAGATTTTTTTACAAAGCATACTACTATAATTCAATAAAATGTGTCAACTCTTGGCAGGTAGGCAAAGCCTTTAGAATTCTTGCTATAGATAGTAAGGCACAAGTAGCATGTTTCGTTTTTAGGGAAAAAAAGATTAAGTGACTACAATTCATAAAATATACCACACCAGTGCAAGTTTTAATTATACTTGCCATGTACAGTATACATTGCCTTTTGTTTCTTGAGGCAAGTACTCAACTTTAAGATCTGAATTCCTATGGTCTGTATACTGAAAGAAGACATATTGTTAAATTATATTGTGTGTGTGTGTCTGTGTGTGTGTGTATCCAGTCTTCACCAGACACAGTGTCAAAAAAGCAACGTCATCCAGAAAAGTCCTAACTTAACATCAATTATAACATTAAATAGGTCAGAAATGATATAATGAATAAAAATAAACATAAAAACAAAAAGGTATTTTTAAATATCCCATTCCATAGGTACGTAAAATATGGGATCGGGGGTGGGGGAGATAGGAGTCTTCAAGAATGGGAGTTTGTTAAACAGACTCAAATTACTTTATATACGATTTAGAAACCTCACCCAAATTCAATGGATTCATGTGAATTAGGGAATGGCTCCTACCCTGTAATCCCATCCTAGTACATTTGCTCTTAGGTAATCTCTAGTTCAGTTCATAGTTATTGAGGATGTATGTCAGGCACTAAGAACACAAAAACAAATGACTCCTCCCTACCCTCAGTGTGCTCACCGTTTCCCTATTCTCGTATCTTGAGCTAGTTCTTCTCACTTTCTACTTTATTTGTAGGAGTTTCAGATAGAACTAGCACACCAACCACGTATTGATGGCAACCAAGACAGGTCTCACAATTACACGAATCCACTCTCTAAACATACATGTGGCAGACACAATGCCAGGTTTTAATTTTGCTTTAATTCGTGTTGTTTTGTTTGAGGAGAGCAAGAGAGAGAAAATAAAAATTGAGAAACAAGGTCTGTCTTCTGTGTTTACCATCAAATGAAGGAGGCTGACAATAAACAGGTCAGGAGACAAGTTACATGCAGTGTGTAAATACAAAGGGGTCAAAAAGCAAGTAACTGCTTAGGAAAGCTGAGAAAGATGTCACTCAGAAGACTACAGACAAAGCTGGGTCTTAAAGAAATGAGACTTTAACAAGAGTAGCATCATATACGATCAGAGCAGGGCATCTCTTAGAAATATGTAATACTCATCTGTGGATAGAGCACACGGGAGAGTGGTGGGAGAGAAGTCTGGAAAAGTAATTTAAATTTTGAAGAGCATACTTACAAGCCACCTAAGGAGTCAGCCATACACAAATGAGCCTTAGAATATTTTTTAAATTTTGTCTTTGAAAAAGCTCCAACAGCAATGTGGATAATAGATAATAATAAACAAAAAGACAAAGGAATCCATTGGAATGTGCCTAAATTACGAGGTACAAGTTATCTAGCCCTTTCCCTACTAAATAATTCAATTAGATAATTTGCAAAATTCCCCACATTATAAAATCTGTACTAAAATACGGCAATTTTTCCCATTCTGTGTGTGTGCACGTGCGTGTATACTACCTATTCAACAGATAATTTATTGTGTCTTCAATATGTCAGACACCAGGAATGTAATAATGAACAAAAACAGATATGGCCCTGCCTTCAAGGAGTTCATAATCTGGTGTTGAAGATAATATTATGACAGAATTCCAAGGGGACAGTGTGTGAGTGGAGAGTCTGACAAGTGTTAGGCTAAGGGAAGACTGCCCTGATGAAGTAACACTTGAGATATCACAAAAATAATGAGAAACTCAAAAGAGCAGTAGTCTATTTCTTTCAGCTACCAAAAGAGAGGGCTCACAGCAAAAAAGACAAAGACTTAAAGATTCTACTTAGAAGATCCATAAATTAAGTGGTCTTGGGGAATTCATTTAATCCCTGTTTGATAGGATTCCATCTCTTCACACAGTTGTTGTGAGAACTGTAAGAGAATGTATGCAAAAAGTCCCTAGAGCACAGTGCTTGACCAAGAGTAGGTATTCAAAAAATGTTCATTTAATTCCTCACTTTCTTCACCCTTCAAAATCAGACTAAGAGAGAAATATTTATTTTCACAAAAAATAAATTATTTCTCCCAGTTTTCCTAATCAAGTGCCAGGGATCTGGTAAAAGTCTTTGGCAGCTAAGAATTTGGCCTATTCTCATATAATCCTGGAATAAGAACTTAAAACAACTAATTTATGAGGGAGATTTTTGAGAACACTTTTTAATCTTCTCAGAATGCTTCCAACATCTATCAATTTTGCTGCCAAAGAAAAAAGGAAGGTATAAATATTTAAAAAAAAAAAAAAGAGAAAAATGCATAAAGCGGAAAATCTAGGTTTTTAAAAATGTCATATAGAACTATATAATGTAGTTCTATATAATACACAACTATAAAAGTGGATAGTGTTCTCTTCTCCTAAAACCCATGAGTAGGATAAATTAAACCACATATAACAAGACCTCTGGAGAGACAGAATGGAAAAATTAAATGGCATCTTAATTTCACACAAAGACAAACTGATAATGGGCAATTACAGGGACACTTACTATTCAGTAAATTCAACAATTTCTAAAAAGGCATTTTTAAATATTAAAGAATAAAATGTAGATTCGTTTCTGAAGAGGAGAAAAATTAGGCTGAGACAAGTTTATAGAGTGATACAATTTAACAAGATTTTAATTCTGTACTCATTTTTTATGTTTATATTCTAATAAATGTACTTTTCTATATTTATGTGCCTAAATTCAGAGCCTGAATATATTTACTTGTTAACTAAGTAAATATATTTAGATCTAATAATTTTGAAATAAGTCAAATTACAAACTATAAGATTTGGCAGATCCATTCACAACCATATCTATCTTACTTCATCTTTACATAATTACTTGCATTATTTTTAAGAGCTCTTTGAAACTTCATGAACTATATCTAAATCTCTTCTATAAATTTTACCATGATTGTTTCAAAATAGCTGTCTATAATTCCTTAAATTATCCCCCTTCTTTGACCCTTCGACTAACTGATTTGCACACAATCCAACAGGTAATATTGTAAAGTAGTATGATAAGAAAAAAAGTTTTTAGGAGACTAAGTAGTTGCTATCAGCCAGAAATAGAAGAAAACGTGTTACATTTTTAAAGTAATCTTAAACTCTAACACCAATATTGACTAGCAGTGTAAACTTGATGGTGTGAAATAAAGCATCCTGCATTGAGTTGAGATCTGAGTTCTGGTTTAGCTGAGATGCTGGCTATCCCTATGACCTTGTATAAGTCATTTAGCTTTTCTGACACTCTGCATACAATATTTAATGAAAATCATTACATAATTAAAATCTCTCTCTCTTTCATGAAGCTATAGCTCTCCAGATTCAATTATGTTCTCTACAACAATCGTGATTGTGTCTAAAACATAAAATGAAAACGACCAATTTTAAGAAGAGGCATAACTTAACTAGCAAAATTTCCAAACCTGGGTTCTAGCTGGAACTATTTCAATTCAATAACTATTTATTGAGTGTCCCTGTGTCTATGTGAGTGGGAAGATATCGCAGGCAGAGAACACGAGGCAGTTGTGGGGTTAGGAAAAACTTTGCATATGCCAAGCACAGAAGACATTATAGCTGCATTAAAAATGTGTGTGGAGGGCGGGGTAGGTGACACCGGCAGTAGTTGTGGTGAGAAATGCCAGAGGTAACTAGTCGCAAAATTACACAGGCTTTGTAGGCCTTATCAGTAAATTGAGACCTTATCCCAAGAACAATGAGGAATCATTAAAGTATTTAAGCAGTGGTGTGGCATAATTTGATTTCCAATTTTGAAAACTCATTCATGGTACAGTGCACAGAACAGGTAGTAAGGGGCGAGACTGCAGAAGGGGGACCAGTTAGATGTTTTGAGGTGGCGCGGGCCTGAAGTAGAGGGCAGTACAACAGTAAGAGTAGACTTCTGAAGTCATTTGCCTGCATTCAAATCCCAGAATTTCTACTTACCAAGTTGCTTACTCTCACTACACCTCAGTTTTCTCTTCTATAATCCAGAGATAAAAATCCTCACAGGATTGTTGCCAAAGAACAAATACTACACATACAACAGATAGCAAGTTGCCTGACACAGAGTACGAATGCAAATGTTTATTATCATTATTACTGTAATGTTAATGGGATGAAGAAATGAGACTACAACTGGAAGACAAAAAAAGAAGACAGAAATTGAGTTAAGATATAGGAAAAAGGGGAAAGGGATGAGTGGACAGACTTTAGTTTCTGGCTTGAATAATGGCGCTATTTGATGAGATGAGAAACACAGGTGGTTTGAAAGTTTTGATGGTTTGAAAGAACAATAGTGTTCATTTTTTAATGTATTGATTAAGAGAGACATTCTAGTAGGCAGGTGAATATATTGCTCTGAAGTGAAGGAAACAGATCAAGGTTGGAGATGTAAGAATCGGAGAGACATGATAATTAAACCCATGGAGGTTTGATGACAGTCTCTAGAGAAGGGATACGTAAAGAAATGCTGACACTAGGTAGAAACTATGGAACAGCAACATTTAAAGGATGGAGGGGAGAAGCCTGCAAAGCACACTGAGAGAAAGGGGGCCCAGAGAAGTACTAAGAACAATAGTGAGAGAACTCAAAATCCAAAAGAAAAACAAGGTATTTCAAACAGAAGGGAGCTTAACAATGTCAACACTGCCAAGCAGTGAAGGAAGTTAAGGACTGAGAGTTCTCACAGGATTTATAAGAAATTATTTGTTCACATAATAAATACATGTCAAGGGTCCTGGAGACACAGTGGTAAATAAGACAAGTAAGACCCTTGCACACACAGACTTTATGTTGTGAAGATAGACAGTAAACTAGTAAACAAATAAAATACTTCTTTTATTTGAAATAGCAGAGATAAAATGACATGAAAGAGAATAAAAGGCAGAGGCCAGTTTAGATAGCGATTTTGAGAGGGCATCTCTCTGAGGAGGGAAGACTTAAACGGAGCCCTAAAACAGGAAGGGGCTTAGCATGGTCAGAGAATTGAAAGAGGCCCATGAGGTTCCCGCGTAACAGTGGAGGAGCGATGGAGAGAAGCCAGACCCTGTCTGCAGATGATGCTGAGGGCATAGTGAGAAAAGTTGAGATGATGAGCCATGTGAGTAGGGAAGTTAAGATCACTCTAGATAACAGCACTTAGTAGTTTGCTTTTCCTCATTTCTACTAATCAGAAGTAGGACATTGTACCACTCCTTCAACCATCCACTGTTTATTACAATAATATCAGAATAAACTTTTCTATTTTAAAAGGCACTATATGATGACAGCATGTTTCCTGTTACATTAATTTTACAAAATCCCCTTTTTAGCCTTCTTCCACATTTCTTTCAAAGAAAGTCCTCATAATCTCTGCTTGATTCTGTAATTAAATTATATTTCTCTGAGGTCTTTTCAAGCAACGTACATGAGAATTTGAATGTTTTATAACAAGAAGATTCAGCATGGTGCTACTAAAACATGATGGAATGCTCAAAAAAAAAGATGATATTCCATAGTGCTTATATTCCAGTTTCAGGTTCCTATTTCCTTGATACATATATATAGGAATATATCATTGTTTTTATGCATATGATAAAAGTTGATATAAAAAACATTGGCTTGATTCTGCACAGCTGAATCATATGTTCATATTATTTTTTCATTTCCTTATCTGCAAGAAGAGGAGTTTATGGCCCTTTCATATTTCATAAGGATATCAACAATACATAATTAATATATTTTAAATACATTTACTTAAAATATATTATCAGGCAGTAAGCTAGGAACATTACAAAATTTATTTTTAATCATCCCCATACCCCAAAGGGTAGGTGTTATTCTTCCCATTTTACAGATGAAGAAGCACTCTTAGAGCGAGCAGGTGACTTGCCCAAGACTGCGGAGCCAGAATGTAAGCCCAGTTTCGCAATCTCGAAAACTCTGGTCACTATACCATGATGCTTCAGACTATTAACAAATTGGGTTCCTTGAAAAAAATACCTATCAGATATAAGATATTAAATCATAAAGGTGAATTTTAAATGATAAATATTACTTTATTAAATTTTTAATAAACTTTATACAACTTAGAAATATTTGCCATATACACCATTCCTATATATTCATCGTTTTGGAATAATAACTTGATTTCAAGTATTTTTTAATAATGGAGAAGAGAGAGAAAAGATAACCAGATTGTATTTAAGGTCCAAAAATTACCATTCTGCATCAAATTTTTCCCCCAGTTAATCTTTAATACACATATTAAGTCCAATGAACTACCAGTAACTAACTACTTATTCTCACAAAACTTGTATGTCTCTCAAAATTAAATTACAAATGGCCTACAGTTTTTCTGAATAAGAAAAACCGAATCTCTAATTAGAGCCTCTAAATATCACTACTCCTCTGAATTCAAAAGGTAACAAGTCTCAAGAAAAGCATCATAATTTGGTCTCAGCCGTATCTATAGATTTACTGTATTGTGAGCTCTTCCCTACTAAGATTTTTCAGGTAGCCAAGTCATCTACCAAGACTTTGTCTGAAGAAGTCTAGATATTTAACAAAAGGAAACTGCTGCCAAATCATCTTTATTTTCCTTAACAAAATACACACAAGAGCACAAAATTCACTTATAATATCATCATTATTTTACAAGTATAAATAATGCTCAGAATTCAAGTACAGTCAAGTGCAGAAATATTCCCTATATGTTAATATGTAAACATAAGCTAATTATATACATCATGTGCCTTTGGCCCAGCTGCAAAATAAGAGACATCAAAAAGAAACACTGCACTTGACTGTTCAATTGCATTCTTACTGAGACTTCACACCAATGCCTATATAGTTACAGTTAAAACTTTCATACCACTTAATGTAAATGCCTAAGTAGACATTTTGCCCCAAGGCAAATATCTCAAGAGTAAAACTTCTATCCATTTTTAATGATGAAGTATTAAAATCTTAATTGAGTTTCATTCCTTAAAATAAACACTATTAGAACTTATTCCTATCCAAAGTTCTTCCTATGTCAAAATGGATATTATTTACAGGTCACATATACAGAAAACAAGAATGCTATCATGTTTGTTTACTTTTAGAATGGAAAATAAATTTCTAAAATCTATCTAACCAGTGTGGGTTTTTGTACATTCAAAAGGATATTACTTTACTGACATCACTTGATTTTAGTTTTAATATCCAGTAGATATATAACTTTGACATACTGAAATAGCTAGGCAATCTTAATTCAAATGACATCAAGCGTACCCTTAGAGAAAAAAAACAACAGAAAGCACCACCTAAAAAGCAATTACTGACATCAACAAGACTACAAATATCCAGTTGAAGGCACATGGAAACATTTACTACATTGTCATCAAAGAGTCTCCACCTAGTTCAGGATTAGGAGTAGAATCAGCTGTGGGAACTGTTGGTTTGGCTTCATTCATTGAGGTTTCCTCATTCTCGTTCTCAGTCTCCTCTTGCTTCTCCTGTGGTTCCTCCGTACCAGATACTTTTTCAATCACTTGGTCTGTCTGCTCTGTATCTGATATTTTGTCCTCTGTTTGTTCTGTACTGCTATCAAGAACATCTTCTTCCTCTAAAGATTCTGAAAAGATAAAGAGTCAAGACTTTAGGAATTCCCAAATGTTAAAATTGCTAAATAAGCATTAGATAAGCACACATGTACTTGAACTGAAAAACAGTAGAATGATCCGACATTATCCTTAAAATCTTTTAAAATATGTACTTAACTCCATACAGCATACCTATATAAATTGGTATGAGTGAAGAGGAAAAAAAATTGGGGGGAAACAAACACATAAATATACTTTTATCTAAAGCTTCATATTTTCATAAAATTTAGGAACTTTCATCATAATTTTTAGGAATTTTCCTAAAGATGCATTTGAATGCTGAAGGTCCAAATATAGCAAATAAAGCCCCAACAGAACTGTGTGCTATAACAGCCCAGCAAATAAAGCAAATGCATTAACTCCCAGATTATGTTTCCTGAAGGAAATGTCTCCCTTGTGCCCAGCGAACTCTGTGAGAAAAGTGTAAACGTGTATCTCTGTGTGTGTGCACGCATGCACATGTGTGTAGACATGCTATTTCCCACACTAATCTACATCTCTACTAGCGAAGGATGGAGAGGTCTGGATCCACCTTTTCCAAAGGCATGACAAGTCTCCCCTCATCCCTCTGCAAGGCAAAGCCTCAGGGTTTACACCTCTGGATCAGAATATGCTACATACCTAGCGTGTCAGGGGGAGAAAGGGAAGGAAAGGCCATTTGTCCCTGTCTCGGTAACATAAACTAAATAAATGTCTTGGTCCCTACCTGAAAATTTACTCCCTCTAAACTCTCTTTTGAGTTTCAGTGAGTTCACCATATCTTAATAATAATTTAATAATAACAATTTTATTAAATAAAGGCCCTATAATTCTTTAAAGTTTAAAGAATGGTTGGGGGAAGGAATGACAGGAACATAGAGCTTTGGGCCACCCAATTTCCAAGTCAAAGATAAAACTCTAGCTTTGAGGTGCTTCTTTGTTTTTATAATAAATAGCAACTAGTAATTACTATTCTTACTAGGAGAGGTATAGTTAAACCACTAATAAGCTAAATAAATAAGCAGATTTTCCGACCCTCGAAGAAGAACCCTACACTATAGTACAAATGTTACTGATTCCAAAAATCTGGAGGACAGGCCAGTCTACATTAGCAAAACGTTCCAGTTTAGTTCCATGTATAGCACAGACCTGACTTTTGCGAAATAAATTAACAGTTTTGCAAAGAAACTATGTGCTACATATGCACGCATGCTAATGTAGAGGTCTTACAAATTCATGATTTTACAATATCAGTTCTAATAAACACAAATTATTTGTATCTCACAAACTCTATGCCAAGACTTTAAAAACATTTTTAAAAATTAATTCTTTAAACAGATACCTTGTACTCAAGTTTACAGAATTAATTACAACCTCTTTCCCTCTTTTTATATCTAGAATGAAAGGCCAAAATTTCACAGTTAGGGACAACCAAGTTAATGAGATGTCCCTAACTTGTATGAAAATTTCACATGAGATAACAAAAAGCTTGATAAAAAAAGTAGAGAGGAATGGTTCTCAAATCACATTTGTACCAAATATCACAAAAATGCTATTTTTATCTTAAAAGGAATGGCATTGCTGCACCACTGTGACTCTTATAAAAAACAAAGGTAAAAAGCAGGTTATTTGTATTTTGTTATTTGAATGTTCCAGTACACAAAGGAAAAGCAGAAAGTGCAAATGAAATTCTATGGATATGCACAGATCACATCTACTACATGGGCAAGCAAATTCTTCAGTAGAAATGTCAGGAGTCACCAACCACTTGCAATTCCACAGAATTCACAAAATTTATCCAGGGTAGAATTTTAAATTACGATTTTCCACAAATCTATGGCCACAGAGCAATACTTACTTGCTAAGAACTTTAAAATGTGTTGTAATACAATAATCTGTCTGAAACAAACCAATAAAGCCACATAAAATGAAAAAAACGAAAAGCTCAGAATCCAGGACTCAACTCACCAATAAAGGTGTTTAAGTGAACATAGCCCCACATAGCTTGGCATATTCTGTCTGACAGACTACCTCAGTACTGAACAGGAGAGGTATCCAAGTTCATGGGCTATCATATGAACTTGGGGTATCCAAGTTCATGGGGTATCCAAGTTCAAGAGTTTGTGATGTAACTCTTTTCAGAAACACATCACTAGTCAAATCCAATTTAACTGTAAAATTCTGGGGTCTTAAAAAAGCAATTAAAACAAAGAGGAGAGCTATACTATTTAAAATTTTAAATATCTGTACAGGTGAGTTCTAAGAAATACCATGTGCTGTCATAATTACACAACATCATACAAAGCTTGATCATTAATACTATATGGTTTTTCAGAGAATATATGGAAGACTAAAGATTAGTGAAATGATAGGGAGTGCTTGAAAACAATCAAAAAACCTATTAATGACTACTTTTCTTCTCCCAGGATAATTTACAGAAAAGTAATTTTAATAGCAGTAACACTACAAAAAACTGGCATGTGCCATGAAGCCTATAACGCAGACATCAGCTAGTCTACATGACACAGATATTCAATGTTTGGATGCCAACGATATTTTGTGAGCAGTCATCCGAACAAGATTTAAGTGGTATGCAAGACTAACAGAGAATTACGTAGCAGTTTAATAAACAAACCACAGAGCTTGATGTAAGATTATTGAATGTACTCCAAAAGTACTTTATTTTTATAGGACAGTATCATTTGCCTATTCTCATAAACACAGTAAGTTTTTTCTGTGAAGTTGTGTTTTAAAATAACTTGGTGGTATAAAATACATTACAGAAGATACCAACATTTGGGCATAAAATATTAAAAGAGAAACCAGCTTTTTTGTTCACACCAGTTTAGACTAAAATTGAAACAAAGTCACCTGAATGACCTAATTCCATCTGTAAGAAAAATTTTAAAATCAACTTTGGCATCTGTAATGCCAGAAAACCATACATCTCAATGTGGTAAAACAAAAATGACCCATGGAATTTGTTCCTTTCCCCAGTCCTGCCCCCTGCCCTGCTCCCACCCCAATATTCATGAGAGAGAAGCATTTTCTACCAAATTGTAACAATTGGCTTCCAGTTGTTTGGAAAAGCCTCAACTCAACTAAACAACTCAAACTCATAAACTGAGTATACTTGTATAACAAATACCACTGTCTTACCTATAAACCACGCACATGCAAAAACGTGTAAGAACATCAACTTACCTTTAGGTTTTTAGTCTAGCTCTTGAAAGAATGATTTTCTAAGAAAATTAAAGAATTGGCTAGCAAAACAATTTCATATATTTCCACAGGAAATATATAATTTCCACAGAAAAATACATTATTCTAGTTAGATTATGCCTTTAAAAACCCCTTGTATTTGGGTGAATTAATTTAGAGTCTTACTCTTTATTCCTTTTTACAATAACAAAAATTTTTTTTTTGCATTGCAAACACATCAATACCCACTACATACATAAACTATAAAATTTACCCAAAAGAAATCTGTTAAATTGAAATGGATCATTTGTCTTTGAACTCACAGGTTTTAAACAAAACAGTTTTTACAAGAATTTCTGCCTAAGGAAAATGGCCTACTTATTTTAAGGAACAAAGACATGAATTTCATTCCAAAACTCAACCCAATGAAATGACTCAATGAATAAAATTCAATTAAATAATAACCTTCTAAGAAAAAATAGCTCATATTCAATACACACAATCCTGTTGATTTACCATTGGTGAGCAAATCTATCAGATGAGTAAGAATGTCATTATTAAGCAATGATGTAAAGCTATCAGGTGAAGGTGTTGAGGCCAAAACAGGTGTAAAGGCCAAAACATATCTGTCTAAAGAAAACATGCAAAAACACTACAGTTAAGTTTACATCTTGAGTAAACTGTACATAATTAAATAAAAATAAAGGTATAAATTTTGGTATCTGGTAAACACAGAGAATTCAACAAAATTTACATTATCAAATAGTTCAATATCCTAGAGCATCACAATAAACAATACTAAAAACAGAATTTTCTCTAGTTCAACATAACCTAATGGTGAGAATATATTGCTTAAAAGAAAGGAAGAACAAAAATCAGATTTCCAAGATAAATTTTACCTTATATAAATTTTACTTGCTGTTTTTAATAGTATTAATTAGACGCCATGAGTTTTACTATGAGCAAGTTATTTCCAGTTGAATAAAAGCTATTTTTTACTAATACAATTGCATAAGATGTAGATAAGTACAATTGAGCAATGAAAACAAATATTAACATTTTTTAAACATGCTAGCCTAAAATGACTACTGGCAATACTAACAATATAGAAATCTCATGCTCTTTTACTATATCTAACAAAAGAAAATTTATCAGGTATTATGGAATGCATATTTTTTTTAAAAAAGCAAAACTAATAAACCACTTTAATGCAGCTTAGCAGAGATTCAAGTATTACTGTACTTCTCATTTAACCATAAAAGAAACTGAGGAACCTAAAAGCAGTTCACTACTTTGGCATACCATATCTAGTATGCTCTTAGATAAAAACGTAATCCATAGTCCTAATTTATTGTGTTTCTCTAATACTCTGTTATCAAAGCATTTGATACACCTTTATAGAAAAAAATTCTAGGAATTCAAAGGAGCATTTAATGCGAGATATTTCTTCTAGGTCTTCTTTGATGAAACCTTTCCAAGATTTCATATGTTGTTCTAAAGAGTCATCCAAAAATTTCAAAAGCCTTGTGCCTCATCCTAAATGCAAAATCTTCCAGTAGTAGAATCAAGACAAAACTTAATTTCAAAGTCCCACATCATAGACTGGGTAAAAAAGGTTTCTTCCATTAATGTTAGATTATTTGTATAAATAATTTTAGAATATTTGTTGAAAGAAAAATTCAAACGAAAGAAAGTTACCTTTTCATTCCATTTCTAAATTCAATAATCTAATCATTGCTGCTATCAAGGAGCTGTTTCAATACTTCAAAAAAATATAAAAATTATAGCAGGGAAGTCTTTTTTTCAGACTTCAAGTTTCTTACAAGAACACAGAAATCAGAAATCTAAGCCCTCAATTACAATGGCCGTCAGCACAGAGAGTAGATGATCGAGATGATATGGTCTTACGTACGTAGTTCAATTTAATCATAAAGGTATGCCACTTGTGTTCAAAACAAATGCAGCTTCATTTTTTCAGCAGAAATATTTCCAGTCGTATCAAAGGTATCCAACTTGGAAATGATAGCTCTATATCAGTGTTGAGATAGAAGTCTTGGAGAAAAGTTTCATTCTTCTAGAAAGCCAATGAAGTAAAAGGTGCTCATAGCCATTGTGATGAATCCAAAAAGAAGTATGAAAAGGTTACTAGACACTGTCTTAACCAAGTGGAATTGTTGCTTCAGTTTCTAGCACTATGAAGTCAGCAGACCTTGTCTCAAGTTTTGTCCTCACCTATTAACATTACCTTATTAGGGTTGAATTTGAGCCAGTTAGACTTCATTCCGGAGATTTCAGACAGAATGTGAGACATCTGGGGCATTGATCCTCCTAGATTAGATGAGAAGGAAAGGTATAGCTGGGTGTGGTTTGCTATCTATCTATCTTGACCTTAGCAGAAGATATAAAGCATTGGACTCATTATCAAAAGTTTTATTTTGTTGGCTGTTTTTTTCTTATTTTTTCTGTCCCAACTATTGGCCTTCAAATATTCACTTTAGTTTTCATAAGCAAGGTTACTCATGGAAAGGACTTCAAATTTTCCTCTAGGCATCTTCAGTATGAAATTCTTTCATTTTCATTTCCAAGAGGCTGCAATGGCAAGGCAGATGATTTGCATGTGACAACATGCAGCTCAGAGCATGACTTACGCAAAAGAAAAAATTTGACATGTGTTTGGAGTCGATGTTGCAGACTTGAAGAAAAAGAATGCATTGATTCAGTGTTGGACATACATATACATGGCCTCTTGCTACGGGTATCTGTATTCAAATTCACTTTGGTATTTGTTAGTAAGCCAAAAGCCAAGCCCAAGTCAACACACGTATTTTAGGTTCACTCTTCAAAGTTAAAAAAAGAGAGAGATACTCCATTTTCATACTAAACTTCCGATATCTGAAAATTCATTGCCTCATATTATTCTCAGTTAAAGCAATTTTTCCCTACTCAATGTTTTTATAAAGAAGTAAGATATATATAAATGATAATCCCTAGAAATTAAAAGGATGGATACTGACTGCTAAATAAATTATGTGAACTAAACTTCTATTATGGATTTTTTTTTTCTATACCAGGCATAGCACCAACATATCATGGACTATGTCGTACTTTGCGCAATCTTCACAATTGAGAGCTGCTTAACAAATAGTTCCTCACCTAATTTTAATAGCAAGATTAGTCAGCTTTTCTAACTCATCTCTTCCATTTTTTCAATAAACTTCAAGATTTCCTAAAACACAATTACAAGATGAGGGCAAGACCCAATGAATTCTGATAAATTCTGTTTCTCTAAAATAACGTGTCCTCAAAGGCATGTATCAGCAATGCTAGTCTCGTGGAGCAAGACAAAATGTTTGTTTCAAAGGAACACCAGTCCTATCCACATAGTCATCCAAAGAACGCAAGGATGATTTTCCAATTCCAAGATTTCCTGCTTTCGAGTAACTTCTACCAATTTAAGTAGTAAGCGCAAACCTATTTTATCAATGTTAATTAAAAATCTTACAAGAATTTTACTCTTGTGTTTCATAATTCTCATAATCTGCGTCATTTATATAAATTTAAAAATTGATTCCATAAAAAAAATTACCAGTCAAATCTCCCAACAGTTATGAGGTCATTCCATAAACAATGTTTACCTAGCTGTTAGATGCTGCTTAACGCGATACACTTAACATAACCTGCATTTTAAAACCGAAACACATCATATCAATTAAACAGGAGACTATAGTATCAGAACAATAGCTGATATACACATGCTGCAAAATATGATAAATTAATCCATTCTTATCCAAAAGCATTATGCTTTTATTGTGAAATAGCAAACATTATTAAGAGAGAAAACTTTTTAATTAACATATTCATACCTTCACTGATCTGGTTCTCTGATACAATCACACTTCCTGAGGGCAAGGGACCAACAGAACTTGAGCCTTCCACAACCTGCCTCTTCTCAAAACTAAACTCTGGAAGTCTTGGAGCCTGAGGTCTGGTTTTTCTTGCAGGATTCAAGAAAAAACAGTAGGCACATCGAAAAGCTGCAGAGAATTTTTAAAAAATAAAACCAAAAATCAAAGAAAACTCAAGGACTAATCAGGTAACTCTCAAGATTACTTTTGCAAATAATCAAAGAACCCTTCAAAAGTTATGTATCCCTTATAAAATTACATGTTTTCAGTAATATTATGGCAGTGTTCTAACCAAAGCTAATTTTAAAGCATACTTTGTTTTGTTTTGTTTTTTAAGAAGGGCACACCTCACAATGGCCCATGAGGCGATCGAACTGGCAACCTTGGTATTATCAGCACCACGCTCCAACCAACTGAGCTAACCGGCCAAAGCATACTTTCTAATAATTATTAGAATATCAATTTTAAAGAAGAAAAAATAAGTTACATAGCACATTAACTAATATCAAAACAATATTAATGACGATCTAAATGTATTAAATAAACTACATTTCTAGTCACCAAAATCATTACGTATTTTTAAATCCAGAACCTTGCTCATTTGCCCAAGAAAATGTAGTATGTCATACTTGAGAAGCATAATTAATCTAGCACAATATTTTTCAATAGTGGCTATACATGAGAATCATCTAAGGAGCTTTAAAAAGTGTTGATGCCTGGATCCCAACCCCAGATCAATTAAAGCAGACTCATTGTGAGTCGGCCCTGGACATCATAATTTTTAAAAGCTCTTCAGGTGATTCTGATGCACAGTGAAGTCTAAGAACTGCTGGCCTAGAGGTTGTACATTGTATAAGGAAAATCTAAGTTGTCTTTCTTGTTTTGTTCTGTGTTTTAAAATAAGAACAATATGCCTGAACAATATATACAGAGACGATACCTAAAATAAAATGACATTACAGGGGAATTGGCACAGAAATATTTGAGAGTTAACTGCCTAATAATTCTTACCAATGTATTCAAATTCTTCTTTCAAAGCCATGCCATTATGAGAAAAACACTGCTGACATATCAGGGCATACCTACACCAAAAGGAAAAACAGATTAGTTACAAATGCAAACAAAGCCCAGGACAGGCTACATTAGCTATCACAGCTAATTTATATTTTAACATAGCTAAATATGTCAAAACAGATTAGATGCTACTTAGTAAATAAAAAACAATATTCTTTAAACATAACAACAGCCAAAATTTCAATCATTTTAAAATATAATTTATACATCAAATTAAAAATAAACTAAGAAACAGTCAAATGAATCCTTACTAAATTAGCAGAAACATATTTGGTACAGAACACTTAACTTTCAGTTTTTCCTAAAGTATATTCCTGGGAATGAAAGATCCCAAATCTGTGGTCAGATAAGATCAGAAAAAAATGGAACCTCTTCAGAGATTCACAATGAGAAATCTTGTAGTAAAGAAATAAATTTAATTTTGTTTACTTCAGTCCAAAGCTTAATTTCTGTACATCATAATTCCTGTATCTCTCCCAGTAACCCTTACACATCTCCTCGTTTTCTATTTATATTTCTGTTCTCTGTGTATGTACGTAACAAATACTTGGCCCTATCAAACCACATTCTGTTTTGAATAACATGAAATTTATTATATTAACTTTAAATTCTAGCCTCTTTATTAAAATGATAATATCAACCAATACCTTTGTCAAATATTTAACTTTGCTACCCTAAGAATTTTTTACAAGTCTAAACTATGATAATTGCTCTGCTCACATCATACCTATCTCCCCAGATTTATTGTAAGGATCAAATAAGACAATAATTAGAAAAGCATTTTGAGAACTGTAAGTGCCAAATGTAAATTGTCTTCACTGCTATTAAAATTATTACCATCATCAAAGTCCAGTACATCTATAAAACTCCATTTCTTACAACCTGCCATTTTTCACTATTTATGTGCTCCTTAAGTTTAAGAGTTTCAGTGAAGTGAATCCATTTCTCTAAGAGTGGGGTTATAATAGAGTTACAATATTGTTTGTTATATATTTTTTTTCTAGATTTTATCTAAATAATTGATCCAAACTCCTACTGAAAAACAACTGAATATGTACTCTCTTCAGGGCTACAAAACACTCCATTATGTTCTAAAATAAGGAAACAGGAGCCACAAAACTAGAGAACATCTAGCACGTGTACACACAACACACACACCATGTCCAAAAAACTTTTTCTTTATTTTCATCTATCTACCACTCTAGTAAACATTACCTATTTTGTGGACCATCACCAACTAAATATTCAACAATTCGGTCTAGAGCACCTCGTTCTCGGGGGAGAATGGGTCTTGCTAAAGGTGGACCAGGAGGATGAAGACCTAGTAAACAAATACATATGACATCAATAATAAACATAAAACAATAAATAACAAAACAAAAATATATTCTTATAAATCTCTGTAGAGCATTCAAATTTTCACTAAAAATACTACTCTACAAAAAAAAATGTGTTTAAGTATGTGATATTTCATTTAATAGATTATATCAATGTAATATATTAAGAAATGAAACTATGTTGGGTTCTGCACAAACCAATTTTAAGAATGCCCAGAATCTTAAAAGCTTATGTAATAATAAACTAGGGACTTATTCTCTGGACCACAGAGCCCAGGGGACATATTTACCTTCCCACCTAAAACTACCAAAACACTGTGCAAAAGACATTGGGTATCGGACAATGTAGGATAAAGATCTCTGACAGACAAAAATCAAATAATACAAGCCCTATAATTGCCCCCGTTTGTTGCCTGGAGAGAGTTTCCAGGCAGCAGCTAAGGGAGGATACACCCAGGTGAAGTGACTCAGTCTCCCTGAGATGATAACATAAAGCTGGAATGGGGAAGCCAAAGCAGCTTGAGTTCACAGGAAAGAGTAGGAGAGAATGCACAGAGCAGGAGCACCACAGATCTGCAGAGGATCCCCAAGACTCTCCAGAAGAGTACTGGTTGGTGTATTCATATGAGGAGATTACCTGAAGACAGAGAAAAGAACTGCCCCCAAATATTAAAGGTAACAGTGCTCACAAGAGGCCAAAATGTTGTATGTTTCCACCAGCCACAGTGGAAAACTTCGTAACTCACAGGTCACTGGTAAGTAATCATAGGAGTTTTGTACAATAATACAAAAATATCCAGCATCCAATAAGGCATGACTCACTTCTGGCATCAGGTCAAAAATTATTACACATCCAAATAAGCAGGAAAACATGACCCATAATGAGAAAAATCAATCATAAGTGACCCAGAAATGACAGAGATAACAGAATCAGTAGACGAATATATTAAAACACTTAATGACTATATTCCACATGTTTGAGAATCTAGAGGAAAGATTCAATGTTAAGTAAAGACATACAAAAAATTTTAAAAACCCAAACTGAACAGATGAAAATTACCATGTCTAGGATGAAACATCTACAGACGGGATGAATGGCAAGCAGTTTGGACATTACAGGAAAAATATTAGTACACAAAGATATAACAATAGAAATCATATAAAATGAAACAGAGAAGTGACTAAAAACATTTTTTTTAAAAAACATCAGTGAGCTGTGGAACAACCTCAAGCAGTCTAACATACATATAGTTGGAGTCCAGAAGATGAGGAGGGAGAAGAAGAAAATAATATTTGAAGAAATAATGCAAATTTTTTTCCAAATTTGATGAAAGTTATAAACCCACAGATCTAAAAATATCAACAAACGTAAGCACAAGAAACAATTTGCAACAAGACACTGCATATTGAAATTGCTTAAGACTAGTAATAAAATCTTAAAAGCAGTCGGAAAAAGATACATTCCACACAGAGAAACAGAGGTAAGAATGAAGACAGATCTCTCATCAGAAAATAAGTAAGCCAGAAGACAATGAAACAATATGTTTGAAGTTCTGAAAGAAAAACTATCAAATTAGAATTCCGTATTTGTGGCATCCAGAGCAACACAGGCAGTGAGAGAACGAGAAGGGGCGGTGAAGGGTTAAGAAAGAAATAGAAATTAAGAAAGTTATGAAACGGGGCTAAGGGTCTCCCAGCCTCAAAGGACTGAGAGCCCCAAATCGGGCCGCCTTCTGGCTTTTATTGATAAACACACAAAGAAGTAGTATTGTTTTCTCCACAGTCTGTGAGTCTCATACATCATACCAGAAAACTGATTCAAATCAATCACCCTTGCCTGCAAACAGCCGGAATAGAAAGTCCCATGATGTCTTAACAATTATGACATGTGCCTCCCCAGGGACAAATCCTTTATGCTGAAACTTATTGATAAGAATGGAAGGAGAACTGCTGTTATCACATCATTGACTCACTTCCCAAGCAGGTTGTGGGAAGGAATAGAGCCACATAGGCAGAAGCTCTCTTTAGCTGGGGGAAGGTGGGAGACTGTGCCGACCTCTATCGACCCCGTGAGTTCTCCTGGTGGTCCCCACATGGTTCCACCTGGCTTGGGGTGTTCCTCCCGTGAGGAATCTTACCCGTCATTGGCTGACCAACCATCTTTTGGGGGCCAAACAGAGAGACATGAAGTGTAAGCACAAAGGTGAAGCAAAGTGCCTGAAAGGAATGGTCTCATAGACTCTTCTTTCTCTAGGGATAGGCACAAGGGGACAGACAGTTAGGCTGCTGTGTGACAACACATATTAATGAAAACATCTCTTAAAACTAAGGCAAAAACGAAAACTTTTTCAAACCTACAAAACTGAAAGAACTCATCACTAGTAGAACTGCACTACACTAAATGTTAAAAGAAGTCCTTCAAGCAGAAGGAAAATGACACCAGATGGGAAGCTGGATCTATACAAAGGAAAGGGGAGTACCAGAAAGGAGTTACAAAATTTTTATTTAAATCTTTTTAAAATTAAAAGGAAGAATAATTTGTTTTAAGTTTTATAACATATATAGAAGCAAAATGTATGACAACAACAACACAAAGGCCAGGAAAAGAGAAAAGGAAGAATACTGTTGTTAGATTCTTAAACTAGATGATGTCATAAAAATGGCAGCGTGAGGTGAGCCTCCTGAAATCTCTCCTGGAATTTACAACAAATTGAACAACTATAACTCCACAAAGGACTCCTTGCACGGCAGACAAGCAAGACGAAGAGTCTCACGACTGAATTCACCTAAAGGTGGGCAAATTGCGTGAGCAGGGGAGGAGGGAAGACAGAAGTGCGGAGATGGGGCCCCGGGGGCGCAGGACGCAGACCTAGCTCAGGAGTAAACAGAACTGCTGAAACACATGGGCTCTGAATCTGGTGCAGGAAGAACTTGGAACTTCGGAAACTCTCCACATCCCCACAGCCAGGTGGTGCTCTATGACCCAGGCGAACTGTTCAGAGGAGAAGCCCGCCTTCCAGGGAATCCCCCCATTGTGTGAGAAGCTAGAATAGTGCAGAGAAAATATAACACTACAGTGTGAGAAAGAACAAAAGGCTGCAATCGGAGAGAAAATAAAACATTCTACCAACACCTACTGGAAAACAAAAGAAAGACCTCTTTCTATCAACCTGTTGCAGAACCCACTCCTGTAGATATCTAGAAAAAGAAATAATAAATTATTGATTGCCATGAATAACCAAGGGAATGAGAAAGCTCAAAAAGAAAATGAAACATCTCCAGAAAATGAACTTAAAGACATGGAAATATGTGACTTAAATGATAGAATTCAAGATTGCAGTTCCTAAAAAACTCAACAAGATACATGAAAACACAGACACGCAGTTTAATGAACTCAGAAACACAGTCAAAGAACAAAATGAACATTTTACCAAAGAGATTGAAATTTTAAAAATGAACCAAATAGAATTTCTGAAGATTAAGAACTCAATAAAAGAAATGAAGATAGCCAGCTTAGGTAGTAGAGTTGACTCAATGGAGTAAAGAATCAGTGACAGCAAAGACAGAAATCTGGAAATGACACGGATAGAAGAAGAAAGAGACTTGAGACTTAAAAGAAATGAAAGAACTCTACAAGAACTTTCTGACTCTACAAGAGCAATATAAGAATAATGGGCATACCAGAAGGAGAAGAAAGAGAGACGGGAACACAGAGTATATTCAAACAAATAGTTGATGAGAACTTCCTAAATTTGTGAAAAGAACTGGATCCTCGAATCCAAGAAGCAAATAGAACACCTAATTACCTCAAACCCAACAGGCCTTCTCCAAGGCACACTGTATTGAAGCTGTCAAAAATTAATGACAAATAAAATAAAATAAAATAAAACTATAAAAAAAAAATTAATGACAAAGAAGGAATCCTCAACTCAGCCAGGGAAAAGAAGACGGTAACCTACAAAGGAAAGCCCATTAGATTATCATCAGATTTTTCAGTAGAAACTCTACAAGCCAGGAGGGAGTGGAATCAAATATTCAAACTATTGAAAGAGAGAAATTATGAGCCAAGAATAATATATCCAGAGAAGATATCCTGTAGATATGAAAGAAAAATAAAGACATTTCCAGACATACAGAAGCTGAGGGAATTTTCTAACATACAACCTGCACTACAAGAAATACTAAAGGAGGCTATTTGACCAGCATAAATAGGGATAATTTGTGACAACCAAAACATAAAAGGAGAGAGAGTAAAGGCCTGAACTGGAATATGGGAATGGAGAAAGTAAGCATGCTGCAGAAAATGGAATACTTTATATGAAACTTTCTTTTACATAAACTTAATGGTAACCACTCAAAAAAAATCCAGAACTGAAATATACACTGTAATAAAAGAAGAAACAGAGGGAAAAATCATAGAATACCACCACACAGAAATAACAGACAACAACAAAAAGCAAAGAAACAATGGAGACAGACACCATCTTACCAGAAAACCAAAGAAAGAACAACAGGAAATCCTCACGTATCAATAATCACCCTAAATGTAAATGGACTGAACTCACCAATAAAAAGGCATAGAATAGCAGATTGGATAAAAAAAAAAAACTAAACACAACCATATTCTGCCTCTAAGAGACACATCACAGCTACAAGGACAAACATAGACTCAAAGTGAAAGGGTGGAAATTGACACTCCAAGCAAATGGTACCCAGAGAAAATCAGATGTAGCCATACTAATATCAGATGAAACAGACTTCAGAATAAAAAAAGTAACAAGAGACAAAGATGGACATTTCATAATGAATAAGGGGACTATACAATAAGAAGACATAACAGTTATCAATATTTATGCCCCCAATCAGGGAGCACCGAAATATACAAGCAATTACTAACAGAACTAAAGGGATAAATTGACCAAAACACAATTATACTAGGGGAACTAAATACATCATTGAAAGCTATGGATAGATCATCCAAACAGAAAATAAAGAAATAGCAGCCCTAAATGACACATTAGATAAAATGGACATAACTGACATTTATAGAGCACTTCACCCTAGAACATCAGACTATACATTTTTTTCCAGTGTACATGGAACATACTCAAGGATAGACCATATATTGGGACGTAAAACTAGCCTTAGCAAATTTAAGATTGAAATCATACCAAGCATATTCTCTGATCCCAAGGCTTTGAAATGGGATATCAACTGCAAAAAGAAAGCAGGAAAAACTACAAATACGTGGAGATTAAACAACATACTTTTAAAGAACAACCAGGTCAAAGAAGATAAAAGAGAGGTTAAAAGATACATAGAAACAAATGAGAATGAAAATATATCCTACGAAAATTTGGGGGATGCAGTAAAAGCAGTTTTAAGAGGGAAATTTATATCATTACAGGCCTATCTCAAGAAACAAGAAAAATCCCAGACAAATAACCGCACATTACACCTTAGAGAACTAGAGAAAGAAGAACAAATGAAACCCAAGGTCAACAGAAGAAAGGAAATAATAAAAATCAGAGCAGAACTAAATGAAATACAGAACAAAAAAACAATAGAAAAATTAATGTGACAAAGAGCTGGTTCTTTGAAAAAATTAATAAAATTGACAAACCCTTGGCTAGACTCATTAAAATAAAAAGAGAAAAGACACTAATAAACAAAATCAGAAATAAAAGAGGGGAAGTTATCAGGGGACAAAAGGCCTATATGCCACAGAAATACGAAATATCATCCAAGAATACTATGAAGGACTATATACCACCAAATTCAATAACCTAGAAGAAATGGACAAGTTCTTAGAAAAATATAGCCTTCCTATGCTGAATCATAAAGAACTGGAAAATCTAAATAGACTGATCACCAGTAAGGAAATTGAATCAGTTATCCGAGACCTTCCCAAAAGCAAAATTCCGAGACCAAATGGCTTCATTAGTGAATTTTGCCAAACCTTCAAAGAGGATCTAATACCTATCCTACTCAAACTCTTCCAAAAAATTGAAGAAGAAACAATACTCACTAACTCATTTTATGAGGCCAACATTACTCTGATAACAAAACCTGGTAAGGATAACACAAAAAAAGAAAACTACAGACCAGTATCTCTGAAGAATACAAAATCCTAAACAAAATTCTAGCAAATTGAATGCAACAATGCATTAAAAAATTATTCGCCATGACTAAGTGAGGTTCATCCCAGGGGCACAAGGATGGTACAACATTCGCAAATCCATCAATGTGATACATCACATAAACAAAATACAGGACAAAAATCATATGATTATCTCAATTGATGCAGAAAAAGCGTTTGACAAGATACAACATCCATTTATGATTAAAACACTTAATAAAATAGGTATAGAAGGAAAATATCTTAACATAATAAAGGACATATATGACAAACCCTCAGCCAATATCATAATTAATGGTGAAAAATTGAAGCCCTTTGCTCTACATTCAGGAATACGACAGGGCTGTCCTCTATCACCTCTGCTTTTCAACATAGTGTTGGAAGTCCTTGCCAGAGCAATCAGGCAAGAGAAAGAAATTCCTTTTGCAATTGCAACAAAAAGAATAAAATACCTAGGAATCTACATAACCAAGGATGTGAAAGACCTATATGCTAAAAACTATAAGACATTGAATTTAAAAGAAATTGAAGAAGACACAAAGAAATGGGAAGACATTCCATGCTCATGGATTAGAAGAATCAACATAGTTAAAATGGCCGTATTACCCAAAGCAACAAACAGATTTAATGCAATCCCCATCAAAATCCCAATGGCATTTTTTAAAGAAATAGAACAAAAAATCATCAGATTTGTATGGAATCACAAAAGACCCCGAATAGCCAAAGTAATCCTAAGAAAAAAGAACAATGCTGGAGGTATTGCAATCCCTGACTTCAGCTTGTACTACAGGGCAACAATAATCACAACAGCATGGTATTGGCAGAAAAAAAGACACATAGACCAATGGAATAGAATTGAGAACCCAGAAATAAATCCATATAAATATGGACAGATAATTTTTGACAAAGAAGCAAAAAACATACAATGGAGAAAAGACAGCGTCTTCAAGAAAAGGGGCTGGGGGGGGAGGAGGGTTCACAGTGTGAGGGATATAAATGATGAACGTCTAAGTATTACCTTGTCTTGTACACCTGAAACTAATAAATAAATAAATAAATAAATAAATAAATAAATAAAAATAAAAAATAAAGATAGAATGCTCACAGTCATACATGAAAAGAGTGGAAGAAAATATTAATATAACATAATACCAACTGTGAGTAATCGAGGTGTCATATTACGAGAACTTATTGTTTCCTTTAAAATTTTTTCTTATATTTTATGAGGCTTCTACAATAAATGTATACTTCATTGGATTAGGAGTGGGGTATGAGAACTAGCTTTAACTGAAGAGCTTTATTTTATTATAAGAAAGAGAAAAGAAGTATGGATTCATGTAAGAATCTGTAGAAGGCTTAGACCCATACACCTCAGTATTTATTTAAATACTTATATTATAGATTGCCTATGTCCTGCAACTCTTTATTTATTGTCATCTCAACAACACAATAAAAAAACTGAACAAGAATAAAAAAAAAAAAAAGAAAAAAAAAAGAAATGGGGCTGGGAGAATTGGAAAGCCATGTGCAAAAGAATGAAACTGAACTGCTATCTGTCACCATGTACCAAAATTAATTCAAAATGGATCAAAGACCTAAGCATAAGACCTGAAACAATAAACTGCAAAGAAGAAAACATAGGTACTAAACTTATGGACCTTGGGTTCAAAGAACATTTTATGAATTTGACTCCAAAGGCAATGGAGGTAAAAGCTGAAATAAATGAATGGGACTGTATCAAACTTAAAAGCTTCTGTACAGCAAAAGAAACCATCGACAAAATAAAGAAGCAACCAACTGAATGGGAGAAGATTTTTTTGCAAACAGTGCCTCTAATAAGGGTCTAATATCCAAAATAAACTAGGAACTCATACAACTCAACAATAAAAAAACAAACAAACCAACTGAAAAATGGGCAGAGGTCCTGAAGAGACATTTCTCCAAAGACGAAATACAAATGGCAAATAGACATGAAAAAATGCTCAACATCACTAATCATCACAGAAATGCAAATAAAAACCACTATGAGATATCACCTCACCCCAGTTAGAATGGCTATCATCAACAAGACAAATAGTAACAAGTATTGGAGAGGCTGTGGAGAAAAAGGAACCCTCATACACTGTTGGTGGGAATGCAGACTGGTGCAGCAGCTATGGAAGGCAGTGTGGAGGTTCCTCAAAAAATTACGAATAGAATTACTATATGACCCAGCAATCCCTTTCCTGGGTATCTACCAAAAAAATCTGAAAACATTTATCCATAAAGTTTTCAGAAACATTGAATGCTCCAATGTTCATTGCAGCTTTATTTACAGTGGCCAAGACATGGAAACAACGAAAGTGTCCTTTGATAGATGAATGGATAAAGAAGTTGTGGTATATACACACAATGGAACACTATTTGGCGGTAAGAAAAGATGAAATAGGACCATTTGTGACAACGTGGATAGCTCGAGATTATAATGCTAAGCAAAATAAGTCAGACAGAAAAAGTAGAGAACCATACAATTTCACTGATATGTCGTATATAAAACTGAAAACAACAAAAGAACAAGACAAACAAATGAAGGAACAAAAATTCATAGACATAGACAATAGTTTAGGGGTTACCAGAGGGTGGGGGGGCAAGGGGGCTCTAGAAGAGAGTAAACAAGGTCTAATATATGGTGATGGAAAGAGAACTGACTCTGGGTGGTGAACACACAATGTGAGATATAGATAATGTAATACAGAATTGTACACCTGAAATCTATGTAACTTTACTAACAATTATCACCCAAATGAAACTTTAATTAAAGGAAAAAAAAGATTCTTAAACTATATGTGAACTGGTATCACTTGCAGATAAACTGCAATAAATGAAAGATCTACACTATATATCCCAAAGCACTCACTAAAATCACATGAAAAAGTAATACAGCTAGTAAGGCAACAAAAAAGATAAAAATGGAATCATAAAAGATACTCAATCCAAAAGGCAGAACATGAGAAGAAAGGCAACAGAACAGATGGGGCAAATAGAAAAAAAAAATAGTACAATAGAAAATTCTAACTCAAACCTAAACATATCAATCATTATATTAAATGTACTTAGCCTGAATGATCATCCTCATTATGAGGCAAAGATTGTCAGAATGAATAAAAAAGCAAAATCCAACATACACTGCTTACAAAAAAATAAATTTAAATATAAAGACCAAATAGATTAAAAGTAAATGATAGAAAAAGTATATATAAATATGCTAACACTAATCAAAAGAAATCTGTAGTAGCTTATTAACATCAAGAGGAGTAGATTTTAGAGCAAAGAATATCCTCAGAGATAAAAAGTAATTTCATAATGACAAAGGAGTCAATTCATCAAGAAGGCGTAACAATCCTAAACTGTATGAAGCAAAAACCAGTAGAACCACAAAAATAAACAAAGAACACAATTATAGTTGGAGATTTCAACTATAAGTTGGAGCCTTCTCTCAATAGTTGACAGAATAAACAGACGGCAAATCAGTAACGATACAGTGTTGATACAGAACAACACTACAACCAACTGGCCCTAATTGACAATTGTAACCACTCTACCCAACAGGAACAGAATACAGTCATGAATTGCTTAACAATGGGGATACATTCTGGGAAATGTATCGTTAGGCAATTTCATCATTGTGCGAACATCACAGAATGTACTTACACAAACCTAGATGGCACAGCCCACTACTCACCTAGGCTGTGTGGTACAGCCTATTATTCCTAGGCTACAAACCGGTACAGCACATTACTATACTGAATACTGTAGGTAATTATAACACAATGGTAAGTATTTGTGTACCTAAACATATCTAAATAGGAAGCTACAGTAAAAATATCATATAAGAGATAAACAATAGTCCACCTGTAGAGAGCACTTACCATGAATGGAGCTTGCAGGACTGGAAGTTGCTCTGGGTTAGTAAGTGAGTGAGTGGTGAGTGAAGATGAAGGCCCAGGACATGACTGTCCACTACTGTAGACGATGTAAACGCTGTCCCATAGGCCCACTCCCTGCTTCCTTCCACTGGGGTCAGAAATAGACCACCAAAGCTGTCAATGCTACTCCATGAACAGAAATGTGGACTGGACTGACTGGAAATATCAAGGACAAATTGGCTGGGTAAGGCACAGATCACCACAATTGTAGTGACTCTCAGGAGGGAGTGCAAGACAGCTTGAGGATCAGTGGGAACAAGAAATCAAGATGAGATAAAAGGAGGATTGTGTGGCAATGTAGTATTGGCTACCGCATGTTGGAGCAGTGGTCAGATTAAAGAACTTTGTGCTATTCATAAAAACGAAAAAAGAGACTATTTAACATGGAGAGGATATAGAATTGAATACTCAATATTTCTACTTTGGAAATTTGTTTTTGTTTCCATTAACCCTATTTGGTGCAAAGGGCTCTTTCTGGCATTGAATTGATGGAAGAAATAAAACTTATCTATGCTTTACATCATTACAAATCTAAAAATATTTCCAAAGTTCAGGGACAGGCTAGCTCGACACTAGCACAGAAAGCTTTTACTAAAGTGGCAGTGGCACTTAATACTTGTCAAGGTAGCGCCTGTGGGCCTGTGTCCTTGTACAGGATCTTAGGTCATCAACAAAGGATTTACAGCAATACGCTCTGAAGACTATCAAGCTAGATCTGGGAGGGCTGGAGCGCCCTCTGAATACGTAGCACTGCAGGGACAGGCTCCTCTGTGCTGAAACAAATCAGTGGCTGACTGATGGGGGTGTAACCTGTGCACTCAAAACTGAGGTCCTGTGAGTGAGAGGGAATCTACTGCCAAGCCCCACAGACATTGCTCCCATTAAAAAATATATAAATTCCTTCTGAACCACATATCCTCCATTTCTTACAGCAAATTCATCGCTATTATCATCTCACGGGATCACCATCATACATGCAACCCATAGTTAACCAAAACATCATTTTGTGGCACATGATTACATACATCCTTTTCAAGTGAACATAAAACATTTATCAAAACAGATGATATTCTGAGAAATAAAACAAGTCTCAATATATTTTAGAAGATTCAAATAATACAAAGTATGTTTTCTGACCACATTAGAATTAAATTAAAAATCAGCAACAGAAGGACATCAGAAAAATCTCCAAATATTTGGAGACTAAATCATATACATCAAAAAAATTTAGAGCTCAACAAAAAATTAAAAGGGAAATTAGAAAGTATTTTAAATTGAGTAAAAATTTTAAAAACATCAAATTTATGATATGCAGCTAAAGCAGCACTTAGATGAAAATTTGTAACACTAAACACCTACAAAAGAAGACAGGTCTACAATCCATGAATTTGCCTTCTACCTTAGGAAACTAAAAGCAAAGAGCAAATGAAACCCAACGTAAAAAGAACAAAAGAAATATTAAAGATAAATAATAATAAAGGTAAATAATAAATATTTTAAAAAGAGAAAATTAATAAAATAGAAAATATAAATATAATATAAAAAAAGCTGGTTCTTTGTGAAGATCAATAAAATTGGTAAACCTCTAGCCAGACTTATCAGAAAAAGAAAGAGGGAAGATACAAAATACTGTTATCAGGGATGAGAGAAATAGAATAAATCCAGATTGTAAAGATATTAAAAAGATGATAAAAGCACACTATGAATAACTTTATGCCAAATAATTCTATAAGTTAGATGAAATAGACAAATTCCTTGAAAGACTACAAAACTACCACAGCTCACTCAACAAGAAATAGATAACCATTCAATATGCTAAATTTTGTTAAGAATTTTTGCCTCTGTGTTCATGAGGGATATTAATCTGTTGTTTTCTTTTAAAGTTTTAATTTTTAGTTTTTAAAAAAACCTCTCCTACAAGTAAAACACCAGGTCAAAATGTTTCAACCTATAGTTTCTACCTAACATTTAAGAAAGAAATAATATCAATTCTACACAAACTTATCTATAAAATTTTTATCTATAAAATTTTTACCTGTAAAATTGAAGATAAGGGACTACTTCTCATACTAAATATAAGGCCAGCAATACACGGATATGAAAACCAAAGACATTACAAAAAAATAGGGAGATATAGATATAGAGATATATATACTACAGACCAATATCTCTCAGGAAAATTGATTATTTTTACAAAATTTTAGCAAATTGAACCCAACAATATCTATAAAAAATAAAACATCATGATGAAGTGAGATTTAACCCAGGAAAGCAAGGTGGTTTAACATTTAAAAATCAATCAATGTATTTCACATACGAATAGATGTTAAAACAAAAAAAAACTAAAACCCCATGAGCATCTCAATAGATGCAGAAAAGAATTTGACAAAGTACATAATCTATTACTAATAAAAACTTGCAGCTCACTAGGAATAGAAGGGTACTTCTCCAACCTGAAAAAGCTACCTATATTTAAAAAAAAGAAAGAAACACCACCAACCTTCAGCTAACATCATGCTGACTGGTGAAAAGTAATCGCTTTTCTCAGATTAGCAATAAGGCAAGGATGTCTGCTCTCACCACGTCTATTCAACATTATACTAAAGGTTCTAGCTAGTATAATAAAGCAAGAAAAATAATAAAAAGAATTAAGATTAAAAAGGAAGAAGTAGAACTATCTTTATTCACAATGTGATAGTCTATGTAGAAAATACTATGAAACCTATTTAAAAAGCTATTAGAACTAATAAGTGGATTTAGTAAGATTATAGGCTATAAGGTCAATATACAAATATCAACTGTACTGCTATAGATACTAACAATGAACAATTGGAAATAGTTTTTTTAAAATACCACTTATAATTTAATCAAAAATATAAAAATAGATGTACATTTAACAAAAAAAAAAATGTGCAAAATCTATATACTGGAGTCGTGTTCTCCCGAGTTCCTGTGTCCCTCCCAGTGCCGCCCGGATGGCCTCCCAGAACCGCGACCCAGCCGCCGCCAGTGTCGCCGCCGCCCGTAAAGGAGCCGAGCCCAGCGGGGGCGCCGCTCGAGGCTCCGTGGGCAAGAGGTTACAGCAGGAGCTGATGACCCTCATGATGTCTGGCGACAAAGGAATTTCTGCCTTCCCTGAATCAGACAACCTTTTCAAGTGGGTGGGGACCATCCATGGAGCAGCTGGCACAGTGCATGAAGACCTGAGGTATAAGCTCTCCCTAGAGTTCCCCAGTGGCTACCCTTACAACGCGCCCACGGTGAAGTTCCTCACGCCCTGCTATCACCCCAATGTGGACACGCAGGGTAACATCTGCCTGGACATCCTGAAGGACAAGTGGTCTGCCCTGTATGACGTCAGGACCATCCTGCTCTCCATCCAGAGCCTACTAGGAGAACCCAACATCGATAGCCCTTTGAACACACATGCTGCCGAGCTCTGGAAAAATCCCACAGCCTTTAAGAAGTACCTGCAAGAAACCTACGCAAAGCAGGTCTCCAGCCAAGAGCCCTGACCCGGGCTGTCCAGCGTCTCTCTCATTGTGCTGTCTTTCATTTCTTTCCTGAGATGGTCTGTTCTTTCCTTAATTTCTGTATAGGACTCTGTATCTTCAGCTGTGGTGTCATATTTGTTTTGTTTGTGTTTTTAAATTAAGTCTCTGGTTGAACCCCTGTGGTGAATATATTAAATAAATACCTTTTGGTTTAAAAAAAAAAAAAATCTATATACTGAACACTATGAAACACTGCTGAGAGAAAAGATCTAAATAAATGGAGAGATATACTGTGTTCCTGTAATAAACTATGCAATATCAGAAGAGAGGAATAAAGAGTGTGGGGTAAAAGAATAACCTAGAATTTAGTTAATGATTTACAGCATATAAAAACAGTAACAACAAGAATAGAGTTACCAAGAATAGAGTTACAATTTATAAAATTTATAAATTTATACAATTTATAAAATTGTAACTCCACAATCTCTGAAAAGTAAGAGAGAACTGTTTGCAAAAGATAACTCTGAACTGAGACTCAACACAGAAGAAGGCACTGAGAAGAAGGTGGGAGAATAAAAATAAGTAAGATTTGACGCTTGCCTTTGTAAAACAAGGCAGGATGAACATAAGAGTAAGATGGGCAGCAATGGAGATTTACATGGAGACCTCCCAAAAGACTTTGAAACAAAATTAGACCTTGTTGGAACAAGTCTTTCAATACAAAGATACAAGGTTTCAAAAAGACTAACAAAAACTTTAAAGCATTCAAGAATGACTTTAGGGTAGAAATATTATATAAATATTTTAAAGAGTAAGAGATTTGTTTTATAAATAATCACAAACCTAAAGGCTGTTACTGTCTAAAAAAAAAAGGTCAAATGATGTTAAAATTGTAGCTATCAGTAAATAAAATTTAAGTTCTAGAATAAACTCTGAGTGTTAAAAACCAAGTACAATTTTTAGATTTTATCAGATAAGTTATTTGTTTACTTGTATTAACAACATTCAATCATTACCATCAAAAAATAAACTTTAATGCAGACATTGTCATCCCTCATCAAATTTTCAACTTGAATAAGCATGCCAAATTAGATTTTGAAAGCATTTAAGTCAAGTTAACTTATGCTGGAATATTTTACTTCTACATGTTTAAAATTAAAATGTCCATAAAGGACTCTGGATACATAAAACAACAGATTTCACAAAAATATCTTAAACCCCTCACATACTTAATAACTTTTAAATAATGCATCTTTGCATTCATACTGTTAACGATAACAGTTATTAATACAAACATCAAGAGCAATCATTGTAGGAATACTGGTCATTTTTACACAGCTTGGCAAATTATCAAGTACCTGCTGGTTATTAATTTTCAAACATATGGGAGCCCTGTGGTAATACACATTAAATTGATTCTCTTCCACAAATATGGCATAATGAAAAAATGAATTATTAATCTTCTCTATAAGAAATCACTTAACTCATTCATATTTTTTGGCAATGTACAACTTAAATACAAACAGTCTTTTACAGATAAACTACTTAAAAACTTTAGTAAAATATGTTATATTTACATGATCACAAAATTTATGCCATTATTCCTTCTATAATCCTATTCTTATATGTGTAATACAGTTTTTATTTATATAACTTGCTAAACTTCTGTTTCTTTGAAACTAGATACACAAATATATATAATATATGCATTTTCACAAAAACGTTTATTTCATTAAACAACAAAGAATTTTATAAATCATGTGTATCTCAAATCAGTCAGATAAATGGAAAATGAATAATTTTCTATTTAATTTTTCTCAATTTCACAAAATATATGGCTGCCTTAAGAGACATCATTATATGTAAAATTCATATTAAAACCAAGTACAATTTTTAGATTTTATTTTTAGTTTTTTTCAACTATTTTTAAAATTATGACTTGTATACATTTCATTTGTAGCCAGATTTCTTAATTTGTTTATAAATTAATAGTTTTCTTGTTTTCTAAAATCTTTTGCTGCTGTTTTTGAAGGAAGAGTAGGGAAAAAAATCTACTGTAATAGTAACATTTAGATTACTTATTGATTTTATTACATACACGTTAAGTGTCCTGAATATCTGATACTAACTACTGACTAGTCTCAAAATCATTATAAATTATGCTAATAATTAGTCATAAAATACCAAAGTAATCTAAATTAGAATTAAATACCCTAAAAGAAAATAATTTACTATCATATTCAAGAATCTGACATGGGAATCTACATAAAATAATGTTATCTGCTAACGTAGTGGATTTCTAAGTCCCAATCACATCCCAAAAGAAAGTTACAGGGCAATATAATCTATTATGCTCCAAAAATGCAATCTTCTAGTGATCTACCACGCTAAAAGAAGAATCCAAAGAAATGAAATAGAGTAAAGGCAATTAATTTAATAGGACTTTATGCTTTAAAGTATCTGTCAGTAAATACTAATTGTCTTTGGGTTAAAGAAAGAACAATTTACCAGCTCATATTAACAATAGTAGTACTGTACACCACAATGAAGGAATATTCTTCCTGAAATATCTTAAGTAATTGTCATGTTTAAAAATATATGTGAAGGGTTTAGCAAAAAGCATGAATATATTCCAAAAGTGTTTTCTTCTATCCCCATTTTATATAAATCTGGAGCCACTCTAAAGCTGAATATAAAAAGATATGCTATACTGTTGACTACAGAATACTACAAAGTTTTATTGCCATTTAAACAAAGAACCCATAACAGTTAAATGAGCTCAAGAAATAGGTTTCAGTATCACAAGGTGCCAGCTGTAAAGAGTTATGGCTAATTGAATATGGAACTCCTGCTTAATCAGATAACTGCTTTGCAATTTCCAAATGAAATGCCATTTCCATACTGTCTGAAAATGGCCCGTTTTATTGGTAACCAGAGAAAACAATATAAACTGTAAATAACATTAAGTGCTCTGTTTACCCATTCCAGGCACTGAAGTAGCAGGGGATCCGAGACGTCTTGGTAACACATTTGACGATAGGCCTGGAGTAACCGTTCTTTCTGGGGGTCCACCAGGGGCTGAAGTGTCCTTTGGTGATCCAGGAGATACTGGAACTTGTTGGGGAGGACCCTGGCTAGAGCTTGCTGGTTTTGGAGAAACGTTTCTTTGGGCTGCAGTTCGCTGACGAATCTCTGACAATAAGAATAAAAAGTATATATTAAATATCCAATATACCACATTAGCCAATACCACAAGTAGTACTTAAACTAATCAAGTGTTGTGCCACCAGAAGGCATCTGTAAGGCCAAACCTGTTTGTAAAAAGAACAATGTAACATTGAAAATTGACTATAACAGAGTTCTCCAGTTCTGGTCCCACAAGTCAACTGCATATAGGTATTTACACAACAAGCCTTAATCTCAATCTACTGATATTACTCTTCAAAATAAATTCAAATGAAATAAAGTCATCAACCAACTGAGTGTCATGTCTTTTACAGCAATCCTTCCTAATTTATGATAAAGAAAGTTTATCAGAATTAGTAAAAGTTACAGATTTGTTTTTCAAGATAAAAATATGATAACTCTAAGAAATAAGTACATTCTGGAATTGTCAAATAATTTGAGGTAATTACTCTAAGTAGTTACAGAAATCCTGAAAAAGTATTCTTTAGTATGAAGTACCATGCCCATTCTCCTTTATACTATTGCTATCTTTTTAGTAAGTTTTTTTTGGCAATACATTCAATAAAGGAAAACTTCCACTCGGCATAAATAATGTATCACCATAAATAAATCTTATCTTGAGTGGCAGAAATAACAAGACTTTCTGTAACAAGGGTTGGCAAATGTGCCAAATCCAGGCTACCATCTCTTTTCATAGCTTTATTGAAATACAATCATGCTCTTTTGTTTATATATTGTCTATGGCTGCTTTAAAAGAGTTGAGTAGTTGCAACAGAGACCATATAGCTCTCAAAGCCATTTATTATATTTATTATCTGGCGCTTTACAGAAAGTTTCATGATCTTCTAACTCAATAACATAAAATTCAATTCTATCATTCCCAATTCCCACTAATACTTTACTTGAATGTTGATGGTAAGATCTCAAGAAACACAGCTTTTTAATTCTACACATCACATTAAATTACCACAAATCTTGAAATAGTAGGCTGAAACTATGTAAGTTAAATTTTAATAGGCATGACTGGTAAAAATGCATACTTCCAAAAGCAAAATACTTTAGATTTGGACTCTATTTCACAGTTAAAGATTTTCGTGCAAAGTTCATTGCAATAAAAAATACAGCTTCAGCATCAAATTTCAGTTTACCACAATCTAGTCTACTAATTAAGAACCTGGGCCCTGCAGTCAGAAAAGTGTCGTTAGATTCCTGGCTGTTGCTACATTTCCTCAAATGGATTAACTTCACTAAGCCTGTTTCTTTACCTATAAAATTAGGGTAATAATATCCTTAACTCATAGAATTGTTATGAGGATTAAATAAGATAATATCTATAAATTGATAGCTCACTTTTATTGAATACCTATTTCAGAGGACAGTGTTTTCACACAACTAAGTATTCTCACATGACCAGTTAATTATAATTACTGGGACCAACTAACTTTCCACTGATTCTTACTGTAGTCTCTAATCTAACCACTGCAATAATAAATAACAAGCATGTCATCATATATAAATGGATAAATGAAACTGTCTATATTTGGCTATTTTCCATGCGGTTTATATAGAAAATTTCTAATTTTACCTGGACTAACTATATCCTAATATCTCCTACAAATTAGCTGGTCACTTAATGATCACAAGGGTCACCTTAAAAGGTAGTTACACATTAAGAAAGCCATTAAATGCTTCAAAAGGTACTAAGATCAGTGAAATCATTAAGATTGGGTCATTAAAATTAATTTTAAAAACAAGGCATTAAATATTGTAAATCATTTTTTGCAGATTTTCAGGTAAAACGTAACTCAAAAATATGACATTTTCTTCCAGATAAATAAAAGTTTTTTTACATAAACCAGTAACATAGTTGTTTATTACAGGTAAATGAAAGTTTAACCTTTATTAGAGTACATTAAAAGTAGCTATTATCCTTCTACTTCTTGAACAAAGACTTGAGACTGCTTCTTCTGAATGTGCATGTACTCTGTGAAAATTAATCAAAGCACACTTTTACCACTCTTCATGTGCTATTGAAAAGTGAGGTCTATAAATAACTAGTAAGCAAGGAACACGATGTCTGGCATTCCATAAGAGAGACTTGGCTTAATAACATCTAAATTTCAATTTAGGCAGACAGAGGGGGAGAAATATTAGTCAGTAAAGAGAAAAACACAGTTTCATCGTTTTCAAAGGAAAAGCAAGTAACAAAGAGTTACAATATCAATAGTTAAAAATAGCTTATGATACAGTCCAAGTGTACATTTGCTAACGTGTTATGAAATATGAGTATTCTGGTAGTCTCAATTTAAAATAGCTAAGATTTCTCAACTTTAAGTCACTTGCCATTCACAAATGCCTCGTACTATAATTACTCCAAAAAGTTTCTAGTACTCAGCAAAGTAGTCATGTTGTTATATTCAATATTTCCTATACTTAAATGTAAAATAGCACCCCCCCAAAAAGATTTACCAAACATTCCACATCAATCTGGCAAAGTAGCATAAGGAATGTTCCATGAGGTCAATTCTTGACCTGAGGATGTTCTAACATACTTATCAATGATCCGTCAATGATTTGATAAAAATCACTCTCACTGAATATGAGGACATGTCTATATTTTCAAATTCAAAATTAAGCAAATAAAATCAAAATAAGATTAAAAACTACAATACCACAATAAACAAAAGGAAGAAAAGTTTAAATAATGATAAAACAGGATGATTGCTAAAGCACAGACTCTGGGATTAAAGTGTCTTAATTTAAATTTTAGCTCCACCCTGTTTATTACATGTGCATATAGGCTTTTCCAAGTTAATAACATGTCTAAGTTCAGGCTCCTTAAAATGTGAATATTTACCTCTTATGGTAAGATTAAATGAGACCATCAGTGCAAAGAGATTAGCCAGAACACAGAAAAAGTACTTAATGAGCAATAACCAATATAAGTAGTATACATCTAAAGGTTCCAGAGATTATAATAAATCAAAAACCAAGCCATCTAGATTTTCTAAATCAATTAAAATAAAATAGATATGAATTTACAAGTTAAATGTTTTCCTAAAGTTATTTGTAAACTTGTTTAAATGTGTAACTTCACAATTTATGTAAAACCTTAAATCTATAACTCTAACTTGTTATTAAATAATTCTTGAGATGAATGTACCATAATACAAATAATTATCTCTTAATTTATCAGATTTTAAATACTGTTTCTTTACATACTGGTGGAAGGTTTTGTCTTTGTTTTGGTACTATGCTGTAGTAGGAAGAACAGCATACCGTATTTGCCGGCGTATAAGACGATTTTTTGGCCCCGAAAAATATGCCTCCAAGTGGGGGGGTCGTCTTATACGCCAGGTACACTTCAGATAGACTGCCCATAGTGCTTGCCCCGTGCCATAGTGGCCTCCCGATGCCCGCCCACTTCATTCCACATACCGTTCAGGCATCAGCAGCGCTGCTGGGTGTATGCTCAGCTGTTATGCGATTTTGCTGTTATGCGATTTTACCACACTCGCAAAATCGCACACAGCCGAGCATACACCCAGTATGATAGCGCAAAATCGCGAATCGCGATACCATACTGGGTGTATGGTCGGCTGTGTGCGATTTTGCGAGTGTGGTAAATTCGGGTTACCGTATGTTTCTTTACATATGCATTGAAGATTCGCGATTTTGCGCTATCATGGTGCCTGTTAGAATTTTGAAGAGCTCGCACTTGCGCACTAGTGAGGTCCCAGGGAGATGCTGATGCAAGGGTGGACCAGACTGCTATAGTGACAGGGCGGGCAAACAGGGAGCAGGGACCAATCAAATCAGGCTTTGTATACAGCCAACAGCCAACCACAATACTGCACCATTGTACAGTACAGCATAGAAAATGTCGACCAGTCAAACCCCTATCATCCCTATCATGGCACCAGCCAAAAGAAAGAAGTATGATGCAAATTTTAAACTGAAAGTTATTTGGTGTGTGGAAGGTGTGCGGAAGAGGGGGTAGTCTTATACGGCGAGTATATAACAAACTCTGTATTTTGAGTGGAAATGTTAGGGGGTCGTCTTATACGCCCAGTCGTCTTATACGCCGGCAAATACGGTACATAGTTAGCAGGCCTAGATTTCCATCCTAGCTGATATCACCTGTTCTTATGAGAACTAAAAAGTCTTTTATTCATTCTGGGTTTCAAATTTCTTTAAAAAGTGTTGGCAGTACTACAAACACAATCCTCATATTTTCCCTAACACTGGTCAAAGACTTTCAGAACTATTGTGTCCAATTCTAAACCTCATAAGAAAAACTTTCACTAAATTTTAATGAGGGGAAAAAAAATCTTTAAGCCTATGAATGACTCACATATGCAGATGTGAAAACTTAAATTTAGGGTGAATTTGGCTCTTTAGAAGTATGATTATAAGATGCAGTTACGTCGGATATGGTGATATATCTTCAGGAGAGTTTCTATTTTTCAATTTACATATACTCTGGTCTCTATTGTTTAAATTTATACAAATATAATTCCTTTAAATAACCAAAGTAAGAAAGATCACACATCTGATGTCTCTTACTTTCAAATATTCTAAACTCTACATTCACTATAACATCTTCACATCCTCTTCACACTAACCTCTTTTAAATACAGCTTCTGCCATACTTCTCTACTAAAATTGTTTTCTCAATAAGTTGGTGGCTTTTTTTTTTACTGGTTATTAAAAGTAACATTTATTTATTTTTTTAATTTATTGGGGTGACGATTGTTAGTGAAATTGCATAGATTTCGGGTGTACAATTCTGTATTACATCATCTATAAATCCCATTGTGTGTTCACTACCCAGATTTCTCCTTCCATCACCATATATTTGATCCCCCTTACTCTCAGCTCCCTCCCCCCACCCTCCTTACCCTCTGGTATATAAACCAAAAACAACAAAAGAACAAGACAAACAAATGAGAAACAGGAACTCATAGACACAGACAATAATTTAGTGGTTACCAGAAGTTGGTGGCTTTCTATTAACAGAAATGATTCCATAACATCTTCCTTCACATAGAGGCAAAGATTTTTGAAAAAAGAAAAACTTCCCCAACACTTCACTCCTCAACACAGCACAATCTGGTTTTGGACCTTCTTTGCTACCACAGTATCCCCCACCCCTGGAAAGTACCACTGCTTTGGTTACACGAACCATTATTGTTATTAGCATAGCTGCTCTTCTAGGCGCTTTATGTGAGTTTACTAATTTCACCAATATTTAGATCTTTGAGGTAACTCCTATTCCCAGTTTTCAAAAGGAGAAACAAAAGCTCAGAAGCTATGTAACTTACCAAAAGTCTCACAGTGAAATAAGATGGAGCCAGGATTCAAATCCCAGTGTTTATGACACCACGACCCTCATCTGTTACACAACCTGTCAGATACAATGGTCTCATCTGTCTTCTACTTACCTGACCCTTTGCAGTCTGTAGCAGTGGGTGCCATCTCTACTACACTTCAACTTTTTTAGATGCCAGTTTAATTCTGTTGTTAACGCTGATCATTCCTTCTGTCTTTTTCCTGGGCTCCTCTTTCTCCATATACCCTTACGGGGTTTTGCCATAGGTCCTCTTACTGTTTTCTCTCCCTGGGCAATTACACTCAATTCCATAGTTTCAGTAACTGTCACCCATACTTCCCAATGATTCCTAATCTGTATCTACAGTCTCACCCTTTTTTCTGAGCTCCGTATGAAATAATCAACTGCCTATAAGCAGCACCACCTGGATGTAATTCCTACTCAACAATTTTCCAAAAGCAAATTCGTTACGTATCTTCTACACAACCACTCCAATTCTCATGTTCCTTATCTTGCTTAAAACACTAACATCTAACCAGAAACCTAAGCCAAAAGTAACCTAGGCGACATCTTGATTCCTCCTCCCACTCCCCTATTTCCAAATCTGATTGCCATCAAGTTTTGTCAATCTACTCTTAAATCTGAATTCTCTTAAATCTCTTTTTCAACTCCTTTGCCACAACTTTAGTTCAGGCCTTTATCGCTTACCTACGAATATATTAGATGATAACCGTGTTTCCCCAAAAATGAGACCTAGCCGGACAATCAGCCTTAATGCATCTTTTGGAGCAAAAATTAATATAAGATCCAGTCTTATTTTACTATAAGACCAAGTCTTATATTAATTTTTGCTCCAAAAGACACATTAGAGCTGATTGTCCGGCTAGGTCTTATTTTGGGGGAAACATGGTATCCTAATTGATCTCCATGTCTTCAGCCTTGCTCTCTCCAATCCATCCTCCATGTTACAAAAAAAAAAAGTGTTCTTTCTATAAAGCAAAATTGATCTAAAATGCAAAGCCTCAAGTGGCTTTCCAAGTTGCCTATAAAATAAAGTCCCAAACTCCATAATCTTTCATACAAAATCTTTCATAATTACCCCTCCCTCACCTAAACCCTACCACCCTTTTTCAGGCATATGGCACTATTTGGAGTCCCTCAGTGTACCAAGTTGTTTCTCTCTTCTTGTCTTTGCATGTGAAATAGATCTGAAGAGTCCCTCAGAGCAAATTATTATTAAAATTTATAATGCATTGTGTTTGTGCTTACCTTTATTGTGGTCCTTAGTATGCTAAGATTATTTACATGTGCACACCCTTTTTTAACCAACAACTACCAGGCAGGAACTACATCTTTGTAGCCCCAGAATGTGGCAAGGTACCATGTTTCCCCGAAAATAAGACCTAACCGGAAAATAAGCCCTAGCGTGATTTTTTCAGGATGACATCCCCTGACCATAAACCCTAATGTGTCTTTTGGAGCAACAATTAATATAAGACCCGGTCTTATTTTCAGGAAAACACGGTAACTGAACTATAAAGATATAGTTCTGCCTATGAGCTTAATAAAGGTCTAAGAAAAAAATTTACTTTCCTCCTGCATTTCAGTATCAAATTTCCAACTATCTATTACCCAAATTACATAGTATAGGAGGCAAAGTAATGGCATCCCAAACACTTCCTCATCCTCAGAACCTATAAATACTCATCCTCTTCCTCATCCTCAGAACCTATAAATACTCATCCTCTTCCTCATCCTCAGAACCTATAAATACATTATGTTACATGCAAGAGGAATTAAGGTTACAGGTGAAATGAGGACTGTTAATCAGTTGAATTTGCAGTGCCTGCTGCACTGAGAATTTCAGCCTAACTTTAGGAGACCAAAAAAACTACCTTCAAGCAAAAAAATTGCTAATAATATACTCATACCACTTGCCAGCCTTTAGTTGAGTTTACTTTGTTGTTCTGTTTTTTAAATTAAGGATACATTTTGCTTTATGATTCTTTATCTCAACATTCACTTTTTTCATCACCTTGATGATTTATTTCTACTCTAATTTGTCTCCTACCTCTCTCAATTTTAAACAACCTGCACCATGCAATTCACCAAAGTCCCATTTGATAAATTAGTATTTTACAACATTTAAACCAAATTCATGAATTCTAAAAAAAAGTTTATTTCCTTTATCTCAACACATTTATTAAGCAACCACTATGAGTAAGGCACTATTGAGTGGGATTCAGAGCCGCATGTAGAGGTGGCAAGCAAAGATAATACAAAAATTGAAAAATACACTCATGCAAGGTAAGTGCTATAAAAAAGGAACCAACAAAGTACCGTGGAGGGTCCAAGACAGAGAGGATTAAACTCAGTGATGGGATGCAGAAAGGGTGCATGGTAATGGCATTTAAGATGAACACTGAAAATGGAGGGGGATAGAAATACCTTTGTTACCTTTATTAAGGTACAGTTGGCAGTTTTAAAGTAAGAGTCCAAAATTCTCTGATTTGCCTCCCATCAAATGGGGGAAAGAAGACGTATATGTTCCTTCCCTGAATCTGTGCTCTGTTACTGTTTGATCACGAGAATATAGGTTTGCCAGTTTTCCGGACTACTTTCTGTCTCTTGGGCTGCTTGCTCTTAGAACCCAGCCACCATGTTAGGAGCAAGCCCATTAGGAGCCAAGTGACCCCATTAGAGAGGTCCATGTGGAGATGAACCAACAGGTAGCACCAATCTGTCAGCCCAGTAAATAAGCCATCTTAGTAGCATATCTCTCACTCACAATCAGGTAGCTCCTGCCAATGTGAGGCAGGGATAAGCTGTCTCCACCAAAACTGGCCAAAATTACAAATTCATGAGCAAAACAAATCAATGCTGTTTTAAGCCACTAAGTTTTGGGGTGGTTTGTTACATAATAGATAACTGTAACTGTATAGATATGACACTCAAGTAAATTTACTATTTTATTAGGTGTTTTCCAGATTTTCTTCATCAAACGTACATCCCTAAAAAAACAGCTCAATATGAAGTACCATCCCATTTGCTATCAAGATCAAAAGAGATTAATGATTTCTACTTTAATCTTCAATACATCCACGGAACACAAGTGAGTAAACTCTAAAAACCTACTTAAATAAGAAGTTAAAATCCATTTGCTAGAGCCATTAATTTTTTCTGCAATACTTATTGATTTCAAATTTAGCTGTGGCAGGATACAATTGACTTTTCTTTTGCTAATTTCATCAGTAGAGACGTAGTGTTATGTACAAAGGTAAAAGAGAATGTATAGGTGGCTTCCTTTAAAAACAAATATAGAAGGGTCTGTTAAGAATTTATTTTAGCTATCGGATGTCAACATCTCATAATCTTATCAGCCTCCCTACTTCAGCCATTCACTCCTAAGGTCCTATCTAGTCCTATATTCTTGCCATTAAGGATAACTACATCCCTCTCAAGTTCAAGTATCCCACTCTCAAAGAACACTTACCTTTCCAGCTTATTTCCTCTATTATTCTTTCAACTCCAAAGGGATTTATGATCCATTAATTATTAGTTATTAAAGGGGTCAGCAAATATTTTTTGTAAAGCGTCATACAGTAACATTTTAGACTTTGTCGACCACATACAATTTCTGTTGCACATTCTCATTCTTCTTTGTTATTTCTTAGAACACTGTAAAAATGTAAAACCAACAGCCATAATAAATTCAACAGCCATGTAAAAGAGCTGTTGGCCCAGATTTGCAGGCTGTAGTTTGCAGACCCCTATATTAACACTGCCAATACCTTTTGACCATTTATCAGCCCCCTCTCAATGTCCTTATTTAACTCATGATCATCTTAGATTCCATAATACATTGTTATAATCACTCCCTTGTTATACAACTTCACCTCCCTGCCCCTTTATCACTTTATCAAACCCATTAGGCAAAACCCCAGCTCTGGTTAAAACCAACTCTCGGCCTACTCCATGCCTGTACCCGTACAGCTAAACACAACTGGAAAACACACACAACCATGCTTTAAATTCATGACCATTAACTCTAAGTGGATGTTAGTGTCCCCTGGCCTTCCTACATTTTCCTAATCTATTTACTCTCTCCTAGAGAATTATGTTATACCTTCTTTTCAGAACCCCAATGTTTTCCCCATCCTCTCATTAGGAAAAAAGATAAAACCAGAAGAAACTTCCCACCACCTACCCATATCTCTGTCTTCCCTCCTTCCTATAGCTATCAAAAGCCAACTCTTCCATTTGTACCCGAAACCCCACACCTTCATGCCTCCTCATGGACAGTTCTCCATCAATTGTCCCCACTCTCTCCTTCATCATCAATTATTCTGTGTCTTCTATGCCATTCCCAGTAGCACGCAAACATGCTATCATTTCTTTCATACAGAAAATGCTTCCCCCCTCTAGCTTTTTAATCAAAAGAATTGTCTTTTGTTACTGTCTCCAACATCTCTACCCCCATACTTTCTTAAATTCACTCATCAGGTTTTTGTCCTCATTCTTCCACCAAAACTTTTCAAGATCACCAAGGACCTCAACATTGCTAAAATCAGTGTTGAATTCTCAACCCTCAACTTACTTGGCATCAATTTTTGTCACAGATGATTATTACTTTGAAACACTCTCTTCAATTAGCATCCCAGATATGACACTTAAGTAAATTTACTATTTTATTAGGTGTTTTCCAGATTTTCTCCACACTCTTCTGGGCTTCACATCTCAGTGACCACTACTCAGTTTCTTTTTCTGGTTCCTCTTTATTTCTCTCAGTATCTGAATGTTCGAGAGCCCTAGGGTGGCCTTGGTCCTCTTCTTTCCCCACACTTACATCCTTGGTGATCATTTCCAGTCTTGTGGTTTTAATACACATACTGATGACACCCAAAATTTGTATCTTCAACCCAGATAATTCCTGTTTGCCAGACTCATACTCAACTGCTTCCTTAATATCTCCACTTGGATGTCTATCTAGTAGGCATCTCAGATATACATGTCAAATCCTGTTCTTCACCACCTCACCTCAACCCCCTTCCAAAAAGTGTTCCACTTGCAATATCTACCATCTTAATAAATGGCAACTCTATCCCAGTTACTCGGGTAAAAATACTGGAGATCATCTCTGACTCCTCATTCTCTGACTCTATATTCAACCCATCAGAAAATCTTCCACCTTCAAAATATGCAGACTCTTACTACTTCTTAAACCACCTCCAGTGTTCCTAACTCAAGGTCCAAGTCATCATCGGTGCTTTCCTACATTACAGAACTAGCTTCTTAGGTAGTCTCCCTGCTTCCATCCTTGCTTCCTTTGCAGCCTCAACACAGTAAGCTGCCTTTTAAAACATAATTTAGATCATGTCAATTCTCTGTTCAAAACAAAAAAGTAAAACATTTTTTTAAATCATTGAAAAATGAAGTTCTTATGGTCTACATTCTACAAGGCCCTCTACGATCCTTTGCTGCCTCTCTTACTGCTTCTCCTATTCCTCTCCATATGTTTCAATCTAGTCCAGCCATACTGGCCTCCTTTCTATTTCTAGAGCAGTCTGGGCATGCTCTCTACTCCATCTTTACACTTATTGATTCCTCCGTCTGGAATGTTCTTTCCTTAGATATCAGTAGGGCTCATTCTCTCACTTATTTCATGTCTTTGAAAAAATGTCACCTCATCAATGTGGCCTTCCTTGACAACCCTATTTAAAACTTCAACCCATCCTCACTCAAGGCACTCCCTATTCATCAATTCATCAGCATGTCTTTATTTTCACAGATAAATTTATATATACACACATATAAAAAGAGAGATTTTTGTTTGTTTGTTTTGTTCACTACCATGTTTCCCCAAAAATAAAACCTAGCCAGACAATCAGCTCTAATGCGTCTTTTGGAGCAAAAATTAATATAAGACCCAGTTTTATTTTACTATAAGACCGGGTATAATTAATATAATATAATATAATATAATATAATATAATATAATATAATATAATATAATATAATATAATATGTAATACTGGATATAATACCAGGACTTATATTAATTTTTGCTCCAAAAGATGCATTAGAGCTGATTGTCCGGCTAGGTCTTATTTTCAGAGCAACAGGGTACTATGTCCCCAGGGCCTAAAACAATGCCTGGCAGATACCACAAACTCATTAAACATTATTGAGAAAAAAAACAACCCTGAATAAATCAGAAGTTAGAACACGGAAGTCAAATTTAGTCCTATACACCGTATTTCCCCAAAAATAAGACAGGGTCTTATATTAATTTTTGATCCAAAAGATGCATTACAGTGTATTTTCAGGGGATGTCTTATTTTTTCATGTACAACAATAACATTTATTCAAATACAAAAAGATGACGATGTCATCTTTTTCTGGAACATCGTCAAAACATACGAAATGAGTCCCTCTGGCTGATGATCTCAACCAGGGCTCATTTTCGGCGTAGATTTTATTTTTGGGGAAACATGGTACCAACTAAACCTTGAACAAAAATTTAGTTTTTTACCATCCCCAAATAACTAGATTTATTATCCTATAGAAGCTATTCAGGAATTTACACTGTGACAAATTCCATTTTTCATTAAATCCAAACTTTATTGCTTTTTAATCCAGAAATGACATAAAATCTTTCCATCTCTCAGTCCATGATTTCTGCAGAACTAGAATAAGTGCTAAGCATCCAAGCACCATATCATTCTATTTAATGATATATGTATATTTATACATATATCTGCTTTTTATGTTCATTTATTCCTTCACATCAAATGATGACACTGATTTTCTGGCACAGCCAAAAGAAGCCTAAGAATACATGACAATTAAATGTAATGTGGTATCCTAGATAGGATTCTGAAACAGAAAAGGGACATTAGATAAAAACTAAGGAAATGTGAATAAACTGTGGACTTTAAATTAATAATAGTAAGTCAATATTCATTAATTTTAACAAATGTATTCTGTTAATGTAAGATGTTAATAGTAGGGGAAGCTTTGTACACGGGTATATAGGAACTCTTTGTACTAGCTTTGCAATTTTTCTGTAAATCTAAACATGTTCTAAAAGACGAAATCTATTAAAAAGGGGAGAGGTAGTTGGGTTAATATCATGTCCAGTAAACATTACACTCCTTTTAGTACTAAATCTAAGCAAATCAAAGAATGCTATTCTCAAAACCTATACTCAATCTCAGTATAATATATTTCATTAACAAGTAGGTAATAAAAAATAACAGAATGATACCTACTACACATAAATCAAAGTTCTGTTTTCAGCAATCATGCAAGAGAACTAGTAAAACAAGGACACCACAATTAGATTTACAGTTAGCTTTGGAAAGTAAATCTATTCAAGTGCCACATATATGTACATATGTACATCTTCAGTACTTTTTTTCTCCTTTCTATTATTTAAGTTCGGAAATGAGTGAAAGAAAAGGAAAGGGAGGGAAAGGGGAAGGAAACAGGAGGTAGAGGGAACGGGGAGGAAAGGAGGGAGAAAGGAAGGTTGGTTCAAGCAAAGTAAAAAGACTTAACTTTAAACACACAGAAAAACAGAACTTAAATATAAATAAAACATATGACAAAGTCATCTGTAAAAATAATGGGAACCTAAAAGAGATATGACAGGATTAATTTAAACAACAAAACTAAATTATAATTCTCAAAAAGTAGGATAAAGTTGAAATAGTTTAGAATTTTTCTAAATAAGGAAAAAATCCAAACAGCAATTAATTAAACAGACCTGGAAGAGCTGGGATTACTATAATAGTACAGTCCAGAAAAAATATTAAAAAAAAAAAAAAAAAAGTTATAAGCTTCTTACGGTCAAAAACCATATTTTAATAATTTGTTTATTCCCTATGGTGCCTGTACATTCTTTTAAATAAACAATTCATTTATATATAGCTAAATGTTAATTTTCCAGAAAAGAATGTCTAAAAGCAGTACCACAGGAATCCAAAACAGAAAGACCAGCAATGGTTTTTCTGTAACTATGATATGACATTAGAAGGAAAAAATGTATTTGGATTTCAAAGTTTCTAAGGAAAGTTAAGTTTAGCTCTTGAAGTAACTTATGCTGCCTAAATATTAATAAGTACTTAAAAATGTCAGTAAAGGGGATCATACATCTGTCCTTTAGTAAGAGAGAAAAGAACAGAATTTTTCAAAAGTAACAGCAACAGCTTTCTGCAAATTATCATATTTTAAAAACATATTCACTAAGGTTATTCAGAAAGTATTTTTGAAAAGTTAGTACCAGTTATACAAAATACTGCAAAAATTACAGAAACCTAGCCTATAGGCCAAAAACTTTTTTTTATAATTACTAGAAAGAAGTATAAATTGTACAAAAATTTAGACTGATTAGTAATTAGGAGTTTCATTGCAAGTATCTATGCCTAGTTTATTTTAATAATATGTAAACTTTTATATTTACCAAAAGAGCAGGCTAATATTTCTAAAACCCAAAATCCGACTTAAGGAATATGGGAGAGGGTGGGGTTCTTCCCACATAGCTCTGCCAATTAGAAAACCTAAAACTATTATGGCTTACTTAGTACTTATCGTCTTTGTGGATATTTATAAAAGAATTGACTTCTCAAAGTTCTAAATGTCATCCTAACTTTATAAACCAGCCTAAATGCTGATGATTTAAAAGGACAGACGTTAAATTTTTTACAACAGTATCTTCTAGATTTGCAACAAAAGCATTACAAACTATATTATTATGTTCTAGAGAAGAGAACAAAATGGGAAGCCAACGCAAACTCAAAAATACCTTTTCACATGCCAGTCTTGGGGATATTCTATGTAACCGGTTAAAATAACGATTTTTTTAAATTTTACATACTATTTAATGACAAAATAAGTGATGGTTTCACTAATAATCTGGCAATATTACCTCAAAAAGAAAGACAATGTTATATAGCAGTAATTCAATTTTTTCCTCATTTCTAAATTATTTTATTCTCTTCCTAAAGTGTTATTTTAGAAGAAACTTCAAATTTGACAAAAATCTTCATTAAATTTACCTCAAAAGTAAATCATAAAAATGGAAGAATTTTCATAACAGATATTCTAAGTGATCCTTATTTAAAGGGGGAAGAAAACTTACAAAATATTGGTGAAATTACTTAGATTTCAAAAGATTAAAACTAATTATATATTAAAGCTCAACAGATACCTTATCATAATCCTATAAAATCAAAATGAAGTAAACCTATTGCCATCACTCCAAGTCATATTCCAAATTACCAAATAAAAATTAACATAAAAGCATTCTACATAAATTTTTACACACCTCTATCACACTTTTGAACTCACTTGGATAAATATGGATCTTTCCAACAGCAGCAGCAGTTTGTACAAAGTTATTTACCTTGTCCAGGTCTTGCAGCTACAGCTGCTCCAGCAGATGGCGGCTCAAACTCCTGTCAATTACAATAATGTTATTACAGTGACCTATTACAATGTGCAATTTGTAATAAAATAGTAGTGATATCACAGACTTACCTTTGCTTTCTTTGAGTCTGGATCAAATCTTTCAAGAATTAATTTAGCTGTTTTATACGTTTCTTTTTCCATGACTTCTTCAAGCTGCGAACAAAAATTTCCATAAATTGTTACATTTTAAAACACACATATTACTTATTTTATAAGTGCTAGTCAAAAAGTGCTCAAATACAAGGCTTAAAATAAACAGCACATAATATATCCAGATAGCATGAAAGACTTCCTACATTCAAATAATTAAAATCCAGATTTTAAAATGACTTCTGACCTCTAATGTTACTTGTATTTAACAGTTTTACTGCAAGGAAATACCAAATATTGCTAATTGTTTACATATAATGAGGAGAATAATTACATGCACCAACTTCAATAATGGAATGTGCAAAAATCTATCAGCCATCATTATTGGAAGTTATTAGACATGACAAGCAAATGACAAGCAATTCCTCAGATTTATTTCCTCACAGCACTTAATGCTATTAATTTAAAGAAGGTCGTTAGCCAAGAGCTTTACAAAATAAAATCTCTGTGCCAATTAACTGCTGTCAGCATCGATTTTAGATTATTTATTAGCAGAAGCAATTAGCTTGCTGCAAATGCAGTGAAAACTCACTAACTGGGAGAACAGCCATGGAATTTGCTCAAATGACTTTAAAAGCTGAAGCTCCCCCTTTTTATTTAGATTCAAACAACTTTAGAGGGGAAAAACTGAACATAGTAAGAATTTAAGTAAAATTTTTACTGAGTTCTATGCTCACACGAGGGACTGTAATTAAAACATTTCATTATTATAGCATTTTATTTACAATGCACTCAAGTCACTTTATGGCTTAATACATGGGTTTAATTTTAAAAGTAATCACTAGTAAAGTATCATTTTAGCAGTTATGGCCCAATATCAGAAAAAGTTAACTTTAGTGTTAGATAGTCAAATTTATGACAAATGGCTAATATATAAAACAAAATGCTTTTACAAAAGTGGAACAGAATCTTTTCCTTTTCAGTGACCACTGATAGCCACTTAGATTCATTAAATGTCATTTTACAAAGGGCACTTATTTTAAAATGCAACACAGAACACATTTAACAAATTAAAAATACAGTTAAAAATATGCTGCCACAATAGTAGTTAATAGACTCCTCATTAAAAACTCAATTTAACATTTAAAAAGCTAAGTACTTAAATGAATGATTTATTAACCTTGGTTTAGTGAAACTAAAACATTTTTCTAATTATTGCAAAATTATAATAAATTCTCAAAACAAGAAAGTTTAATTTTCTGATGTAAAGGAAATGTTTGTAATATCATTTGAGTTGGAGAAAAACTGGGAATAAGGGTAGAGAGAGGGCATGATAGTATATACCCCAAAATCACATGGACTATCAAAGAGCTGAATCCCTGATCTCTACAAATTAATTTTTGATTTTTTTATACCAATGCTGCAGCAATAAAACTTTATAGAATGATAGAAATGGTTTATATCTGCACAATATAGAAGCCACTAAGCCATATGTGATAAATGAGCACCTAAAATGTTGCTCATGCAAATGAGGAACTGAATTGTAATTTTATTCTATTTTAAGTAACATAAATTTAAAAAGCTACATGGGGCTATATAATAGCTTAATTAATACACTTATCCATACAATATTTTAAGTGAATAATTTGTTTTAAATAGGCATTCTGATCAGTGGAAAGAACATAAACTTGAAGCTCTGAAGTCAGAAAAGATCTGGGTTCAAAGCACATCTCTTCTTAATCAGCTAGAAAGACTTCAACCAAGTCTGTTAGCCTCAGTTCCCCCTTTTGTAAAGCAGATACATTAAGATCATATTCATAGCACTGCTGTGCAATTTAAATATAACATGTAGGAAAGAGTCTATAAAAGTACCTAACACAATAACACATAATCTTCAATGATATCCTAATTATTCAGAATGGGTCTGAAACAAAAAAGTGTTTTGAAACAAATTGGTTTCCAGATATCCAACATGTTAATCCCAGAATTTAGGAGTGAGAAACTGGATTCTCAGAATTCCCTAAATTATAAGTTTCTCTGTATTTTTCATAATATTTTATATATGATAATAATAATGAATGACATAACAAAGAGTGAATTGTTTTGCTGTGATATGGTTATACTAAAATTTCAGAGTTTTTTATTTAAAAAAGAGAATAAAATAAATGGTTACTTATTCATTAGGAATCAACATTATTTTGGCAAGATTTTATATTTTAATAACATATAACAATTATTTCTACCTGGTATAGACATTTCATCATAGAGAATACAAAAAAGGAATACTAACACAAAATAAATGTCAAGTTTTTTAATTTTGAAAAATTGTACAAAAGTTTAATATTTAAATTATTATTCCTGAAATAAAATTTTAAAACACAAAGCATTAACTGCCCTATCCCATATTCTTGATTTTTGTTTCATGACAAATATTCCAGACACAGAAAAATTTCTTTCGTTTTGCACTGACTTTGGTCAAATTATTAATATGCCAAAAAGAATCTTAAATTCAGAGCATTAAGGTACATGTTGCATCATTTAAACTCATGTTTTTACAACAATGAAAATATTGTCTGCTTACCCTCATTTTGGTTTTGCTGTTGAAATCAATATTGTTTTTACTAATTCAGATTTTATATTATTTTCTGATTTCATATAGGAGTATTTCACAATAACAGTCACATCTTTTCTCTCTGCATTTCTTCTGTTAAAGCATTTACAAAGATCTGTAGCCTATGGTGAATATTCAAACACTGGAAAATGCCAGCAAACATTATTGGGTAATACAAAAATGTAACATTTGAAATGCTAGTGAGGTTATTTAACAGCCCTACATAGAATCACATGCTGAAATTGCCAATTTAAGGACATCCTTTGCTTCCAGAATTTATTTCACGGAATGTCATTCACAGGATTTTATAAAAAGTATATTATGGATATAATTTACTTGTAAGAATAGCTCACCATTAATAACAGGCAGGCCCATAAAACACACTTATAACATGACCACAAAAGCAAGACTGACTAATTAGATTGTGCCACTTCTCTTCTACATGCTTTTTTCCTATTCCCAGAAATGTCCACATTAACCTACAGCTCAACATGTTAGAATTTTATTCTTGCTTTCAACTGACATTAGTGGACTTCTTTGAACCAGTAACATTTGTAGTTGACTGTTAAGCTTTAACTCTCAGAAAATTATAACACTTCTTCCCATGTTCCCACTTTCTCAACTGATTTTTCTCAGGATTTGGAAAAACTTAAATTTCCAGAAAAATGCCAGAAAGGAACTACCACATAGAAATACTAATTTGGAAAAAGCGCGGCATTTTCATGAAGCCACTTAAAGAGATCATTTTGACTTGTGTTTTGGATGTTGTCTTTCAATTGTTTTGATGGGATGGTCATGGATGCAGAGGGATTACCTATTGAACAGCGATTTTAAAAAAAAAACACACTAAGTGTTTTTTAAAGACCAACCACAAATTATGTGAGTGGAAAAATAGACACATTCAGACTTGGAAGTTTTTTAGATAAATAAAGATTAATTCCTAGCTTTTAGTAAGTACTTACATTAAGTTCGTAGATTTAAAACATTGTTAAGATGTTACTCATTTTCCTTTCTAAGTAATTTAACTTTTTAATCAGTTGATAATTCATGTTCATTGTTACAAATTAAACTTTTATAAATTACAAATTACATTACAAATCTATTCAGATTAAAGAGATATATCCTTAAGGAAACTACATTTAATAAAATGTCAAGTAGTGAATATAAACTTGTATTAATTTTGTTAGTAAGAGAAGGTATAGGAGTTGAATAATTTTAGACTAATAGTTATTTTTCCTGCAGGCATTTCAACAATAAAAGTATTTTTAAGGCTATAAGTGTAGAGTTTAAACTTAATCATCAATGGACAAGATCAGTTTTGATTACATTTAGCTTTTGCTCAAAGTAATGTCCCTTCTTTCTCCTCTCATTGCCAGCACAATCATTAGCTAGGACTGTGCTACTTACTAATTCAGCCTTAACACCTATTGTTCTAAAACAAAGTGTAAAGCTACTCAAACAAAGCAGCTTTGTTAGGGGCTTGAGCAATAAAGTCCAGGGACTTGTTCCTAGTAGCAACAGTATTATAATCAGCATCGGTCAAGTCAATGTAAATTGTGTTCCCTAATTAATAAAATGAGTTAGAGTAGCCAACATATTTTTCTTTAATCATACTGCAAGAGAAATGCCATAGTGAACTATTTCACATGATGCTTCATGAACCATTTAGATATACACAACTATTGAATCTTGAACTGAATTTCCCAACTGTCAGGCCTAGATGAAGCATCTTTTATGTTGTGATTCCTTCAAGGGCTATTAAAGAAGAAGTAAATAACTTGGCTAACCCTTTCACAGAATTTTCCAAGTCTGCTCTGTTACTCTATTGAGAGGTTTTTCCCCAATTATATGTTCTCCAAGACTGTGTTTTCTGGTGATATGATGCCACTGACATTGGAACAGCTTCTCATCACTCAGAAATTTTTATTTTCTTCTGCTTTTTTCTTTTGTCTTCCTCTGTGTCTTTTCTACGTTAATCAATATTTCTCCATTTTGGTACAAGTAGTGCTTAACTCTAACCATTACTACCAGCTCTTTCTTTTTATCACATCAGCAAACAAAACCACGCATGTCACAACTTCTATATGACAGAGAACCATCAGTATTTCCTCACTTTGAATTCTGGCTGCTCTATAATGTACAGTATGTCAAAAATATAATATAATATAACGGGAATATTTCTACATTTCAATTTAGAACCATCAAAAATGCTAATACAATTTTGATAAATATCTCACAGAACACTGAAGAAGCATCAAACAAAATAGATAAGGAATCCTTTCATAATTAAAGTTCCTTTATTTTTCAGGTATTTAAAACCCTCAAGACCAGTGTCTTTTATTATCAATTCACAAAAGAATTTTTAACATTAATCTTAACCTTCCTAATTTTTATCAGTTTCAAAATAATTGTTACATATTACATGTTAGATTAAAATACATTGATCATTTTTATCTGATTAAATTTCATTACATAAGTTTCCATATAATATGATAATGCTATCAAATTATCATTTACATACTTCAAAAATAATTACATTAAAAATATATGTAAATTCAAGTCAAAAACCAAGTTCAATTCACTTATTAGAGACTATTACATATTAACCTCTAAATATGTAGGGCCCTTCCTTTCTTACTCTTGACCCTCTTTCCAATGCATCGGAAGGATGCATTTTACTGGCCCCACAATCGATACCCATGTAATCAGAGTTGCTGAGAGAAAATGGAAGAAACCAAAGGAAAAAATTCTCTCTCGCTCCCTTTTTTTCATCCTTTTCATGTTAAATTTGTCGTTTACAACCAATCGTCTTGATTCCCTCTCTCTTTGCCTTATCGTGTCAAGAAAACCTGAGAACTGACATAGGTAGATATTTAGTCCTTTTTTGGCCCTAATCAATAATCAATCTGGACACCCACCTTTTTAATCCCTTGGCCTCACTTAGTCTTCCAATATGATTCATTTACTTACTTCTCAACTTCCAACTGACACTTTCTCAGAATCTCAAAAGTCCATCTAACTACTTTTTCCTGTCAATCATTATTAACCAGCAAAAATATTCATAACTTAGCTTCATCATTAAAATGCTATCTAAAAGCATACTTGTTTCTTAGAAAGTCATTACTTATAACATATAAACATTAATGATTCAATTCTTAATTAGTTTTATATAAGTTAAATTTAACTTACTATTTTTTTCTTCTGTGATTTTAAATCATCCAATGCTTCATCTAGAAAACAAGATTTAAATCAAAGCTAAATCAGATATTAAGATACCTAGATATAAGAAAAAAATCATGCCAAATGATATATTAAGCAACTGCAAGAAAACTTGCTCATTTTAGGATTTCTCACTGATGTGTACAGATAAAAATTATCACAATCTTTACCCATATATAGTTCATATTTTTGCCTATATTATATATTATAAGCAAAGTAGGGGAAAATGGACTTTACATAGAATACAATTCTTTTCCAAGTATAAAAAGATATATAAAGTATTTCAGAAACATTACTAATTACTTCTCCTTCCTTTCAATATCCCACCCAAATTTACAAAATTAATGCCAAATCTTTTTATGCATTGGTAATAAAAATGTTCTCTTTGTTTACAATAAGTGCATAATATATTTTATTAAGTTATTCAACCTTCAAGATACTGAGCAGTAATAAAGAAAATCTTTTGAAAATCTACAGTACTATACACAGCAGAAGTTTTGGAAAGGAAGAGGATTCTAATTACTTTTCAAAATTAAACTTTTCTAAGATTTCCCTGCTTATTTAGGTTAGCATGGTGTAACATGAAGAATCATTTCAAAAAATATCACTTATGGGGCCAGCCCGGTGGCTCAGGCGGTTGGAACTTCGTGCTCCTAACTCCGAAGGCTGCAGGTTCAATTCCCACATGAGCCAGCGGGCTCTCAACCACAAGGTTGCCAGTTCGACTCCTCGAGTCCTGCAAGGGATGGTGGGCTCCAACCCCTGCAACTAAGAATGAACACGGCACCTTGAGCTGAGCTGCCGCTGAGCTCCCAGATGGCTCAGTTGGTTGGAGCACGTCCTCTCAACCACAAGGTTGCCAGTTCGACTCACACCAAGAGATGGTGGGCTGCGTCCCCTGCAACTAACAACGGCAAATGCATCTGGAGCTGAGCTGCACCCTCCACAACTAAGACTGAAAGGACAACCTGACTTGGAAAAAATCCTGCAAGTACACACTGTTCCCCAATAAAGTCCTGTTCCCCTTCCCCAATAAAATCTTTTAAAAAATAACACTTATGAATGTCAATATCTGCTTTGCAAATTTATTTTAGGTTTCTAGTTTTTATCTAAAAATATTTAACTAGTACAAATAGGAATACTATTCCAGCTGGCAAGATGAATAAGTTATAACTTGATTTAAATATTTTATCAAATAAAATTAAATGATTGTTCTTAATTTTTAATTAAATTTATAAACAAAATTATCTCTTTAAAGTTCTGGGGTAACAAACACCTGAATATCTAATTAAAAGTATATTATTTATATAAGAATCAAAAAAAATTACAAATTTATAGAGAAGATGACTTCCCTATAAAACATTTTTTCAAAAATATTTTTTTTCAAAGTACATTAAGTAGTCTTTAATAGGCTAGCAGACTTATTACTAAAGGGAGAAAATAATCTGCTGACATCTCTGAAGGAAATAGTCATCTTTAGTTAGATGAGACCAAGCCAAATACCTATCATTTAATCCAAAGATCAACAAGCTTTTTCTGTAAAGGACCACACAGTAAATATTTTAGGCTTTACTGACCAAAACACAAAATCAAGTTGGTACTTTTAAATCAAAAGAGAAATTCCACAAACCTTTTATTGACAAAATTCAAATATAATAATAATAATGAGTTCAAGTTTCTGTAACATAGGTTTGGCAATGAAAATAATGGAATTATTTTCTTTTTGTGTGGGGGGATAATACTGCACTTAACTAAGGTTCAAAGTTAGTGTTCCCTTATCATGTGTGTGTGTTCCCTTTGCGTGTGTGTGTGTGAAAAAACATTTTCAAAAATCCAATGTATACAGCTAATAGTACACAAAAATCCAATAATTGCTAAATACTGAAGTCAATCCACAAGCACATGATTTTAACTGAGCATATTTACTGTCTGGAAGGCATTTATAGAATTCTTCAGCTTTTTCTCATGAAATATGCCTTTTATCAAGTCGTTACATGGCAAATTAATCACTTCCAATTGAATATTAGTGAAAGCTCCCCAATTGTACAGTTAAATGGATTTTGAAATATGGAAATTTCCTTATACTTGCATGAGCTCTGAAAACAACTGCTAAAACTATAGTTTGAGCTCGGATTATGGATTTGCTGCAAATGCGTGGAATGGAGATCTTGCTTGTTTAACTTTTCATAGCAATTTTAAAATTACTTTTTGTCATTACAATGTTATTTTCTAAATGACTTTATGGCATGAAGTTTTCACATATGGGACTGTTTGGTCTTGCAATCTTAGGTTAAACTCATTAAGAACCATTATAAAATCTGCAGCAAAAGCTAATTTCCAAAGCCAGTCAGCATTCATTCAGTGTTTGAAGGTGGTTCTTCTCACTCCAAAACTTTCAATCTGGGTTCTGAGCTCAAAATATCACAATACAACTTTACCACTATTAAACCATCAAACTGCTACGTGGTACGGCAGGTCTAGATATTCAGCTTCTACTTCTAATAAAAGATCACATAACTGACGATAGTTAAGTCCATGACAACAAATAAAATTCCCCATTAACATTACTATTAGTTTAATAACACATGATAAGCTCGAATATGCTCTACAAATTACCTGCTATTGAATAACACAGTGAATAACCATATAATTTAAACACCTTACATTTTAATGAGCTTTGTAAATTAATCCAACTGAGCCTTTTTCTGCTTGACACATATTTTTACTACTAATAGTTATAATACATCTTAGCAGATTCCACTTCAGGTTGTACTGAATTAGTGGTTTTTTGACCTTCAAAAATATTCTCTCCTGGAACTGTTCTACACAGACTTCTCATAGGGGCTAACTCTTCAGTCACTTCAAGCTCAGTATTGAATCCTCAAATAAACTAAAATTAAGTTCAGTATCAGTAATATTTGTCAACTCATCAAGAGCCAAGAAAGATGAATTCACTTGAATTCATTTGCCTTGTTTTTAAATTGACTATGTTGCTTCCAATTTTCTCACTTCTTCGAGCAATTGTTGTTGCTCTTTGGCAATTGTTGCTTGCCAGAGACTACTAACCAAACAAGTATATTTTCTCTGAACACATTTCTTCAGCTGCTTCAAACACAATTTAATTAACTCACCATTGGTAAATGGCTTTCTTTGCTTTGCAAATAAGCCAGTCAGAAACTCACTTTGAAGTTCCATTTTTACTTTTTATTTGTATAAAGAATTTCTGCTATGATAAGATATTACATTTTAAATGTTCTGATTTTTCTGACCATTGCTTAGCTGTGAGTTGGGAATATGATGAGTACTTAGTATGGTCATTAGTCAATGAGTACTTAATATGGTATTAGTTAATGTATATTTTATTCTTTTAGCACAGCTATAATGTCACTGCATAATAAACACAATGCTTTGTGATTTGATAGCAAAAGTCTACATTCCATTGTATCCTTAAAGGACAACATTCAGAGTCCAATTTTCTTTTCTTGTTTTTACATAATGAGTTTGCACAGGTAACAAAAAATAAAATTGTCACAATACAGCAATACACTGTAGGTGGCACTTGAAATGCTGTCAAGTTAAAACTATGTCACTGTGATTTGTTGTGCATCATCAGTCTGATGTATTGAGAGCACCACATACAACTACTCAACTCTGCTATTATAGAATGAAAGCAGATTCATTTACAGACAACCCATAAAAGAATGGGCATGGCTGTGTTTCAATAAAAACAGAAATTTGAATTCCATGTAATTTAACATTTTACAAAATATCATTCTTTATAATTTTTTCAATGATTTAAAAATGTAAAAACCATTCTTAGATCATCAGCTCTGTACAAGGTGATGGGCAGGACTTAACTCACAGGCTTAATTTGCCATCTCTTAATTTAATCTATACTAGGTCTGACTTGTAAAATGAAGGAAGTAAAACTAATAGAGAACAAAAATCAAGAACACAACCAATGGCTTCAGGCATACACACACACACACACACACACACACACACACACACATATCTCAAAAAAATGTATACACATTTTAAGAAAGGAAAAAACTATTAAAATTATGCTGATGGCAACTACTTTGAGCACCCCTTGTAATTACAGAAGACAAATGTGACAGGTGTTTTTTCCTTTCTTAAAATGTGTATACATTTTTTTTCGCACCCTCTGTATATATATCCTGACATTATGCTTTAAAAACATGTGTAAGACTACAAGACAATCTTTTATGAAGTCTATTTAGATGTACATGCAATACTTATTCAAATGAATTAGCAAATTTTCGTAAATGAAAGGATCCTTAAAATAAATTTTTAAAGGAAAAATTCTTTTATATTATTACCACATCCTGATGTGCTTATTTGTAAGTCAAAATATTGAAACATTTGATTTCCTAGAGAAGTACTTCCAAGGACTTTTTTAAAATAAGGTTTCTTATATTTTTCACTATTTTGTTCCTTCCAGGAAGTCAGAGAGCATGTTTGTTTTAGTCTTCTTCCTATCCTCCCCGCAGCCACTATGTTACTAAATATCACTGGAAACAATACCATAAGCTTACTTCCTTTAATCTAATAAAAATATCAATATTTTTAAAAATCATACCAAACATCATACTTAATGGTTAATCAAGAACTAGACAAGGATACTTGCTATTCCCACTTCAATTTAATATTACACACCATCAGCCCACATGTGTATTATTACACTCTACAGCATTTATATGCTTTCACATATAGTTTTGTTGAATACTTGCAAACAAATACTTGTTTCCATTTTATAAATAAGAAAACTGAGGTTCAAAGAATTTAAAATTATTTGTAGAACAAAAAGATGTCTAGTGTGATTAAAGCAAAAGTGAAAAAAGGTAAGTGGAAGGAGATGAAGTTAGAGAAATAGGCCGTAGGCCAGAGACTTGGGTTAAGAATTCAGATTTAACTCTGGTTACAAAGGGAAACCATTAAAGAATTTTAAGCAAAAGAGCCACAAGATCTGATTTATACCTTCAAAATAGACTAGTGAGGGAGCCACTTGCAGTAGTGCAAGCAAGAAATGATGATGACCTGAGTTAGAACTGCAATAGCAGTAAAGGAGGTTCAAAGTGGTCAGATTCAAGATAATTGTGACATGAGAGGACTTTGAAGGGGAGAGAAATATATGCTAGATTCAAGGGAATATGGAGTCAGCACAGGGTTTTTTCCCACCAGATGACTGTGTTGAGTCAGGATTATATGCCAAAAGGGACAATCCAATAGACACAGATGATGCAAAGGAGAGGATCCCTTCCAGGAAGGGATAACTGCAAGAGCAAAGTTCTTGCTGGCCAGAGTATCCAGAATCCAGAGCATAAATGGGAGCTTAACCAGAGATGGATCAAAGTCAGTCTCTCAGAATACCATGAAGATGACAACATACTGAGTAACAGGCGGAGCTAACTTGATACATTTGGTGGCAGAGGTAGCTCCCATCTACCTACTTCTATTGTCTCCTTAAAGTGAGACATCAGGTGAGAGTGGCTGGGTAGAAATGTTAAGTATATGCGCACATTTGGTATTTGCAATCATAGACATTTTTAAATAAGTCTGGTCAACGTATTGTATGATTTTCCTCTAACAAATTTACTTTTTTTGCTACAGGCATAGATTAACCATATGAATGTTTTTAACCAGGGTAGGGTTTTGCCAGTCATAGATTAAGCATGTAATTGTATTTGAACAAGGTACGCTTTACCAGACAAATAGGCTGGGAAAGAGGGCAAAGGAGTCAAGGAAGTCTGCCAGGGATGGTTAGATGAGCACGGAGAACAGTTTGAAATCAAAAAACAGTTGAAATCAAAACAAAAACAAACTCATAGACACAAACAACAGACTGGTGGTTACCAGAAGGAAAGAGGAGTTGGGGAAGGGCAAAATGGGTCAAGGGGACCAAATGTATGCTCACTAGATTATTGTTAGTGAGCACACTATAGTGTATACAGAGGTTATCTAATTACAATTTGGACACCTGAAACTTACACAAGTTATTAACCAGTGTTTCTCAGGACTTCTTTTAAAATTCTTTTTTAGGTATTATAATGTATTGTGTTAATTTTTTTAGTCTGCTATGGATAGATATATTTGGAATATATTATACTCCAGAGTCATATAGGAGGTGGGAAAGTGGGGGTAAAAACGAAAGACTGAGCATGAGTTGATGATTGTTTAGATTGTGTGATAGGTATGTAAGGGTTCATTATACTATTCAGTCTACTTTTGTATATATTTGAAATCTTCTATAATGAAAAGTTAAAACAAGAAAAAGTATGTCACATATAAAGTTCATTTCAAATGAAATTTGCATAGCCTTGGTTAATTAGAGTTCAGAGTTTTAAGACCTGAAAATTTTTAAAATCTGTACATACACAGAACAACTACAGAAGATTTTATCATAATTTCCATACTTTAATTAAAAGCCTATGGCCTGTGAAGTTAAAGAGAATGGTATAATTAATAAAATAAATTAAAAGGCATGTTACCATATTTTACTCAATAAGTTTTCTATAGATTAACAAATATAATTTCTCTTGATTTAAAGAAATGAATTCATTTTGTGTAAATAAAAATTCTAAATGAACAAGATAGAAATAACAAAAACAGAACTATCTTGATCATTCATAACCTTTCTTACACTTTACAGTAAACCTCTTCAATATTTACCACGTTGTCATTTCAATACAGCATTTCATAACCTACTATTCAATTACAAACCAATGCACTATAAGATGGATTTTTTTAATGCACTATAAAATGGATTTTGTAATGCATTTATAAGAACTTAGAAAATCAACTTACTATTTCTTTCTGTTCTCTTGGAGAAAAAGAAAATAAGCACTGTTCTTATGCTCCAGATGCTACAGAGGAAACAAAATTCAGAAACAAAAAACCATCATTAGAATAAGTAAATTAGAAGCCATATAAAATGAAAACAAATATACATTTCCAATGAGTTAGGTAGATTGTTTCATTTTATATGTTGAAAATCAAAAAGTACTCGTTTCTTTCAGAGACCATCAGAAGTCTACCTGTGCTTTCAACGGAAGAGTTCTCAATCTAAAATCCATGGACGTTCTAAAGGTCCCCTGAATTGCAAAATTGCCTTTGAGTGCATAAATGCATTTCTCTGGAGAGACCACTGCTTCCATCATTCTCAAAGGGGTCTATTAACCCCACAAAAGATTAAGAACAAATTATATAATCCCTTCTTACTAAGTAAGCATCAACCCCAAAAATTTGTCTATTCCCATTCATTAAGGGAAAAGGATGTTGTACAAATCCAGAGCATTATACAAATGTAAGTGCTACTCCCTTCCTATTATTTAACATTGGAGAGATCTTCTCTACTAAATAGAATAAGCTATCTGGAGGGGGAAAGAATCTTACCTTCAAATAAACACTTGAGAAGTAAATTTAGCTATACACCTCCTTCCAAAGATTTTATGAGGATAATTGTTTAAGCATTGCATTAATAAGACATCAAATGAAATTAAGAGAATTTAAAAAAAAAGATCAAAAAATGATCCTAATCACAAACTTATCAAGGCCATCTTTTAAATTCAAAGTAAATATAGCAAAATACCTCTTTCTCCATAGAACATCGCAGAATATACAAACATTATTCATCACTTTATAAAAGAAATAAATTATATCTGAATATAAATTCAGATAATAAGCATGAAAATTAGTTCATTACTCTAAACTATCATTGCTATTCTTGGTAGTCAGCCTGCAAGGTTAACTCTTTCTTCTGGTATTGACACCACTGTCCAGTCTTCTCTCACAAGTGTCAGTCTGTGTGACCAATAGCATATGGCAGAAGTGATAATATGTCACATCAAAATTAGGTTATAAAAGACTACAGCTCCCATCTTGGGTCTCCTCTTCCACTCACTATATTTCTATCTCTTAGATTACTCATTCTGAGAGAAGCCAGCTGCTATGACATGAGGACATTCAGGAAACTCTATAGAAAGGCCCATGTGAAGAAAAAAAAAAGAAAAGAAAGGCCCATGTGGCAAGAAACAGAGGTCTCTGAAAACAGCCAGTGATCAGGAGCTGAGACCTGCCAACAGCTATATGTGTGAGCTTAAATGTAAATTCTCCAGCCTTAGTTAAGCCTTGAGATGACTACAGCCCCAGCCTACAGCTTAACTGCAATTTATACATAAATAAAAGACCCTGAGCCAGAACCACCCAACTAAGCTGCCCCCACATTCCTGCCCCTCACAAACTGTAAGAGATAATAAACATTTGTTGGTTTAAGCTACTAAATTCTAGGGCAATTTGTTACACAGCAATAGATAACTAATACAAGCTTTTTTATATTGCTATAATTTATTTTCATGATATGAAAACACCAAACAACCAGCACCAGATTCCTACATGGTATCTGCACAATGACTTAAGACTAAAAGAGACACTGAGTATTGTCCTATCAAGGGAAAGAAAATGAGAGAAGGTTAAACACATTGTTCATCACTCTCAAAGATCCTACAAGAACAGAAAAGTCCTATACTATTTATCCACTGCAAAGCCACTGAAACAGTGGCAAGCCGAGAAAGATAATATAGAAAAAAGCATAAGGAAAGAAAACAGAAAAGATAAAAGAAGGAATTGAAAAGAAGGTGACTGGAATTCTGTAGGAAATCAGTACATTTTCTTAAATGAGTAGATACTTTTTTTAAAGCATATGTAATTTTCAAAGAGTAAAAACTACAAGAATTGAAATAGACTCCCTCACTTCAAAATAAAACTCACTAACCCTCCATGGTGGACAATAAATTCTCCATTTGGTTTTTATCAGAACTACTGCAGGAGAAAATGAGCTATCAAATAATACAAATTTCCACGTGCCAAGTCTTCAGGGCTTGAAAAGGTACAAAATCCAAGTTAGCTATTCTTTAAGGCTAAATTAAATGGAATTCTTTTGTATTTTTAAAATAAAATTTAGAAAAAGAATTAAAGTACTTCAGGAATCTACGTTTCAGTTATCCTGACAAAGGTTTTGCTCTCCCAATAATTACATATAATTTGTGAAAATGTGGCAACATTTTGTGAAGCTATTAAAGACACTATTAATGACTCCTACTTGAGAATAGTGGCATAATCTTCTTTCCCCACTCCTTTCCTTAGAAATCACCCAAACAAGGAAAACAAAAACAAAACTGCAAATTTCTTTTTTGATACAGCTAAAACCCAATCCTCAAAATATGTGGAAGGGCTCCCAAAAGCAATGGAGATCATTCAGGGACTCAAAAGAACAGAACCAGAGAAGGAAAACTTTATCTCACGAAGAGGTAGCAAGATAAACTTCTCAAAGTGTAAAGCCTAAAATCCATGTTTAGAATAATGAAAATAAAATACATGTGCTACAGGCAGAAACTCCTCAGTTTGGTTCCAACAATGACACAGACAGGCATAGCTTAAAGAGAAATCATGCATCCTTTCTGCTCAACTTAAATACTCTCATTCCAACAACCCCAGAAGCCCTCTCCAATGTATTGAAATGTTTCTAAATGAGATTTAAATATTAGCTAAAGCTAAAACTGAAAAGATATACAGGTCTCAATATGCATAACTATGTTAACTATGTTGTCCATTTATTGAATCATCAAAGGGTTTAGCAAGAATAACCTTTACATGCAGACAAACTAATAACAATGATTTATTGTGGTATAAAACATATGGTAGGAATTAAGATTTACTTTTTTATTTTACTTTATCTAGCTATTTATTTGTTTGTTTTTGGATATAACAACACCATTTTTCCCCTTTGATTTGAAATGTCAGCTCTATCAAATATAAAAACCATAGAAAAATTCCTTTTGGGAATTCTCATGTCTCATTCTTTGGTCTGTGTCTCTATTTACACACTGTGCCAAACTTTTACTTAATGAAGCTTTATAATGCATTTGATGCCTGGTAGACCTCTGCATCTATCTCAATTCCTCTCTTTTTTAGAATTTTCAAGATATTCTTATGGGCTTATTTTTCCATTAAAAATTATAAAATAACTGTGCCAAAATTTTTAACGTATCGTTGGTATTTTATTGTGATCATATTTTTATATTAATTTAAGGAGAACTAATCTCATTACAATATTGTGTCTTCCCATCCAAGAGTAGAATATCTCTTAATTATGTCTCAGGTACATAATTCTTTAAATACAAAATTCTATCAAGTGAATATCTATCATTATTCAAATATTTATCAATATTATGAAAGGAATGCTTTTGTAGGTGAGATGATTTTTCTTACCTACAAAAGTAAATACAGTTGACCTTTGAACACAGGTTTGAACTGTACAGGTCCATTGATACATAGATTTTTTTCAATAAATATATTTTGTCTTCTTTATGATTTCCTTAATAACATTTTCCTTTCTCTAGCTTATTTTATTGTAAAAATACAATATATAATATATAAAATATATGAAATAAGTGTTAATCAACTGTTTGTTATCGGTAGGGCTTCTGGTCAACAGTAGGCTATTGGTAGTTAAGATTCTGGGGAGTCAAAAGCTATATGAGGATTTTTTTACTATTCTGGGGATTGTTACCCCCACTTCCACCTCCACATTGTTCAAGGGTCAATTGTGTTCTCCTTGAGTAAATATTAAGGAATGTTTACAGATACCTTCTCCTTTAAGCACCAACTATAGTTGAGAGATACTTTCTATTCTTATTAGAGTGCACACAACAAATGTTTAACTTTCTTCAAAAGGCTGGAGGAGTGTGATGAAGGCATAAAAATTGGTAAGATCAAAGTTCTATCCTCAAATGGCTTCAATTTAGTAGAAAAACAAGAAAACTTGAGAAACAGGAACAGTGCCACCTTCCTCAGTTCTTCTGCTTAAAAATTTTCCCCAGAACCACATTTAAGCAGCGAAAAGGAAAAAAAAAAAAACAGAGAAAAACTATGGCTAAATCCTCTGGGAAGGTGAACATTTTATTCTAACTGATCTCTGAAATGATCTTACAGGGAAAGGAATTTCTAGAAAGTTATCATCTGTAAGAATAAGGTAATCAGGAGTAAAAGTCTATAAGATTGCCTATAGAGTTCGTTAAAGTAGAGACAAAGTTTATAGTTAATGAACCAACTCTCGAGGTAAAGCGTATCAGTCAGCATAATGCAGAAATAGAAAATTTGGACTATGACCCACACCTTCCCTCAGTATGGAGTATAGTCTTTATGATTCTTATGAAATAAATTCAGCATTTAGATTATAATTTCAGTTTCAATAAGAATTGAAAAGATCAGAGATATATTATTCAACCTGAAAGGCAGAAAACACTAAGGTCCTCCATATTGCATCCTGAAAGAAAGATATGAAATCTCAAAACATCTTATATAGAGTACTGATACGCTACCATAAAAGATAACTTTAGAATAGTTATGATTTGCAATATATGCTTATGTCCAGTAAAAGCATTTGGCAAACTTGGGCTGCAGAGACAGCAGTCACCTTTTGCAGTTATCAGGTGGATTTCTAAGCCTTGCAATCAATGTACACAGTAATGAGCAAAGCAATACATTTTAATGCTCCTCTGCCTCCATTTTCTTTAAAGTAAACCCATTTCTTTAAAGTAAACCCTGGTCCAGATCTCAAAACTTTTGTTTCCAAAGGAAAAAAGTCCAGGGTTAAAGCTTGGGCAATAGCTCACATTTCACACTAAAAAAAACGCCCTGTGGTAAGTCTTCCTTCTGTCTACCACAACATCCACTTTCACGTTGTTGTGTTTTATTTCATGCTTTTTTGATTATCATCAATCAGGAGGACAATTCTATTCTTTGTTGGATAACTGGTCTATGCTTCCAAAAGTGAAAAGCTCACTGAAATAGAAGCTGCAGCAGTTGAGAATCAGGTCACAGATGTGAATGAGACAAAGTGAGAAATGGCTCTGAAGCTTAACAAGCCAAGAAATACTAGATGCAGGTGATGCCGAACAGGCAGAAGGACATAGTAAGGACAACAAAGCTTCATACTCAAAATAGTAGAAAGATCAAATTGAAGAAAAAACAAACATTTTGAAAGAAATGAAGTTTTTCTACTTTTAAAAACAATTAGTATATGATTTACTTGCCAAAAAAAAAATGTCTTCTGAATCATAATAGCAGATCCAGTAGATGACAATTTGTGCGTAGCCATTAAAATCAGCACAGCAGTCAGACATTCTTTTGCAACTAGAGAGAAATCTTTTATAATCAGAAAATCAATTTTTATATGGAAATGGGTTTTTTAAAAGTTTTTAAAAATGCTTAAGTCAACTAAACATCTCACACGTATGCCCTTTCTAAATTTCTTTTCTCCTCTTTTTATGAAAAGAATAAAAGGAAAAGAAAGGAAAGGGGCTCAGCATCATAAAATTCACTACCATACCTGAAAGAAGAAGCATTTCATAAGATTTCAAAAGAGAAGGAAAACTTTGACATGGCAGAGCCAGTTATTCTGTAATATGCATGCACTCAATTTTGGGCTCTTCTATCTACATACAAAGCTAAAATTGTATGAGTTCCAAAAGTTCCAACTTGAACGTGCCCGGCACAAAGACTAAACAAACAAAAAAATTTTACTATAGTGGTCCCAAAGAAAAAGATCCCTCATGTCAAACCAAAAAACCTAAGTATCACCCTGATTCCTCCTTTTCCCTTACCTCCCATTTCCTCTCAAGTTGTCTCAGTTTTACTTCCAAAACATTTACAAGTCGTCTATTAACTCCACTGCCATTGAGCAGTCTAACCCATATTCATCTTTTGATTAAACTTCTATAACAGCCTCCTAGTTGATCTCCCCATTTCTACTCGTCCTCCTCTCATTCAACCGCTACAAAGCAGCACATACTGATCCTCTTAAGTCTCACCATGCCATTCTTCCACCAAAACCTTTGTAAGCGCTCCATTTCACCCAAAATGAAATTCAAAACTCTCTATGACCCTCCATGATCTAAATCCTACCTGATTCTGCAGCCCCCTTTGTACCACTCTTTCTCTCTATCACACATTCCAGATATATCTATGTTTTGGACCCTCAAATAAGTCATGCTTTCTCCTACTTCACAGCCTTTACATTTTTTTTTGTTCTCTCTTTTTGGAAACATCTCTCAACTCTTTAATTTTGGTTTTGTAAGAAATTAAAAAAGCATAGGAATAAAACCCCTCCTTAAAATTCCACCACCTAGAGAGAATTATCATTAATAATTTGAGAATAATCATTTCCTACGTCTCTCTGTGGATATATGTGCTATTATATACTGTATATACAAATAATATTCCATAAATTCCAACTATTTCCATGCTGGTCCTTTTTCATACTTTAGCTCTCAACTCAAATTTCATACTTCACCTACTCAAAAGAGACCATCCAGGACCAACCTAAAGTAGCTTATTCCTCTCTATCACAGTTTTTCTTCATTATACTTCTCTCTCTCTAAATTAACTATGTTTGTTTGTTTACTTCTCTCTCATTTCTGTCTCTCCAACTCCAATAGAATGCAAGCTCCATGAGGACACAGATCTTGTCATTACTTTCTAAATCACTAGAGACTAGCCCAATACACCTGCAACACATTGCAGGTGCTCAATATTTACGAATAGATGATGGCTTTGATTGACATTTAAAAGCTGCCAAATCCTAAATTTACATCACCTATTCAAATTTATCTCCTGAGCTTCATACTCATACTTAACCATTCTACTTGGTAGCTCTCGGAATAGAAACACAGGTATTTTAGTCTCAGTGGTCACCAAAGCTGGTCCTCCTAATGTTGTTCCCTATTTAGATGACACTACCATCAACCAAATTTCCCAAGCCATAAACTTGGATTTTGTCATTGATGTAAATCTTTCCCCTCACCCCACATCCAACTAACTACTAAGGACCTATCCATATTGCCTGGGTTCTACCTCCTAAATCTCTTCAAACCATCCACTGTGCTTCTCTTCCCTGTTACCACGACTCAAGTGCAAATCACCATCAATCACTTCTCCCCTAGACAATGTAATAACTTTCTAACTTGCTGCGCCAGATGCATTTTTATTCCTAATTCATTTTCCATACTGTAGCCTCAATGGTATTTTAAAAATAACAATATGATCATGTCATATTGTTTCTTAAAAATCTTCAATGACTTTCTAGTACTCTTAGAGTAAAGCCTAAAATCCTTATCATGAACTAAAAGGCCACAAGAAATACCCTTTGCTTAACTATCCAGACTCCTCTATCATCCAGTCTTTGGCCTCTTTCAATTCTTGAAACCTACCATGCTCTATCCCAAAGGCTCCCCCAGACTTAGGGCTTTCAGATATGCTGTTCCTTCTGCCTAAAACACTACCCACCATGCACACCACAAGTCCTTTATACACATACTCATCCCTTCAATCTTAAACTCAAACATCACTTCCTCAGGGAGGCTGTGGTAAGCAGACTCCTGAAGATATCCTTCTCCTTCCCCAAGACTTCCATCTTCTGGTTATACAATCAGATAGTAATCTAGGTGCTGCTGTGAAGGAACTTTGCAGATCTAATTAACTCATTCCAGTTATTACTCATTCCAATATATTCCAATATATAAATAGGGAGATTATCCTGGACTATCCTGCTGGGTCCCATATAATCTGTTAAACCCTTAAAAGCAGAGCTTCCTCAGCCAAGGGAAGAATAGGAAGTCAGATGCAGAAGTTGTCCAATAACCTGATTGAGCCTGCAAGAAGAGTTGTCCCCCAAGGACTCCTAATAAGACCGCAGACCAGCGAATAAGCTTGATTTAGATCTTTAAGACCCTAACAAAAGAACCCAGTCAAGCCATCTGTTCTTCTGACCTACATAGGTGTGATATAATAAATGGGTGTTGCTTTAAGCTGCTAAACTTGTGGCAGCAATAGAAAATGAATACAAAGGCTTTTACCTGACCCTACCTCCACCCCAGACTGTGCAAGGGCCCCTGTTAAATGCTCTCATAGCATTAGGTACTTCTCGTTCATAATATTCATCATGCTTATTACTTAATTTAATGTATGCAGCCTAACATCTACAGTCACAAATTTTGTATTTTTTGTGTACCATACAACATTATAACCCAATGTCTACACAATTGATACCCACAAATGTTGATTGAATGGACACATTTTTTATTCAATTGTCTCTCAAAACTCTCAATCACAACACAACTTCTGTAATGCGCTATGTTATAAAATATTTCTATAAGGGTCAAATGCTTTATAGCAGTAACTAAAAAAAGGAGAAGAGAGATGGGATAGATGGAATATATTCCAATCATTGAGGCAGTTGTTCCTTTTGTTTTACAAACCCTCTGTCACTTGCCACTACTCACAATCTGAAATGCCCTCTCCATGCCCTATACCCCTACGGAAGCATGACCATCTATTAGAGTGCCATAAAAGATTGTCATATAGAGCCATTAATACTGTCACTGGGTCATATTCTTCAGGTATTGTAAAGAAAGGTTTGAAACAACTGTTCTATTTTTTAAAGAAATATTTTTTAAACTCCAAAAAGAAGCAAATTTATTAAATCTGAGACATTGCTATTTCCTAATAAAAAGAGACTAAATATATTTAAACTACCTGGTGAGAAAGAGCAAAGGTCAACAAAAAGAACAATTTACTTACATCAGTGGGAAAGCAAAAAATGGGAGTGTCATGGCAAGTCTTGCTGAAAATTCATCGGGAAGATACCACAAGTATACAATTAAACATGTAAGCAGATAAAGAATTGAGGAGTAAAGAATTAATCTTCCAACCCATAATTTTTGTAGTCTCTGATTTTTTTCCCTAAATTCTTCCAATGTTTGAATTTCCTATTAAGAGAAAATCATTTTACATTAATCTCAAATTTCATAAATATATTAAAATATTAACAAAATTTTTAACATGAGAGTTGCTAGGCAAGCTGTAGAAATTAGCACTCTTAATTTTTTCTTTGTCCCTTATTTCCTGTCATTTTTAAAAACTGAGTTGTAATCAACATGCAACATTTTATTAGTTTCAGGTGTACAACATAATTAGGATATTTGCATACACTGTGAAATGATCAACACAGTAAGTGTGGTTGCTATCCATTACCATACAGTTTCAATGTTTCTTTTCTTGTGATGAGAACTTTAAAGATTCATTTTCTTGGCAGCTTTCAAATATGTAACATTTTTAATGTCAAGGTTTAACATTTATGTTCTGTCTTAAAACAATTATTCCTACAGTTGTTTTTCTTTCTTAGTTCTATATTTAAACTGATTTAGTGCTCAGCAATAAACTTTGCATATGTGAAAAAAAGAACTCTTAAAGTACAATGAAATATAATACCTTAATATTTTAAAAGGAACATGAAAAAGAAAACTAAAAATGAAGATAAAAATAAATAAAATATGCCTACTCTGACAAATTACTTTTTTAAATGCAAAATTCAGATACTATTTTTAACCTATCAAATTAGCAAAGATCAGAGGTAAGAAACTGGCATCAATAAATAGTATTTGTTAAACCAAACAAGTAATAATTCTTCCTGGATAACACCTATAAAGAAGTCTAGCTATAAAAAGAAAGAATAAAAATTGAAACAGTGACCCATCCTATATTCTTTCAATCTATTCATCCCTCTCAGTATTCCCAAGGAATAGCCATTTTTGATAATGACAGAAAGCATAACAAGCTGTGAAGTTTGCAGACTAATAAAAATTGTTGCAGACTATCTTATAATCTACTTTATACTATGTGTAACATTGATTTACACCAGGTTGTAGATCTAATTTCATTCAAACAGAATTTCATTCTCTATTACTCGACACAGTCTCCTTAAGTCAGATAGACTTTAAATTTTTTTGAGATCATGTAACATTAAAGTTCTCATGCTTGTTCTACATCATCTTTAAATTTCCATACCAGATCCAGGCTCCAAAATAATATATACTAAAATATTTACATAAAATGAATTAAAATGCCCCAGAGCCATAAAACATACCTTATCTATATTTTCCAGAACTTCTACAGTTGAAGGTTTTGTCTGTTATAGAAATAAAAATAAGAAACAGCATTAAAACTTGTTACTGCAAACTTAGAAACACCTTGATTTAATCATAAAAGAACATATTTATCCAAAATTGTTTTTTCAAATGTTGTCGGACACTATGTATTCCTCTTTATTTATAAATAAGATTTAGATTCAAACAAAAATTATAATTGTAAACAGAACTATATAAGATTAAATAAGCATTTTCATACTTCTTTTTAGTCCTAGAAGTACTTTTCAACTCTGATAGCTCAATTTTTACCATTCTTAACCCAACAAAACATACTTTTATACAAACAAATTTTCCTTCAAGAAAAATATTCTTAGCTATGATTATTCAAAAAAATATGTATTTAAAAATTCAGGAGTAAAGATGGTCTGATTTACTATTGCTAAAAGTTCACTTAGGACTCTGGAGGTCAAAATCAATAGGCCAGCTTCATTGTGAATTCCTTAAGTACTTTTTTGAAGGTCAGATTTTAAAAGGGCATCTAAGAATACTTCATTAGAGCTGAGATTATTTGTTAAAGATGTTTTTTATACCACCTAGAATAAAAACCAGCCTAAATGACTTATACAACACTTGAGAAAATATTTACCAATTATATACTCAACAATCTAAGAGTGTAATGAATATCAATTCATTGTAGTTCCCACAAGCGTTGTTAACATTAGGTTGAACCATATGAAATTGCTATTTATGTAAGTCAAAGCTGTTGAATATTGGCAATTTCATATGGTTTAACCTAACAAGAAAGACAAAGGAAGAACAGATAAATTTGATCCTCAGGCAGAACTGTTAAAAAGTTTTGGGGGGTGAGGGGGTCAATATAATGCCAATCCAAAATAAAACAGTTTCAGCAATAGCTCAAACTAAACTGTTTACCAAGTATTGCTAGACTCCATTATTAAAAAGGAGCCCAAAAATAATAAGCAAACTAATTTGTCCTAGACTACATTATCTCCTGATACTAGAGAAGAGCATTTATAAATATATTTTAATTTTATAGCTCTAAATTTGAGATACTTCCTCTAAAGTCTTAACCAATAAAATCACACTACATTTTTAATTTTGTTTAACCTATAATTCCTAAAAGTATACTTAGTGTGACTGCAGCAAATATTTGTGACAAGCTTTAAGCAAAGGATATAGCCTGTAAAAACATAAGTATTGTATAACATACTTAATTTCAACTCTCTTTCAAATGACATTGAAATTTAGGTACAATGAGAAGAAAACAAGAAAAGATATTATTTGTACATGAATGCATAAATAGAGAAATAAAAACAATTCATAGGTCAGAGTGAAATAATTCGTTAAACAGAGACATTGGATACCTATATAGTAGGTAAAACTACTAAAGTCCAAATAAAAAACTAATTCATAAGAAAGATAAAAAATTAAACAGAGTAAGGGATAATATCAAACTACCACTCAAGTCTATACCACAAAGAAGACTTTTACAAAAAGCTTTATTTGACACTGTTATATTAAACTACAAACTGGCCATAAAGAAAAGTAACTTACCCTCCATCGAGAAAATAATCCACCCATCTTTTACTTGTAGAAACTGAGCACAATGATAAATATCATCAATTGTCCAAAGGAATTCACAACTAGAAATAAAGCAAGTATTTTTTAAAAATTTAAGTTATAACACACAGTATATCCACTATAAAATTTAGATGTTGTAATACTGCTTAAAAATACTATAAAAGATTAATTTCTTTGGACTCCACTTATGTGGAATTTTAATTTAAACAGTCTTGAGGTAAAGTCCACTTTCTAAAAAAAAATCCTTTCTTCCAAACCAGTACATATTTAAAAGTAGAACTAAATCTGGAAAGGCTTAATAGCAAGGTATTTTAGAAGTCATACCGCTTTGCAATTTTCTATTCTTTAAAGTGGGTCCCCGGCGTTGTTCTTGTAAAAAAAGTTTTACTATATTACTTTCATTCTATATCCTTAAATACAACTATTTCTATCATTCTAAACTAGTTATTTGGAATTAGGGGTGTTTTACAATGTTTAGAATAACACCACCTTACAAGTAATAGAAAGCCAACTGGATTTTCAATAAAAAATATAAGGATTACAAGGCTACCTGTGACCTTGAGTGAATCACTTAATGTTTCTGAGCCTTAGTTCTTTTCTAAGAGTTAGAGTTAATAATACTAGCACTTTACACACGACAGCCTTCATTATTAACATTTTACAGATAAAGACATTAAGTGAAAAGAGGTTTAGTGATTTGTCCAATAGCTCAGATAAAGCATGGCCCAAAGCCACTCTATCTTCAGACTTCTCATCTATTCACTACTGTTCAACACTCAAACATTTCTCTCTGAAACTGTGTCTAAGTTCCCCTCAAGTTAGTTGACCCTCATATCAGCTAGTTGTATAATATATCCCTTCTTTTAGTTGTTTTCTTATTACTCTAAAATTTATTATAATATTACCATATGTATGAAAATGTATCAGCAATATTACATTTTAAAACAATTTACCAGTCAATAATTATATAAATTTTTATTCTTCTAAGTTGAAACAGTAAAAGAATACTTTCAAACTTACATCTTTTTACCAAATTACAGTATGTACTACCAATGTATATACTGCATTTCCATCCAAAAAAAAAGTTAGGCCATGATTCTTACATTATTTTTAAACCATATATGTAATCACAAAACAATGCCAGTACTAAGTTAGTACATTCACTCTGCAACAGTATTTATAGGTTGGAATTAGCATAAGCCATATCTGTCTTGGACTTTCTTGGTTAGAGAAGTAACAAAGAGCCTAATTATGAAACATTTTCACTTACAAGTAATTTCTAGGGACAGAAATACCTATAATCTGCCCTGAAATTTTTTGATGTTTATAAATATAATAAACGTTATAAACCACATTTAAGTTGCAGTCAAAATATTATTAATCTTTCAATGTTAATTCAGTATTCAAATTTCTAAAATGCAGTTGTAGGAAATCCAGGAACTTTAATGAATAAAAGTATAAATTTCTGCATTAAGACATTAAATAGATCTTAAAACCATCTCAAGATGCTAAAACAATCACCAAGAAAGATGACTGGGGAGGAAAGATTTAGATGAACCACTTTAACATGGTATTTTCAAAGTATACATCATCCCACTATTTTGGAAGTAACGTATGGTGTCTAGCACAGTGCTTTATACACAATTGACTTACACATTTGGGTTTGTAACAGAGTAACATGCCTCAAAGTTAAGTTTGTAGCCATCACAAATCAGAATTTTTAATATTTAAAAGTAATAACAACAATGATAATATCAGTTAAACACTTGGTAAGCACGTATTCTCCAGCAGAGCCTAAAACAAATGCTTTACACGAATTTTATCATTTAGATACTACTATTCCTCCATTTTACAAGCTAGAAAACTCAGGCTAGGGAAGTGAAATAACTTGCTAAGGCCCCAGAGATATTAAGTAGCAGAGCCAGACACAGCATTTTAGTTTTGATTTTTTTAAAAAGCAACCAGTTATTCTCAATAACACAAAATCAGAAATAAAGTCTGCTACATATAGATTAGATTGGAATATTTATACCTAAAATATATGAAAGTACCTCTGACATTCTCAAATAGCTGGTAAACAGAGCTACTGAAATGGAAAGTGAGTTATAAACATAAGAGACTGCTACTACAGTGTATCGTGTAGCCTAATTCCTTTATATGAATGCCTAAATCTGCGTGGAAGAGAAGCTAAAAATGTTTTGCCAAAATCATGCAGTTCCGGCTAGGGGCAGAACTGGCACCAGAAGTCTACCAGCACTGCCTTTGTTTACTGTATATCACTTTTAAAATAAGTGTAATATGAAATATATGCATAAAATTGCAATTAATACCAACTTTGACATCAATTATTTGCTTGGAGAATTGTTTTAGTGTTAATGAAACAAACTTTGGCTCAGCCTTCAAGATCCCTGAAGCGGAGGATTGTGCTTTTCAATTTGTCCTCTCTAACAACAGTAAGGCAATAGTCATTAAATGCCATATCCACGCTTTCAGGTTTGTAATCAAAGAACCAGTCCCAGTCGACCTCATTGTTCCAGCAGTTTTCCTATCAAATTCTAGTATTTGTTAAAGAAGCTGATTTACTATAATGCACAACTAATGGTGGTACTTTCCAAAATATATGAAAGCATAACAAAAATAAATCAACTATTTTTCTATAGCTTTCGTACCTCTTCTATTTTCAAACTCTTTTTCCCTCCTTGCCACCCAAACATCTTAACTCCAATTGCTGTGGCCCACTGCTTACTATGAAACCTTGGGCAAATAAGTTACTCACCTCAGTTACTCAATATCTTCATCTGCAAAGTAGGGATAGTTAAGGACCCTCTTAAATATTGAAAAGCTTAAATGATATAATGCATTCTAAAGTACTTACAGCAGTGCCTAACACATTCTAATTTCTCAATACAAATTGTTGTTTTAACGGTTGTGGTCGTGGCTGTTTTCTAGTTTATTTCTGCTTCCACACATGGAAACTACATGGGAACCAAATAACTAGCATTTCTTTCTGAAGCGTAAATCAATTTGCTTGCCCTTGAGTGGACAGATGGCTCAATCTCAAGTGGCTTGTCCCCAAGAACTCTTCCATGAACATGTACAGAAATTCTCTTTCAACTCTATCACAATGGAACCTGACATGACCTTAAAAGTTAGGTGTATCTAACGTGTTTTTCAATGAATAATAACGCCCACCATATTATTTGTGTGTTTTCTATTAACTGCAACTCACACTCATGCTTGGATGTCAGAATTTAAAATCTTGGGGCATGCTATTCTTAAATTTTCAGCTCACTTCAAGTCACATTAAAATAATGGAGTAAAAAAAAAAGGTCTAGTTTCAAAATATGGCTCAACCACATACTATCTATGTGATCTTGGGTAAATTAAAGTCTCTAAGCCTGTTTCCACATTTGTAAAGTGGTGAACATATCTATACTTCACAGAATCCTACTATGAATTAAATGAAATAATGTATCATTTGGCACAGTGTCCAACAAATTTTAAGTGCATAATAAATTGTAGCCATTGTTATTACTGTTGCCAGAAAACACATGTAGTACAGACAATACTTCTAATATGGAACGCATTTCTTTTTAACTTCCTACAACAGAAAGACTTATTTCATAATTTTAAAATTGCACTTTGTATTTTAACCGAAATTGTATTGCTTTCATTTTCTCTAGTATAAAAAATAAAGCAAAATACTGCGCAGACCCTTCCATTAAAATAACCTGTAGGCTTTTCAGAGCAAATGAAGTTTAGTTTTATGTTTATCAAGTTTCAAGCTTAAGTAGAAAGTACTCATGCAATCACTATCAACAATACCTCTACAGTATATTGTACTGTTCAATATTAAAAGTGATTCGTTTCAGAACTCTAACTTTCGAATATCCTATCTGAAAAGGCAATTCTGAAATATCTCAACCTGCTATATTTATTGCTCAAACAATAAAATTATTGAAAAGAAGTACAGCTCTAAAAGCACTTTTAACTATACGATGATTAAGTTCTGATCTTCAGGGTTAAGTCAGTGTTGATTCTGAACTAAACACTACCAAAAATGATTACTTGATTAGAAAGATTTCTATATGACATCATACTTGTTTGATAGCCAATAACTTCTTCCTCTTCTTACAGTCTTTTTTGATTTAACAATATAGAAACACAATATAAGTGTATTAATGGCACTGGGCTGATCTCAGTAGATGACAGAGAAACTTAAATTTCTAATTTTCATTGCATCACTCCTTTTAAAAAACGACTTCAAAATCAGATTGGTCCTCCCAACACCAAACTATGGGGACTGCTGAGGACCAGCGATTAGCATTCCCTGCCAGTTTGAACGTCTGCCCGAAACCAGCTTACCACCACACAAACCGCTGTGGAATAGGGGCAGCTTTGTCCATAGTGACACCCAGGCCACGGAGAAAGCAGAAAACGGTCGACACTAGGCCCCACAAACCAGAAGCCGAGAGGGAAAAGCAGAAGGTGGAAAACGCAGCGAGTCACAGGTTTTACTTAGAACTGTCAGGGAACCATCAGCAACATTGAGTTCACCGATCCCAACTCTCTTCTCAGTCCGCATGCACAACATTCGAGAATTAAAACGACTGACGTCGTTCAGATTTGCTCTTCTTCTGCCATGCTTGTGACACCTGAGCAACGTCGCGCACCCTCCCACCGCCCCGCATCCCTCCGACAAGGACGCTCGCAGAGGCTGGTCTGAGCCGCACGGAACCCACGCCCACACGCCTGGGCCGAGCGGCACGACACTGACAGTTTTCGGTCCCTCCCGACCTTTCCTACTTTCCGACCGAGAAGCCGGGGAGAGCCCTCGAGGCGATACCCCAGCGGAGGACCTGCTGGCCCTTCGCCGAGACAGAGGCGGCCAAGGGGCTGATGCTCAGCTCAACTCCGTCACAGCCCGGGGATCGAGGAGAACAGGGCTAGGGAACCTCCTCCCCTGGCGGGGCCGAAAGGGGTCTCCGGCACTCCTGAGCCCCCCCTGCCATTGTGTGGGGAAATCAAAGGGACCCGGCGAGCGGCGTAGACTCGCCGCCGCCGCTGGGCGCTTAGGCCACCGGGCGCGGGGCGGGGGCGCCGGGGAGAGGCCAGCGGGGGAACCGGGAGCGTGTTTCCCAGGGAGAAGCTCAGCGCGCCTCGCCCCTGCCGAGCCCTCCGAACTGCCCTCAGTTTGAGCACTCTACCTTCAAGAAGCGGGCAACGCCCGGCGCTGGCTTCCACCTCGGCCAGCTTGGGCCGCCACCGTGCAGCCTGCCTCCGGAGCGGGGAGCAGCCGCCACTGACAGAGCCAGGGGCCCTGCCAACTCCTTCCCATCAAACCCCGCGCTCCCGCCGCCGGCCAATCCGGGCCGCGGCCGGCGCGCGCCGCTCCGGGTCACGTGACGGTGACCGGGGCGAGCAGTTAGGGAGCGTGGGGAGGGTGAGTCGGGCGTTGGGCCCGGGGCCGCCTGTCGGTGTGGATTCGCGGCCAAACTGGGTGCTCGTCGTCGCGTCTCAGAGGTGTAATGCCACTTATGATGACGCTTACCAATACAGTGGCTTCTGACTCTCCCTTATCCTTTCTTTCAAAGCCCGTTCTGCCAAAGCTCCGTGGAGAAAGAAAACCCCGAAGCCCCTAGACCACCGAGCGGAGGCGGGCGCTTCAGGAAGGGGGTTCTCCCTGGAGTCGCGGGGCAGCTGTCATCCAGCGGGCAGCGGAGCAAGGTAGTACTACACGTGTTAGAAGACGCCGGTCCCCAAAGAAGCCACTGGGGGAGAAAAAATAAAAATCAGCCTAGACTCCAGGCTTGTATCACTAGAGGACGTCAAAAAGGGTCATTTGATGACGACACGCTTACCTCAGCGGTGTGTGGTAAACTTAAAACGCCAAATGATGTGGATTTCAAACTGTGGGTCGCAGCATAAGCTGAGTTTTCTTAAAACGGTCGCCTCGAGAACAGTCCCTTCACGGGCCCACAAATAAACCACCCAGGTTACATTTTCTCAGATTTGAAACATGGGCCAAAGAGCATCACATTTCCCAGTGAAATGGGAACGACAAGTCTAAACAGCAAATGAACCACACAAGGCAACGTGGAGAAGGGTAGAGGAACTTCAGCCAAAACTTCCGTCGTGTGTTTTACCCGTGTGCAAACATTTTTCATGGGATTTTTCTGTGTTAGTTACATACACATTTTAAAATAATAAAATGGTTCCACGAATTTTAGAGTCTAATCATTTTAATACGCTGCTTAAACTTGGACAGCACACACCGTTAAAGTCAGAAAAGAAACTGAATGTACTTGTCTATATGGTAAGAATAATTTATCCTGGAAGCTACCAGATAATTCACTGTGGAGTTGCTTGTGCTGGCTGCTAAAATCTTTAGTTACAATTTTGTAAACTTCAAGGATGAAGGGAAAGGAACCAAAGTTTACTTCTTGTGTACTCTGGGTCAGGCACTTTACAAATCCAGAAATTTACAAAATAATATATATTTTACCGATTTTGATACGGAAATTTAACCATTTTGTTTTCCAATCTTTGCTGTTTTAAACTATTTTTAAAAATGGCCTGTGCAGTTACGCAATTACTACATCTCAGGAAGATCTCTTTTCCCTAGAGAATAGGGAAGAAATGTTTTCCACTTGCTAAAGATTTGTTCTCTAGTTTTAATTGAGCCATCAAGGTCTATTGTAAAGGGGGAAAAACTGGAGGAGGGAGACAGAGAAGAACTAGGTGAGTGCAAGAGATCCCAAAAACCTAATCCTGTGACAAAATTCTGTAGGTTCTGTGTTGCCCCAAAAATAAGACCTAGCCGGACAATCAGCTATAATGTGTCTTTTGGAGCAAAAATTAGTATAAGACCTGGTCTTATAAGACCGGGTATAATATAATATATAATACTGGGTATGATATAATATATCATATCATAACATAACATAATAAAATATAATACCAGATCTTATATAGTATAAGACAGGGCAGTATATTAATTTTTGCTCCAAAAGACGTATTACGGCTGATTGTCCGGCTAGGTTTTATTTTCAGGGAAACAGTAATTGCTCTAGAAGAGGAGACATTTAACGTGGCAAGGGGAGGGAGGGAAGTACTGAATCTAACTTTTAATCCAACAAACTTTTAAGGTATCAATGTTTCAAAAGAGGAAATTGAAAAGTAGAAAATAATGTATATTGTTGAAGGAACACTATGCCTCCCCTGCCTTGTAAGAGTTTGTTAGGCACAGTAAGGAAAGACATCAGAAGCTAAGAAATCAACATATGCACTATATGTCTAGACTACAGGCTACAGGGGTCCATCCAAATATTTACTGAAGACAAGACCCTGTGTTAAGTGCTGAGGATACAGAGGTAAATAAAACAGCTGTCCTAAAGCAACTGACAGCAGTAAGAGAAATTTTCAAGAAAACAAAAAACACAATATAGAGTGAATAAGTACTGTGGTAGAGACAAATGTTCAAGAGATTAAAAAAACAATAAGGCAACATCAGTTAGAGGGAATATGGGAAAGCCAATGAAGGTGGTGGTTTAACTGTGTCCAAATATTAAAAGAATTATTCCCTACTAATCCTAAAATATTATTGGGTTAGATTCTTAGGAAGTGAAATTGGAAGAACACCAGAGAAGATGAGAAAGGAAACTACTCTAGCCAAAGGAATTTCAAAAGGCCTAATTAAATAAGTGAGCCCTACTAATTTAGAGGAATAAATGAAAGTTGCAAGAGATATACCGTTTTTCCCCAAAAAGACCTAGCCAGACAATCAGCTCTAATGCGTCTTTTGGATTAAAAATTAGTATAAGACCCGGTCTTATTTTACTATAATATAAGACCGGGTATAATATAATACCGGGTATAATACAATATATAATATAATATAATATAATACAATACAATACAATACAATACAATACAATACAATATAATACCGGGTCTTAGGTTAATTCTTGCTCCAAAAGACGCAATAGAGCTGATTGGCTGGCTAGGTCTTATTTTCGGGGAAACATGGTAAGTGCTACCAGAGCTTACAATAGGGTCATCCATTCATCTGGTCAGAAAGGTTAGGGAAGGCTTCCTTGAGGAAGTCACACTAGAATGGAGAGCTAAAGGATGAAAAACTGAAGAAAGGAGAAAAGGAAACATCTTATGTAAAGGCCTTTTGTCAAGAGGGAAGATTACAAGCCAGAGACACTGAAAGGAGGCCATTGTAGCTAGGGCATAGATTTCAGAGAGAGAGTGCTACAGTATGAAGCTGAAGATCAGACTAAGCAGGACCTCACTGGCCGTACTGAGAACCTTTATTTTTTTTCTTGAGAGCGAAGTGGGGAGGGGATTTGACCTGATCAGGTCTGTGTTTGAAAAGATCATTCCAGCTGCAGCATAAGAATATGAATACGGCCAGCATTATACCAATTAGGATTTATGGGTGGTACTTAGTATTGGTAGTAGTTCAAGTATATTTGGGTGGGAACGAGGAAATAGAGACAAGTGGAGAAAATGGAACAATATAGAAAATAAAATGGGAGACCTTGGTGATGGGTTTAGATTTCATGGGGCAGAATGGGGACTGAGGCAGAGGGAGGAGTGAGAGATGACAGGATTTCTGTATGGCCCAGTGGATGGATAGTAATGCTATCACTGAGATGTGAGGAACACTGAAATAGAATCTGGTTTGGGGGAAGATGTTGATTTTAATTTGAACACGTTGAGTTTAAGATGTTTTGTAGGGGTGGCTGGTTAGCTCAGTTGTTTAGAGTGTGGTGCTGACCCCCAACACCAAGGTTGGGGTCCCCTTATGGGGTTTAATCCCCACATGGGCCACTGTGAGCTGCACCATCCTTAAAAAAAGATGTTTTTGTGACTTCAGGGAGAGACGTCATGTAAACAGATCTATGGATCTGCAGCACTGAGAAGTCTGGGTTGAACAAAAAAGTTTTACAGTCTGTAATCCATCCTTTTCCACAAGGTACTTATTTTTTCAAAATGCAAATATCTTATTGTAAACGTTTTGTTTTTAAATATATTGCAGAGAAAGCAGGAAATAAAAAGTTAAAGGCTCTAGAGCAGTTTCCCAGACTTCCTTGTGAGTCGCCCGGGGCCTTTGTTAAAAAAACAAATTCTTAGGCCTTCTCCAGAGATTCTGTTTCTTCTCCAGAGATTCTGATTCTATGTGTCTGGTAGAGGAACCAGAAATCGGGATTTTTTAACCAGTGCAACTGGTGATTCTTTTTACCACACCGTTTCCCTGGGCAATGGTACTCCAGTACCAGAGGCCACCTACATGAGAATTACCCAAGGTCCTTTTAAAAATATAGATTCTTGGGTGCAGAATAAAACCTCTAGGAGTTTAAGGGATGGGAAGAGTGGAGAGAGAAAGATGGTACAGCACCAGGTAGTCCAAGACTTCGCCCTCCATCTTTGACACAGGTGTCCTAGGCTGGACACCTGGTGTCCTTTGCTGGATGATGCAATGCAGGCATCACAGGCAGCCCTCGTAGGCTGCTCTGATAACAGCTTTCCTGGCTTCTAGCACAGGCCTCATGCCCGGTCCACTGGAATGGTGCTCAGCCCACTCTGATGCTCTTTTGCCACCACTCCCATAGAACCTCGTCCTTCCCTCGCTGGTCCCCCAGTTTTCTTCACTGTTGTACTCCATAAACTCCTCCCAGTTCCCTGGTTTTTTTTAAGCTAATCTGGCCAAGGCTGGGAGAGAAATAGGGTCAAATGCTGTGTTTTACTCTCAGCAAAGCTTTTTTTTAGTTTTGAGACCCTACTTTGGGAGTATTTTTGTTTTGAAAGACTGAGTTGTTTGTTCAGTCTTTGTAGTCTTTCTATAACAACTCTCAAGTCTCTGTGAGGCACTGTAGATGCTACTAACTAGAGGAAGAATCAGGAAGAATGGGGTGGAAGAGAAGCTTAAAATAAATTTTTTGTGATGGGAAATACAACAAATACACAGAAAAGTTCATAAAACCGAAGTGTACTACTTAAAGATTATAACTCAAACTCTCGTGTAACTAACTCCACTGCATCAAAAAGTAGACCATTGCCAACACCCCAAAAGGCTCCAATATGCCCCTTCCTTTATAACCCCCGAGTGCCTAGAGATAACCACTATCATGATTATCAACATTTCTTGCTTTTCTTTCTTGTTTTGTTGTCTAATTAATCATTCTTAAACAATATAACTTATGCCAATTTTTGAACTCTATGTAAATGGAATCATACAGTAAGATTTTTTTACATCTTAAATTTTTTTGATCAATGCTATCTGTCTTTAAAGATTCATCCACAAGTTGTGGCTGTAGTTTATTCATTTTCATTGCTTAGGTTACCATATTGCATGGCTATACTATAATTTATCTACTCTACTATTGATGGACATACGAGCTATTTCAAGCTTTGTGCTATTACAAGCAATGCTTTTCTGAAAGTGTGTGTGTGTGTGTGTGTGTGTGTGTCGTAGAACACATAAACGTAGATTTCTATAGAATCTTTACCTTGGAATGGAATTCCTGGTTCATAGGGCATGTTTATCTTCAGCTCCACTAGAACATGCCAAAATTTTTCAAAATGATTGTACCAATTTATATAACCAACAATAACATACAAAAGTTCCTGTTGGGGCACATCGTCACCAACACTTGAATTGTCTGACATTTAAATTTTTGCCAACCTAATAGGTGTGTAATGCCAACTCACTGTGGCACTATTTTGCATTTCTCTGATTATTAATCATTTTCACATGAGCATTGAGCATCATATGAGCATCAGGTATTTTCACATTTTTATATTAGGTTGTTTGTCTTTTTCTTATCGATTTGTATTAATTGATCATATAATATGGAAATAAGTATTTGGTCAATTATAGGTACTACAGATACTTTTTTCCACTCTGTGGCTTGCCTTTTCACTCTCTTAATAATGTCTTTTGATGAAAAGAAATTCTTAATATAGTTAAATGTATCACTCTTTCCCTTTCTGATCAGTGGAATCTGTATCGTGTTTAAGAGACTTTTCCTACCCTGAAGTCATTAAGGTAGTCTTCTATATTGTCTTCTAAAATTTTATTGTTTTGTTTTTCAAATTTAGTTCAAAACAGACCTTAAGTTAACTTTTTTATGTATGAAGAAAGTAAGGAATCTGTAGTCCTCATACCCTTTCCCTTCCTCCCAATGTGGACATTTAAACCAGCACCATTTATTGACAGATGGTCCTCTCCACCCTACCTGCAATGCTATCTTGGTCATAAACCAAGTAGTCACATATGTGTGGATTTGTTTCTGACCTTGATATTCTGTCCTATTGATCCATTTTCTTTTTCATGTATTGCTAGATTGAATATGTTAATATTTAGTTTAAGATCTGGGAGGGCGTCTTTCATGAATGAGATTGACCTGTAATTTTTCTTTCTGGTAATATCCTTCTTTGGATTTGGCATCAAAGTTATACAGCTAGCCTCATGAAATGAATTGGGGAATATACCTTCTCTTTCCTACTCTAATGTCATTATTTTTACCCATTTTATTCTTCTTGTATTTACAATAAAATTGTAAAGAACACCCCCCCAAAACCACTTAGATTTTTTTAATTGTGTATGTTAATTTCAGGGAGAATAATATTCTTCCATATGAGCCTTCCCTTTCTAGACTATGGTATGACTCTACATGTATTCAAGTGGCTTCATACATTCTCTGAAAAAATTTATCATTTTGTCATGCAGGTCTCAGACCTACCTTATAGTAGGCAGAATTCTGAAGATGTTCCTCTAAGATTCCCACCCCTTGGTTAGTCAATAAAACACTAGTCTAGGTACTACTGTGAAGGACAGTTACAGATGTAATTACAGTTATGGATTATCCTAAATTATATAGGTGAACCCAATCTAACCACTTGAGCCCTTCCAAAGAGGAATTTTTTCATTGGAGTGAGAAATATGTGGCAGAAACAGGAACCTGAGGAGAGATGAAACAGAAGAGGAGGTGAGAGAGATTCAAAGCATAAGAAGGACTCAAACCATTGTTGCTGACATTGAAAATGGAGGGAAAGGATCATAAGCCAAGGAATGCAGGCAAGCTCTAGAAGCTGGGAATGCCTCCTGGTTGACAGCTAGCAAGCAAATGGACAACTCAGTTCTCTAACTGCATGGAATTAAATTCTGTCAACAACCTGAACGAACTTAGAAACAGATTCTCCCTTGGAGTCTCCAGAAAGGTATACACCTACTACTGCTTTGATTTCAGCCTTGTGAAACCCAGAGCAGAGAACCAGCTGAGCCACAATGAGCCTGGATTTCTGACCTACAGAACTATGAGATGAGTTGTTGTTTTAAGATGCTAAAGTTATGGTAATGTGTTGTGGCAGGTAAAGAAAACTAATACATACACAACTTCCTTATTAAGCAAAATTATGTTTGGTGGCTCATCAAGTAAGCCTTTAATCTAAGTAGAACAATACCAGGAAGGTCACACTACTCAAATCCTGTGGCTGAGATTTTTTCAGCTTTTAGAAGCCAGACTAAAAATGTTCACATATCTAAGGGAGGTGGCACTTGAAGCTACTCGCAGCTACCTCCTGAAGGTGGGTTTGGTAGACAAGACAAATAATACTTGGGAGAAAAGGGACAAGTTGGGGAAGGACAGTACCAAAGCCAAGAAGAACTCAGAGCGCAGCACAATAAGCAGTACGCTTCCTCAACCTCAGTTTGCTCATTTCTGATGTAAACTCATCACCACACTGTCCTGAAACAAATGTGTGCTAAAAAAGTAGGAAATAAAGTCTAGATTGCTGTGAAAGAACTTTGAAAATATCAATGTATTTTGATATTGACATTCGTCAAAGCTAACAAAGATTCCTATTATCATAAATAATACATAATTCCAGAGACAATTTGTGTCTGAAAGGCATGATTTAAACTAGAATACAAGGTATTCTGTTCTGGCATGTAGACAATTCCATGTGAGCTCAATCTAGTTATTGAAAAAGAGAGGAACATTTTCTTCTTACAATGAAAACACAAAACAAAACTTTGCTTGTTCTGGAAAATATATATATAAATTAAGCAGGTTAAAATAAATTATAGGCTGGGTGCCCAGTAATTTCAAAAGGTAGCATTCTAGTGCTACCTTGAAAATAGTGATACATATGACAAATCAGGTAGCTGGTATAACTTGAATCTTTTCTTGTATGCATGTAAATCTCATACATGAAACAAGGAAGATATAGCTTTAGCTAAGTCACACTGAGATTTCGTGTTACTAGGAGTCATAAGAGTCCATGGCATTTTACAAAGCATAAAATACGGAAGATAAAATTTTCTGCCCTGAGGAGTTTAGTAAAACATGTGTAGACCATAACAAACAGGAAAAATATTAAGTCATGATGATTCACAAAGTGATCAGCAATGAAAGACTGAGTGCTTAAAAGGATGTCCTATAAAAAGAGAGAATTGGAAAATGCCAAGGACTTGAAAAAAAAATGATTGTGAAAGTTTGGAGGAAGAATGAAAAAGAGATGAGAGAAATGAAAGAAAGTTCTAAGAAATAAAAGAAGAATATAAAATAGAGAAAAAGACTTGGTGCTGCGACATACGAACCAATATATGAGAAAGAAGGTAGGACTGATTTGCTTGACAAACCTCTGAAATTAGACAACTGGAAATCCTAACTAGACAACTCATTTCTTATAAAACTCAAGAGCTAGTTTTCCCAAACAGTCAACATTAAACCAGACCTTTTGTTCAAGCCATATTTTTTCATCTATAACATATGTGTATATAAATAAAATTCCATGCAGATATGTGTATAGCTGAATTGTAAACAATAAAAAATGTAAGGATATTTTTAAGCTGTGGTATAATAGGAACTTCACTTTAGAAGATATACTCAAAAGCACTAGTTTTCTTTATATACAGAGAGTGCCAAAAAAAATACACATTTTAAGAAAGAAAAAAACTGTATTAAAATTAACGCTAATGGTAACCTTGTTGAGCATCTCTTGTAATTGCAAAAGTAAAATGTGACTAGTATTCATCTTTTGTCATCAGTATATGTTATTACAATTTCAATACAGTTTTTTCCTTTCTTAAAATGTGTATACAATTTTTTGGTACCTTCTGTATACATGTATTGTAGAAAAGTCCCAATGCTAAAGCAATACTGAAATTAGACCCAATATTTCCCTGCAAGATAAAGACCAACTTTCTGTGCAATGTATGCAGAGCCAATACCGTCTCCTGGTGCTACCTCTGTGGACACAGCAGCTATACAGACTTCTCTTTATTACTGTGATATGTCATACTCAGGGAATTACCTGTTTAAAAAAATTTGTCAGATGCTTTTCTTCATCTATTGAGATGATCACATGGTTTTCCTTTTACTGAGTTGATACAATGAATGATACTGATTTTCAGATCTTGAAACCTGTAACAAACTGTAACCATGAGTGTAATAGATTTCATTGAGTTTTGTGAGCATCCTTTCAGTGAATTATCAAACCTGAATGTGGTTTTGAAAATCCCTCGGAACTTGTAGTTGGTGTCAGAAGTCTTAGGTGGACATGGAAGTCTGCAGATCTATACCCTCTAATTGTAGGAAGCATGCAATCAATCTATTTAGGTTCAAAACATAAGTTTCATCTCTCCTTCTATAGGAGATGCTTCCAATGTTGGTTCAGGGATTGTTTTGTTTTGTTTTGATTAGTTGATTGATTCTCTAGGCTGGTGGTATTTGTCTCATGTTCCACGTAAAGGTTAGTCTGAGTTTTGAGATTTGTAATTTCATTCTCAAAGCCTTGGCTATGTATTATAACTTTGGGTCTCCAACTGTGGTAAAATAAAACATACATATTTGGTCATTGTCCCCCAGTTCCTGGCACAGAACTCCTAAAACCCTTGGAATCTCCTATATAAGAGTGTTTTTGGCATGCTAATAAGATGACTCTTGCCTGAGGGGCTCCTAGATAGTTTCAGGATAGGAGTTAGTCACTAGAAAGACCAAACCTTGATGAGAAGCTTAGAACTTTGAACCCTATCCCCCAACCTCCAGGGAGGGGGCAAGGGCTGGTGATTAACAGTGGCCGATGATTTAATCAAGCATGCCTACACCATGAAACTTCCATAAAAACCCCTAAACTACAGGGTTCAGGGAGCTTCAGGATTGGTGAACACATTGAGATGCTGGAAAGGTGGTGAGCTCTGTGCTACTTCCTTTTCCCCATACCTTGCCCTAAGCATCTCTCCCTTTTGGCCTTTATAATACACTAGAAATAATAAGCAAACTGTTTTCCTTTGTTCTATGAGCTGTTTGCACAAATTATTGAACCTGAGGGAGGAGGATTGTGGAAACCCCTGATTTGTAACTAAGTCAGACAGAAGTGTGAGTAACCTAGGGACTCCATATTTATGACTGGCATTTGAAGTGATGGCAGTCTTGTGGGACTGAGCCCTCAGATCTGTGAAGTCTGATGCTAACTCCAGGTAGTTGGTGTCAGAATTGAATTGAATTGAAAGATACCCAGTTGACGTGCAGAGAGTTAGAAAATTGGTTGGTATGAGGGAAAAACCCACACATTTGGTGTCAGAGGTGTTGTGTGTAAAGGCAGCTCAACCATACTTGTGCAACTCAATTGTAAGCCTGACATTATGCTGTCTTATCACAGAATTTGAGGATCATCTTCTCCAAGTCTCTCCCTTCCAGGATTTTTCCCACACTCACCAGCCCACCGGGGTCCTTTCTCCTGATCATTTGGCCAGAAAGATGGGATTCCTTTGAATTCCTAGATGCCCGGGCCGCTGCACAGTTCTTACAATTGGGGCCACCTCATGGGGTAAGGCAGAGAGGAAGAAAAGAAAAATTAAAAAACAAAACAAAACAGGAATTCTCCTTACCTTCTCTAGCCCTCAGGTCCCTTTTCTCGACTCCTCTGGACAGACAGGAAACCCACGGCTTCAGCTTTACCATAAGCCAGCCCTCTGTAAGCCATAAACAAGGGAAAAAGGTGTATAAAAAGGGTATTATTCCCACACTCTGGCCCACAGCATCCCCCTCCCTGGTCTTGTGGACAGAAAGATGTAGGATTTCTCTGAGCTTTAGCTGTCGGCAGTATGGATGCCCCAGCTCTGCACAGGGGCCCACTCTTGGCTTAACACCATGAGCAAACAGAGGAAACTCACCTCTCCAGGTTTTAACTCCTTTCTCCAATCTGCCTGCTTTTCTTTACTTTTCAAAGTCCTCATGTAGTTGCTTTTTGTAATCAGCAGAGAAATAGGCTTTAGTGGGCTTATTCTATCTTGGCCACATCAGAAGTTCAATCTGCATGCTTTTTAATTACCTCTCCTTGTGGCAATGATTTTGTAATATTTTCTGTAAAGAGGAGAAAGATAATTCAGTCTTTTGGTTGATTATTATTTTTTTTACATTATTGACAATTTAGGGAAATATTTCAGTTTGTGTTAATATGCAAATTTTAAAAATGGTTGTCAAATGTGGGAAAAGTACAACCAGGTTGTTAGTATTTTTCAAATATATGTACTGTAAGATGTCAGGGCTATTCAACTTTCCTTGTGCAATAATTAATTTGAAATATTCTTTGAATAAATGACAATTATAACCCATCTGTGAGATCTTTGTTATAATGGCATATTATGAGTTTTATATTACTTTTTTCAAAATAATCATTTTATGTCAAATCAACAAGTACTTTGTGTCTTTTTCCAATGTGTTTATATGATTCCCTCCTCTCATTGACTGGATTAGCAAACAATCCAAGAGTCTATTCATTACTTCTATTTGAAAATGTATCTCTTTCTTCTAGTGACTTCCTGATTTTGGTGATGATTTTAAATCTTTTTGTTACAAATACTTCTTGATGTCAGAATAATTTCTATCGATTCAATTGCTTACCTTTTCCACTCATTTCATATTCCATTAATTCTTATCTGAATTTTTTCTCAGTTCTTTACAAACAGATTTGAAGATGACAAAAGATGATCCCTTTCATATAATTCAAATAAGGTGACTGCAATTTCTTAAATGTCTTATAGAAACATTTCAATGTATCTTTCTGAATTGTAGCGAAAATATTGTATTTGACTTGTTTTATCTTTTTGAATAAGCTTTTCGTTTTTTTGTGTGTTGGGGCTTTTCTTCCAAATCTTTGAAAAATATATTTTAGAGCCCATAAAATGTCCTTGACTCATATTGTAAGACTTGAGTAGCTTAAAGTGGACAACGCATTATATTACACTTAGACTTTTTTTTAATCCAAGTTAAAATGTGTATGTAAAATACTCCATTTATGAGAGGAACCTGAAAGGAAAATAACTGTCATAAAATGCCAACATGGTTAACAACTGTGGAGGCAGCTTTTTCTCTTACCAGATTAAAGAAATGAGCTGCACATGGTGAACATCCTGCACACTTATTAATATCTTTAAAGAGTGCTAGGAGCCCTTTTCCTCACCTTTCATAGCAGCCATGTTGTTGGACAACACTCCATGAATGTTTTCAACCACAAGTTACTATTGTCCAAAAGTTATTTCACATTGTTGAATAAACCCACAGGCTGGTTTTCAGTGAGTGAAAATGTTTAAAACTATACATAGAGTTTTCAGTCACAGCAGTAGAGCACAATAATGGCCAACTAATCAGTGTCGGACACATCCGGCATAGAATCTATAATAATGGAGCAGTATTTGGTGTCTGGTTTATTTATTTGTTAACCCTTTTATTATGTATGTATTTTCCCGTTATTTCTATTCATTCTTTATAAACTGTTACTTTTTTTCATTTTGAGTATTTTCAAAAATTCTTATGCAAAAATGACTTAAACTTAATAATTATTTATAGGATTCCCATTAAATTTGTTTTTTGAATCATGATTATTCTTATCATGACCTCTGAAGGTTAAAATGCAATAACCTCACTTACTCTTTTTTTTTAGCACTTCAAAATAATATGAACTGTTCTTTCTTAGCTGTTTTGACTTATCTGTAATCTAAGATAAGCTAGTTGTCTTGTGCTCCATAAATAGTCACAGCTTTCTCAATATATTCATTAAGTCTGAAAATGCATCCAGTGTAAGTAATGTCTGTCTTATTGAAAATAATTTACAAACAAAACAATATTAATGACCTTTTTTTTCCCCCTTGGAATAAACTAGCTAGAATCTAAGCGTATAACTAAAATATTTTTTTCAAAATATCTTTTTGAGAAACATCTCTTTTGCCCACTTTATATTCTGTTCTGTTTGATTATATATAAATATTATTGAAATCATAGTTTGAAGAAAAAATTGCTTTAATTAAAGTATTGGATGACATTATTACTTTTTGTAACAGGCCATAATAAAAGACCACAGTCCTTATTAAAATCAATGAAATCATCAACACAAAGCTGCTGCCAATCCCTGTTGACTATACAAATTGTATTTTGCTTTATTGTTTTCTATTTCTTTTGCTTTTTCATTTCCTCTTCAGGAGTGTCCTGATTCTTATAACCTTAAACTTTTCTATTACTTTAATCATCTATCTTTTCTTGGCTCTCATGAATGCTTTCTTCATGATTTTAACATTTTCAGTGTACATTTCAATATAATGAAATAGTTTTCGATGTTTTTGTGAATCTTCAGTTCAAATTTTTGGCTTCCAAAAGGAAGCCAGATATATTTGAATGTTAGAATGATCAATAATCCTGAAATTTTTTTAAGCCTGAATTTAAAACATGCAAAGAAACAAATCAAATGCATTGTTTTAATTTGCTGCTATATTGTGATGAGCTGGAAAATTGTGTAACCAAATTACTCATATTACCTACATTGGTTCATTGATGAATATATGCAGGAGTTTTGTCACTGGAAATACTTGTCTGCACTGTGTTAGTGGCAACTTTGCATGCCTACTCCCCTAACCCACCAGACTTTGTCAGGATAAGATGAATCAGTTAGGCTAAGATAACTTATAATACATTAGGATGCAGAAAAACGCACAGAATACTCATTTCAGTGTTGCTACAAGTGTATACCCTACAAACACAGGAATTCTGATAAACTCTATTTTGCACAATTCCCATCAAAAAAGAAAAAATATGTCAGTCATATATAATTACATATGCAGCATTAGCAAGTATATTCCTGAGAGTAAAGAACTTTTAATTTCACTAGATTTTAATGAGAACTCAATCCTCCACTTAAATTTTACTCATCTGGTGATAGAATTTTCCACAGACTAGCTTCCAGCTCCATACATTGCAAACCTCATTGCTGCTCCACTAATAACCGATTCCCACTACCCAGATACCACTCATTTTGTGATAGCCTCTGGCCTTGCACCTTCATACTATCACGCCAAGTGAGTTGGCACAATAGGCAATTGGAATATGCCTGGAAGTTATTCTTACCCTGAGAAGGCTGGCAATAACAACAGAAGTGAGTGGCTGTAAACCATGTAAATACATCCCACTAAATCCAAAATAACCTATTTCCAACTCAAGTACCCCTAAGGTGGATCCCAATTGCAAAGCAACCTAACACAAGGGAAAGTGTGATAGAGGGAAAGCCAAAAGGGAAAGACACAGCAATCTGCACTCTTTGGAGTTAAAATGTTTTACTTCGGCAAATTTTGCAAAAATATATAATCCTATGAACAAATTACTAGAGATCCTATCAAGTAGTTTTGTAACAATTTCTTCCAAGGGGCCGTGACACATCAAACTCCTTAGCTGCATGGTAAATCTGTCTCTGGACATTACCTCCAGGCTTTATCCACGATTCTCCCCACTGCCCAGAATGACATCCCTTCTGCTGCTCCTGGCATATCCCTACTCTTATTTCAGGGCTTGATTGAAATGTCAACAATTCCCTGAGAAAGAACCTAGTGTATTGGGAAGAATTTGGGCAAAAGATAGATATAGGTTTCAATCTTATTTGGGTCACATGCCATTTGTGTGTCACAAGCAAATTACTAACTTCTTTGAGTCTCAAGTTCTTCATCATAAAATATGGATAAGACTATATACCTTGCTGAGTTATAAGAATTTTTTTAAATTTAGTATTTCACCAATTCTGTTTTTTCTTATTTAATATCTCTCCGTACAATATTGAGAACATTGAGAAAACGGTGCTTAAGAGAGGCTTTATTTATTTCTCTTCTAACATCATTTTACTGTTTGGGTGATCAACAGAACTGGAACTAGGATGAAGTGAGTAAAGCATTTGCCTCAAGTCCAAAATATAAAGGGGTATCAAAAAATTCAGTAACCAATAAAAATAGCATTTTAATTCAACATTGTTAAAAATCTATGATGAACGAAATACCAAAATTTTAAATAAAGACAGGATCAGATATTTATTTTGCCTTCGGCTCTAATATGGCTTACATTAATACTGGTGATGAAAACTTGATGAAAGAATTTGGAATATTATTTCTCTTTATAATTATTCATAGCAAATTTGAATTATTCTCTTCCTATTCAGTCATTTTTACAGATGCCATCTTTCAATACCTGCAATAGTAATATTTCCCATTATTTCTTGGGGTCTAGCATTAAAGCTTGAGCCTTCACAACAGATAACTATGAAAAAATTATTTTTCTTGCATCTTAGAAATATTGTTTGTGCTATTGAAAAGTGCTCACCACTTTGGAAATCTTTTAATAATTTCTATTAGAGATGACTTCACTCTAGAATGATCTACTCCATTTTTTTACTACGCTGAAGCTATTTAAATCTCACTCTCAACCTTTTGTAAAATGGCTCACTTCAGAGTATTTCAGAGACCTTATGCTTTCTATAGGAACTCTACTTATATATCAGTAAGTTGTTTTTCTTTTCCATCTTAATTATCTAGCCAAATTTACTTATGACTATTTCTCTGAGATAGAGTAAAACACTTCAGATATTCTACTTGAGATGTGCTCTGTAAGGTGTACTCTCATATACTATTGGTGGAGGTATAAATTGGTATTTGTTTAAGGTCAATTTGAAAAAAATCTACTAAATTTGAAATATGCATCACACATACTAGTTTTATAATTAAAATAATAGTTTTTTAGGGAAATCGTTTTTGACAGTGGCTCTTCTCCCCGCCTGCCCACTCCCACCACTCTGGAAGTGTACTGTCCTATTCTCTCTCTTTCAAGAAATTCACCATTTTCTCAGCTTATTCAGTGCACCTTTGAATTCTTTCCTGTGGCGTAACCAAGTTCTGCTCTTTGACCACAAAAAATCTCTGAAAGAAAAATATCCCAGGATGACACTGAAAAACATGGTATCTGATCACCTTGGGCAATGAGGGACTCACAATATGTGAGCAGTTTTAAGAAGAAATAAAACTGAAAATAGAGATTTTTTAAAAAGTAGCTTTTTCTCATTCTATCCTTCTAGGTAAAAGAGTACAGAGTCCTTGGCTTCAAGAACCTCATACTTTAAGGATGAAGGAGAAAAAGAATGATACCTTGTGGTCTTTAAATGGGGAGATATTTTTAAATTGCTTTGAGATGTGCTGTTATATTTTAAATATTAATTATAACCCACAAAGAAAGTGTGACGGAGTCTAAAATATTTTGGAGTTGCTTTAATTCTACACTTTGAAATTGAAGATAATTTTATATTAAATGTAAATAATATAATAATCCTTAAACTAAGAATAAATGAGTTGTTACATTATTCATAATATTTCCCTTTTGGGGTTACTTTGTCAATTTTTTGAATGGGTAATATATACATATGATACAAAATTGAAAAGCTGCAAAAGGGTATACAGTAAAAATGAAGTCTCTCTCCCACCCTGTTCTCAACAGTCGTAGGTCTCCTCCCTGGAGGCAACCACTGCTGCCAGTCCTTGAGTACCTTTTCAGATATATTTTGTGAATATACAGATCATTCTCTCCATCCTTTTAAATTATGTTTTAATTTTTATATTTTTGCACAAAGAGTAGTAATTCTAGACACTGTCATGTATATATCTTAAGAATTAGTTCTCAGTCTTTTCAGTGGCTGCATTACGTTCAATTGAAAGGATGTAGCATTCTTCATCTAGTCTTCTAGCGATGGACATTCAGGTTGTTTCTTATCTTGTACAATTACAAAAATACAGCAATGTGTACACTTGTGCATGTGCCAGTTCTTTGTGTGTCGATATACATCTGTAAGAAAGAATTTCTGGAAGTGGAATTGCTGTGTTAAAGGACACGTGCAACTGTAATTTTGATAGATATTGCCAAACTACCCTCCATAGAGGTTGTACCAAATTACAGTTCCACCAAGAATGTGACTTTTTCCTCATCCTGGACAACAGTGTGTTTACAACAAGCATTTTTAATTTTTTTTTACAATATAATAGGTCTTTAAAAATAGTATCTCATTGTAGTTTTCTAATTATGAGAGAGGTTAAACATCTTTTTCTTTCAAGATTCATTACATAAAGAACGGTCAATATTTGCCTTCTAATTTGACTAGATTTTTTCCCAATGAAAGAAAAACTTCCTACTGAGTTGTAACTTTATGCATCTGCCATTAAGACAGATAGATAGATAGATAAAGATAGATTGATTAATAGATAAAACACTACAACACCTTAGGATACAATAGCAGGGTTTTTCCACCTTTTCTGGAAGAATTCAAAAGTTCATCTTTAGATTTATAACACATATGTAAAGTTTCACAAAATTATCTATTACTAAAATTAAAAATCCCCACAATATATAAATTCTCAATTTTAATTGTTTGTTACAATTCCATACCAAAATGCAAAATACACACATATGTATATACTGTGTTTCCCCAAAAGTCAGACCAGATTTTATATTAATTTTTGCTCCAAGAGATGCATTAGCACTTATATTCAGGGGATGTCATCCTGAAATATCATGCTAGAGCTTATTTTCCGGTTAGGTCTTATTTTCGGGGAAATAAGGTGTATACATACCAATAAAAAAAAGTTTTCCTCAAAACTATAGCTGTGATATTATTCAGTAATGAAAAAGCAAACTTTTAAGACATAGAAAATCTTTCTTCTAAATTTCACTTTTATAAAGGGAAAGCTTGTTTTTAGGGACTTCTAATATGATTATTGATAAATAATATAAATATAGTATAAATTTTAATGCAGTATCCATAAATAGTATTTTTACATTGTTGCTAGAGTTGCAACACCAATGTAAATAAATATTATAAATAAATATCAATGGTAATGTTTCTCTCTGTATCATTTCACTGTTGACATTAAATCATTATAATTTCATTCCAAACTTAATCTTACTAAATAAAAACTAACACTTGATATGTATCAAAAAATCTCAGTACTTTTCCAGTTAGTTTGTATTGATAACATGGAAATTATTTAGTATATTAGAGTTCTACGTACAAAATATACTTTTTAATATCATTAATTTAGGAAATTAGTCTTCCTATCCCAACTTTCCACCCTACCCCTTCAGCCTCACCCAGAGAAATAACTCTCTCTTACAGATAAGAGATGCCAATTAATCAGTCCGGCTGGTCACTGGAGTGAAAGATGTCGCCGTCAGGTTCCCTGTTACCCTGCATAGTGGCACAGATTCCTGGAATTGAAAGGGAGGCGGCTCAAGGAGTCATTTAATCCAGACCTCTCTCTTCCTGCAAGGCTCTGCCTGAAATGTCTAAGACAGATGGTTTGTCCTTAAAATTCACTAGGGACAGAGATTCTACAATATTAGTCTGGAGCCTTTTCTAATGTTTAATCACTATTACTGTCAGGTCAGTTTAAGCTCTTTCCTGCTAGTTTTTCTTCTGCAGACATGGAAAACAGTTGGTCAGCAACCGATTTATAGTCACCTTTCCAAGACGAAAAATCCAAGGTGTCCTTCAACCTTGTTTTTTCAAGATTATATAATTTATCCTCTATCTACTCTTAATATAGCAATATTTTATCTCATTAATCATTTGGATTGCTTTTCATTAACCTCTTTCCATTTGTTCTATATCACTCCTAACTTAGTATTATAATAAGTTCTTTCATTGTAATGCGTTTTTTTTTAATTTTTAGTTATTGTAGGACAAGGTAGCTACACTTTAATTTATTCACTAAATAAATACTCATTGGGTATTCTGTGCCAGCAAGAAAGATAGACAAATCTTCTGCTCTCATATAATATACATCCTCATAGAAGAAATCAAGAATAAACGATTAAAAGTGGATCTGTAACATACAAGGATGTGAGGATAAAAAGGACGCATCTTGAATTAATTAGAAAAAGCCCAGGCTGCTGTGATAGAGACTCAACAATAATGCAGTGGTTTGAAGACCAGCTCTGTTTTTACCCAGGCAGTCCAATGTGACTGCTCTGGATCATCAAGAAGTTCTCCTGGAACTCATTCCCAGTCCTTCTATCGTGTTGTATCGTTATACCTTACATTATTGCCATTATCTTTCTAGTATAAACTGGAACTGGGTCACCCCAAGTTCCAGCCAACGGAGGAAAAAGACAACATAGATGAAGCTATCGTAGACCCAGAAGTGGCACACACCACCTACACTCCACTTCTTCGAAGAGGAGACACTCATACATGGCAAGGGAGGATGCAGTCATAGTCTATCTATGTGCCTGGGAAGAAGAGGAGAATGGATTTGGGGGGACCAAACAGTATGTTGCAAACACTACTATCAATATTTCTACCAAATATACTCAAATCCCTTTTTACCTCTTTGTATGTTTCTGCTTCCAACAGCAAACACGGGCTGTTTTTCAGAAGATGCTCTGGGAACACTGGATCTCACTTGGCGGATACTGGAAAGTACAAGCCAGCTCCCCTACTCTCCAGTCAGGACAATTCTGAGATGTAACTTACGTTCCAGGGTTCCCATGCAGGCAAAGGATGAAGCTACCCTCTGTGGGAGCTGGCCTGACATTCATCCTTGCTTGTCTGTATTCTGTCCTGTCCTGTTTTCCACACCCCCTTACTGGTTTCCCCCAGGAGTACTTTCTTAATAAATCACTTGCACATGAATTCTCATCTGGTGATCTGCCTCTAGGAAATCTAATCTAAGACACAGGTAAAGCCTTAAAGATGCTGGATCACTTTTAGTGGCTTCACACATACGATCATACTTGTCCATACATTTGGACAACTGTGAATGAGTTAGCTAGCAACTATCAGCACTACTATGAAAAAAAAAAGAAACTAAAATGTATGCTTTTATTATTTTGCAAGGGTTACATTCATATATATAAATTTAGCTTTTTTGATGTGGATATCCACAACCTGTTCAAAAAGTGAACGCATCTGTATCTTATTCTATATTATCAAATTAAATTTCATAAAAATCATCTAATTGGATCTTTGAAGATAAAAGGAATACAGTTAAGTGAATGGGGTGAATAGGCAACAAAGGTGCTCGGCGATACTGAGACTGGGTAACCCAATGGGGACTGAGAGCATTTTAGAATACAGGATGTCATGGACTCCAAAGTAACTAACACACTGAAGAGTGACATCTTTCTGTGGGCCACATATATCGCTTGTAATTGTTTTGAATAAGGGCACTGGCTGCTGAACTATAAAGAAAAGCAATGTGGGATTGAGGGTGGGAGAGAGGATTCCAGAAGGAGCATTTGGCAAAATATTAGCTTAGCTGATTGAAATTTGACTTTACTAGTTGTAAACATCTATAATTATCTTCTGTGATCCCAATTAATAAATTAACACAGGAGTTTATGTTATGCAGTATGATTTTGCAATAATATTGAAGTATGTAAATATTAGACTTTTTTGTGTGCTGCAGAACTACTAGGTTTTAGAAGAATAATTGACTCAATAAGACAGAATTTTTTAAAAACAGCTTTCCAATTTAAAGTATCACCTTTAATAAATACAAAAATCTAGACATAGCGAAGCTACTTAAATAAAATTAACTTATGTTGAGATTACCGTTCTACACATTTTACCCTCTCAGAGCCTTGCAGACTTCTATCAGAGACCCCTGTAGCTCTGATCACGGTTACAATTGTACATTTGTTTTTTGTGCTTATTTGATTAATGTCTATCTCCCACAGTAAACTGTAGATCTATGAGGGCTAGTTTTGATTATCATTTTATCCATCGTCAGCATCAATACAGTACCTGACACATGATAGGTATTCCGAAAAATTAATGAATTTACAAATACAGAATAATTTATATTACATTTCAAATAAGAGAACGTTTAACATCTAAAGTACATGGTGCAAATATTATTACTTACCACTCTGTAAATTACAGAATATGGATAATACAAATGGTTCTGTTTCATAGAAATGCAAATAAATTATATCCAATAGAATGCAGTTGATTATTGCTCAGTGCATAGGTCAGTTTTGCATCTATCAGTAAAGGTATTTTAACTTTCCCTAGTGCCCACATATATGTGGGTCCTTGGGTACTCTTTTGATTTGCTTATAACATTCAACTGGTTCCCTCCTCATTAATTAATGCATTAATAAAGTATTTGGTATGTGTTCATTTTATATTCATGAGTCATAATTTTACCTTCTTCTAGAAAATATCCTTTCACCTTAATAATACCTTAAAAACATCTTAAATGATGTTAACAGGTTATCTATGTACACAAACATACATTGAGAATGAAACACATGAATATCACGGTGCTATACCTGAGCATAATAAACAAGTACAGGAACTGAATATCTTCATATCTTCATAACACTTCTTTAAAGAATTTTACTAGTCAAGCTGTGCAGAGATTAGTAAAAGAATTATTCATACATATCTTGCTGGTTTTCATTATTATTAACTCCTATAAGTACTAGCACTGTATCTTCGGAATCCTGCTCCAGTTTCCTGGGGTTTGCACACGAGGGAAATATTTTTACATGACCATCCATGTGAATATTCAAAATGTTCCGGTTTACAGTTAAATTCATTCTTTCCTTTTCTGTTTTCTTTGGTTATTTAACAATAACCATTTTATGTACTTTATACTCAAAATTGGGAAAAAGAGATAGCTCAAGTATTGGAATTTCAACTCCATACATGTTTCAAAGAGTGCAAAAGGTTGTATTTCAGAGGGGTACTAAAATTACATATGATTTTTTTCAAACAAATGCCAAAAACTGTATCTGCTAATAAGTTTTGCCCAGCTTGGAAACAAAACTCAGCCACGTAGTATGAGAATGCCAGATATACGACAATAAATATTTTTGGCATAGTTTCAAAGCTACATAATGCCAGACATAGACATGTAAAAGTAATGGCAAGAACTACAAAGATTATAAAAGAAATAAAGTCACAGTTCGTAATTCATATGATTATGTTCAATAGCAGGCTTAGACAGCTTTTCACATAATAAGATCCACATGTAAAAGCATCAGCTTATTTTACTCAGAAAAAAGATAACAAATATTAAAACAGCTTTTAAAAGTAAAATTTTGTTGAGAGCTTGTAAATGTATTTTTGCAAGCTGAAGGAAAGTAACTTAAATTATTTTTTTGTTTCTATTTAGATACCCAACTTTTGCTTACTTTTTTGTCTTGCAGAAAAATTTTTAAGAGAAAATGAAATGTCAAAGACTGGACCATCTTTTTAAATATTGTCCTATAATCTGCATATTAAAACTCGAGTTTAGGAAAAACACCAATCCCCTAAAGTTAAATAAATAGTGCATTGCGTTTAGAGAAAAGATGGAACAAATGCAATTGTCAGATTACTACTGGGTACAGATGACAAGGCTCAAAGCCAAAATGAATAAAATAGTCCACAACAATTCCACTGCATCCTCCCTTGCAAGGTGAGTATATCTAAGGCTGGTTTTTAGGCACAGGTATTCTAGCAATATTTTGTGCTACTTAGAATATTTTATTTTAGACCCAGAGAAATCACACTAAACTGACTTTGTGATGGGTTTGATTTCCAGAGATAAAAGAAGCACACTTTTGTGTTTTCCTTCTGTTTAATTTATGGTTTAGAAGTGGTCAGCCATCAGGGTGGGCTAATGAAAAGCAAGACTAAGGGGAAATGCTAGTGAAAGAAGGATGGAAGAAACTGTAGAATCTGAGATAAACTGTCAGTCCCTTAGGCAAGATAAGCCAGAACACCACAGTGCCAAGAACAACTAGCTCGGATTTCAGTTCTCAGTCACAAGCAATACTGTGAATTGACATTCATTTGTTAAAAAGGAATTTTGCCAGGATAGAAAATAATAATTTAGTAGGTGAACTGCACATAGTCACATTTTAAGATTCTATATTAAATGCAATAAAATATGTTTGTTAGTGCTATCGGTCTATATTGTATTGAATTTTTATTTCATTGTATAAAATATACAAAATGCTTTTGTTTCTTTTCAACCCAGTGAAATTTATAATGTAGGATGAATTACGTGGCATCTCTTATCTATCAACTAATATAAAAGAAAAATATAATGTTTTGCAAACACTTATTTTCCTTAGTTCCAAGTTTGCCTGAAATTTTCAAATACCCCTCTAGCAATGCACTGTTTGTGTTGAATCCATGTGTGATGCATTGGAGATGATATACACTTTTACTTGGATGTGGGTGAAAACGTTTGTTACAAAAAGACACTTTCAGATTGAGTTCTATGCCCATTTACACATGGATCCCTTTAATGGATGTTGAGAGTCTTGATTTAGAACTTTTAACAGGCTCGTTTACATTTTGCAAATCTCTACCTTTGAAATAAAAATGCAGTGATCCACCCATCTGCAGACAATTAAGACCAGCAGCCAAGTATAAAAGGGTGGAGAACTTTTAATGGGTGTTTATAGATTGGAAGCACCGACCCCCTTTTAAATGAAAGAGGCCTAAGAAGAAATAGTAAGTGTTAAGGATAACCATGAAATTCATTTAACCCCCCAAGCAGAAGATCTGTTATCAAAGAATTGGCAGGACTCTATTCCTTCCAACTTAAGGTTCTTAGCTTAAGTACTTAGCAAAAGTACTTAGAAAAGAAATATCTTATTTAGAAGTGTTTTGATTATAATTTTGTAGCTGCTTTAAGGTCAAAACACAAGCCCACAGGAAGACCAACAGTAAGGTATGTGATATAAAAACAAATATTTCCATAAAATCTTTGCCCTAGCAAAAAGAGAAATTCTTAGTAGCTTTAAGGTGGGAATTTAGGGAATAGTATTTTTTTACAGGAAATACTGGTTAGGCGTTTTATATAGGGGGTTCTGCATTTGTGAAGGGATAATTTGCTCTAAAATATGTGGGCAACCAGCCTAAATTCTCTAATTGAGTAGTTTGCTCATAACCCCAGGCCATTAGGTGAATGTAAACTGTTACAGGCTTAGTAAGAAAATAGTCCCATTAGGATTTTTGTATTTGTATGTGGTTGTGGGTTAGAGTAACTGTTTCCAAAATCATGGATTAATGAAAAGCTCTTTTTTCTGAGTTTGCAAATACCAGCTTTGAAATGCTCAGTCAAATTAAGCCAAGGATTCTTTTTTTCGCTGTTGTTTTTTCTTTTTTTTACAGTTAAAAAAAATCTTTACAAGATCAAGTCTCAACTATAAGTTCCATTGTAAGTTATTGAAGGAAAATTAGAGCTATTTAATTGACTGATTGTTAATAATAAGGAAAATAGCCATATTTTCTTTGATATGCCATTCAGATCTTTTGCTCATGTCCTAAAATTCCCCATTGGCAATTGCCAAGGAACTTGCCGCACAGAAAATGGGTATGACTTTTAGAAAATAAAGAGATATACAGAAATTCAAGAAATGCCATGCACATGTATTTCATTTGGTACACATGCTGCGTATAAGGTCACATTTCTGTTAAGAAGAAAACAACTGTATCCAGTCTTGGGCTCCTCTCTTATTATGGAGCTCTTCACTTAAACATGGAGCTCTTCTATTTCCTTTTCTGTTCCCTGATTCCTGTTAAGTCATCACGTTGTGTTTCTTACAGAGCATAGTATACTTGTACATCCCAGAGCAGGGCAAGGAAGAAACCTGAAATAGTCTGCATGATATTCCTTCAGATCAATTAACGGTAAGTACAGAAGAAGTTCAGTCAAAAGAGGAACATATCTGACCAGACAGATCAGATACATTTCATAGACATTCAAAATTGAGGTAATTCATGTGTCCTTTCCATGTTTCCATTTCCCCTTTGAAGTTGGCTCTAGTACTAATAAGGTCATGGCTATTATTATCAAATCTTCTTTTAAAAATTGAATTGCACAAGAACTTTTCTTAGCAATTAAATATATACCGTGTTTCCCCGAAAATAAGACTGGGTCTTCTTATATTAATTTTTGCTCCAAAAGACGTATTAGGGCTTATATTCAGGGGATGTCATCCTGACAAATCATGCAAGGACTTACTTTCCAGTTAGGTCTTATTTTGGGGGAAACACGGTAAGAAACAAAATCACAGTTAAAGCCCAACACCAATCTTTTACTCTACCTGGGGCAGTGCTAGGTGTTTTCATAGGCTGTTTAACTTTTTACTCTGTCAGGATTTCTGTTTTCCATTTTTAAATTTCTTATTTCAAAACATAAGAGTAAAATAATACCATAAATATACATTTGCCTAAACAATTTAGTTGAATAAATCAGAATAATGTGATACAGGAGGAAATCACTTTTTAAAGTAAGATTTTAAAAGCACATACTAAAGCAGAATTGTTCTGAAATGATTTCTAAGAAGTGGAGAATTAAAGTCATGTACACAGGAGTAGGTGAAGAGAGAAGGGATTTTAAGAGGGCCTTGCTCTACTATGAGGATGTATCTAAACTCTAAACCTTGAAAGAATGTACTAAAGATTTACAAAGAAGTTCCAGAATCGTTTTGAATAGCTTTCTGAAAATCTTTCTAAAAGATATAACAGAGAGAATGTATTTATTATTTTCTTTGGGTGGAGATTGAAGCTGGAATACTTGAATAATAAGTTTTGGACAAGTTGAGAGGTGAGATTTACTAAAAGGACTAATGACAAAGGAAATACAAATTGACTCTGGTAATAACCAAATTGAGAAAAAGAATTTATCTTCAAAATTCTTCCTTTAATTTCTCAATTTCAAAAATAATAAAATAACACTGTAGAGAGGAAAGGCAGTGATTCATCAGATTCTTTTACACACCAGTTTACCAATATTTTTAACACCAGCCTAACTGAATTGTGTTAAGGACAAAATAAAAATGGATATTTTCATGGAGAACAAACCCACTCAGAGTGACCAAAAGACACAGGAAAATATTAATGATAGCTGAGACCTAACAGAGAAAAAGAAAAATCCACAAAAATAAGCATAAAATTAGGAACTATGTGCATGTAAAGATGCTTCAAGATGATCCTAGATGGCCTGTCAGAAGAGATATAGGTAGCGTTTTAAAAGAATAAATATCCCAGCCCTCTTAGTTCCATCTTACACATACAATACCCTTAATATTTTTTAGATAAATGGGAAAGAAAAGAGAAAAGCAAGCCTATTATAACCCAATATCTATTTTATGAGAAAGAAAAGAATATAAGGCTAAGTATTTGCTCTTTCAAATTTACCATAATATGGTTTAAAATAGGTTCCCGATAGATAACTGTGGCCATCAGGGGAGGGGATTTCATTATAGCATTCTCTTTATTGCATATGTTTGAAATTTTCCATAATGAACATTTTAAAAAAGAAAAAGTGGATTCCTTAAAGTTTGGAGGATAAAGTGGCATTTGCCAAGTTTATATTTAGTAATAAAAACTTGAAGAATATTGTGGACTTTCTTCTCTAGGAAAGATTTGTTGGAGGAAGGGATAATGTGGTGTCTGCTCTGCCTGGTGACAGTGAAACCAGAAGGTGGAATGAGGAAAAAAGGGAAGTCAGAAGGGAGGGACAAGGCAGCTGTTTTAAGCTGGGTGGCTATTTTAATATTACAAGACTTTGTTCTTCGATGCTTCACCACCTCATTAACCTATGTGTCATTTTGAAGTATTTTGCCATGCTCTGATGATTACAGACTTGCTCACTAACAACACAACATTTTAAATGCAAGCTCTTCCCTGGAGTCGTGGTGAATTAATTTTCAATTAGTTCTCATTAATGAACTTCATTTTTATGGGTCTAACTGCTGCCCCAGCATCAGGAAATTCAGCAAGTACTTTGATGGGGTGGGAGAGGGGCAGCGAGAGGAGTCAGAAATATCCTGGGCCCTTTTCGGAAGACCTTCCTTCAACCATTTTCCAAAATAAGAAATCATGTCTAATATAAATCCAACGCGTTCCCATAGAACCCATGCATCTTTTCTGGAGTCTTCAGAGGTAAGTTTTATTGCTAGCTGCACCTGGTGTTTATCTTATACCCCCCAAAATAGTCTCAAGAATGGAAAACATCAGATTTAAGTAGAAAAACGCTCTGGGCAAGTCACTCCCTCTTTCTATGCCATACTTAGTTCCATGTGGTGGAAAATGTTTTAGTCCAGATAGTGTAGATCCAAATACTATGAGTCTATAATCCTTAGCAAATAATTACACATGAATCTAATGCAGAAAGACAAACTAAATATTAATAGTAAAACCAGTGTTCTTGGTTTGCTAATGAAGGACCACAAGTCTGAGTAACATGCCCACAAACAAGGGTGATGCTCTTGTGCCAAAACAAGGTTTCTAGGCTCTTCCCATTTCCATTTTTCAAAACCTGCAACTGAGAACAGTGAGATACTCACCACCTAAGGTTTTGCCTTTATAAAATGTAATACATATTTTTTCCCCTCATGAATTTTCCATGAAAAACTGAGTTTGTTGATAGCTTAATCCTTTGGTGTTTGCTCTTGAGGAGGCACATAATTCAAAGTACACTGTGATTTTAGAATTAGGAAAAGGTATTTCATAAATGAAGCATATTTCTTGGTTTATGGTGTAAAGTCTTCCCTTCACACAGAAATGATTATTTCAGTATTTTCAGTAGGTATTATTGAGTGCTGATTTATTCATAATACTGAGATCTTCAGGATGATATCTAAAAACAAATCCAGAAAACTAGAAGATGGGGTTACCGTTCTGGTGAAACAAGAAAGCACTTGAGATGACAAAAGAGGAATGCATGAAACTGTAGAACACTGACAAAGCATGAATAACAACAAAATAATGCAGTAGAAATTATAAGGGGAAATGCTCAGGGCACATAAAATAGGGTTAATTAAGATGGCCATAACCCATTGCAGGTGTTTTATTGTCTTTATTTACTTCCTTCATCCAAAGCAGTTTCTCTGCATTGCTAATCATTTTATTTTGAAAGCAAACTCAGATTTGAATTCTTCTGAAATGCGTGGTTATCTTATAGACAGAAGCATTTCCTGGCATTCGATTGTTTGTCACAGAAAGAAAGGTATAAGAATAAAATTGGGTATCTTCTGTGATGACATAAAGGACAATGACTTCCACGTGGAACAGCAAGAAACTAGAAATGTGAAATACTCTGTTATGTCTGTCACTTTTAAAGATCTGGAACATCCCTGTGCAAGTTAGAATCTAATCTCTAAAAAAAAAAAAAAAGAAAGAAAGAAAAAAAAAGAAAGCAAAGAAACAACAATAGATAATAAAACTGAATTAGTAATATACCGGAACAAAATTCAGAAGAAATAGGTGGCCCATTAGTTACTGCAATGAATTAAGGACAATTTGTCAAAACATTGAGAGATGTTTCAAACTTTAACCCTTTAACAAAATATTGTCTAATTGGTTATGAACTTCAGGTCTGGAGTCTAATGATGGCATAGGAGAAAGAGCTCAGATTTTAGAGTCAGACAGACTTGAATCAGTCCCATTTCTGACATTTATGAACAGGCTCTTTGGCAAGTTTGTTAACTTCTCTGAGTCTCAGTTTCATTATTGGTAAAGTACAAATAATAATAATGCCTACATTACAAATATTTTGTGAAGATTAAATGGGATAACTCATGTAAATGTTTCGCACATGGTAAGCACTCAATAAAAATGAACTATTGCCGTGACATATACTCAGCTAAACATTTGGAAGCAAGCAAGACTCTCTAGGAGCTTAAGGAAAGTTATCTGACCAAGTTATCTCATTAGGGAAGTCAATAAAATATTTTTATTAAAAAGCACTAGCAAATTTGGAGACATAACCAAATAAGAATTATGTGACTTCTATTACTTAGGCTGCGTAATAGTCAATTCAAAAATTGATGAGATGTCACCAGTTTCCAAATCTCAATTTCTGGCACCAAAATCAAGTATTTAATATTATTTTGCCTCCTTAATTCCACTGAAACACCAGATCATTAGGTCCTACCTTTTGTTCTAAACTATCCTTAGTTAAAATCAACAATAATATACATGTCCTGTATCTTCTCATGCATAACTATGTATGTATATATGCGGTTTTATTAAGTCACCTGGAAAAAACTCCCTTGCAGCCAGGCACATTTTCCAATATGGAAAATGTCAACTACCTTAAAAGAACCACTGTGAAACTGGCCTTTAAGTGCATTGTCCTAAAAACATAATAATGGTTTTTCTTACATGATACATGTTTTTCCAAAACATTAATGTCCTCAGGATCTCTAATCTTAGTCATAATGTTCTTATAAAATGGATGATTTGTATTATTTTAATCATTTTTTAGACATAGTCATACTATAGTAACTGAAATTCAAATAGTATTACCAGAAATAAAAGATGAGAATTAAATAAAATTATAATTCTGACTCTGCAAGATACTTTTTAAAATAAGCCATTTTACCTGTGGTAAAAGTAATAGAATGCTATTGCCCCATTATAGCCTAATAAAATGTCAATTACTTTGTTTTCATTTTTTGAAAACAATAATACATGTATATAGTTTCAAAAATTGAAAAGTTCAAAAGGATATTCTCCCCTTACTGAGCTCCCAATTAAACTTGGTTCTTAAATTGGAGGCACTATTCAGTCATAGACATTATAAATGTAATTTTACATTGATTTACCTAATACCAGATAGATTAGATAGATAGATAGATAGATAGATAGATAAATAAATAGAAAGATAGATGATAGATAGCTAGATAGACAGACTTTTACTTCTGACATAATATATGTAGTACATATTATTATATTTAATATTATATTAGTTAATAATGTAGTACATTAAGTTAGAAGTAAATGAACAAATAGAACATAAGTTATTGCAGGTCTTTTGTGATTTTTAGTTTTGAAGAAAATACCAGCACAAGAAGAGTCTATTGTAGTATAAAAAGATTTTTAAGAAAAGTTCTAAAAACCATTTCACTTACAGTACTATTTATATGGAGTCAAAAGTACAACTGAAGCAAATAACATAAGCTCCTATCTAGCCAGAGCCAAATAACCAGAATTCTTTGTAGCCACAGACAATAACTTATGCAAGATGCAAGTGTCTTCTGAAGTACAAAGCAGTACAATTGTGTTTGACTGTCTTAATGTTAAAGTTGTCTTGTTATATTCTATTTCCTTGAAATGTACGATCAAGAACTAAAAGTTTCATATGTGTGACAATTTTTTTGTTACCCAGAATATTAAATTAATTATAACATTTCATTGTCCTTAATTTTTTTTTTAAAAAAAGAGAAGTTCCCTTTAAGTTTAACGTGGAAATAAGTAGACCTGTGGAGAAAAGGAAAGATGATATTTGCCTATGCGGTATTATGAGTAAGAATTCTGTCCTCATTCTTAAATGCATTAATATTAATACTGTCTCAAAGTACACTAAGCAATTTTATCTTTTTTTTTTATTTTTCCTAATACAGGTAATCAAACACTCAGATGTTTTCTTAATAAGTTTTGATTCCATAAACACAATATCTTAAATGCATATAAATGTACTTCAAATGATTAAAGCACAGCTATTTAGATATTTTATACAAGGAAAAGTATTTTTTAGTAAATACAAGAAATTGTGCTCCGATATCATAAATAGACATTTATGTTACTCAGTTTTATAAGTTAATAATTTAATACCATTTACTGTTGTTTTACATAATTTAAGTAATTTCTTCAGAGGTAGATACCCCTGTTTTCTACATCCATTTTAATAATTACGCATTGTACATGGCTTGAATAACTGCATTAAAATCGCTCTCACTAAATATAATTTGGAAGGTAAATAACAGAGGAAACTGTTTTTAGACATTCTTATTGAAAATTTGTAAAGTGTTTCATGTATGCTTTGCTTTGTATTTTAAAAATGTTTCAAAGATACTGAATTGTTCTATTATTAACAATTTTTTATATTTATATACATCAACATTAGAATATTTCTGTTTTGACAGACAGAAACAGAAACCAAAGGAAGCAAGGAAATGCACAATTAAACCAGAAAGATACTGTGTCATCCAATACTCAGATACCACAGGGTATGTTAAGAGAGCCATTAAAACAGCATTCTGTTGTGTTGCAATGACATATGGTAGGCTTCCAAAATTAACAGAGTATTTTGCTGTCTACTGGTTTGTATCACAGTCTTAATAGTTTTGTTTTTCTTTTTTTTTTTCTGGAGGGAGGGACTTAAAATATCTTCTTGTTTTGATAAGTACTTTTTAAAGTTTATGAAGCATTAATCTCTTTTAGATATGTGATGACATATGGTAGGCTTCTAAAATTAACAGAGTATTTTGCTGTCTACTGGCTTGTATTACAGTCTTAATAGTTTTGTGTTTTGTTTTGTTTTGTTTTTTTCCAGAGGGAGAGACTTAAAATATCTTGTTTTGATAAATACTTTTGAAAGTTTGTGAAGTATTAATGACTTTTAGATATGTGATTCCGGTTAAGGAAACACTCAGAAATCACATTTCTTCTCTTTTCCTTACATTTCTCTCCTCCACTCTATGTCTAACCTCTTCTTGTACATTGGGGTAGCTTCTCTATTCTCTTCCTCTCAGCTACACTGCATTTTTTAAAAAATATTTTTTAAATAGATTAGGGAAGCTATAAACTTGTTCCACCGTGATGTCTGTTTCTCATGCTTGCCCTAATGAGCTGTGCATTCCCCTTGACCTTTCACACGTGCAGCAGCTTCTCCAATTTTGTTCAAAACTCAAGTAGTTAGCTCTGCCCGAACACACCTTGGACACCCACAATGGGAATGGAGTCACTCTCATTTCACTTCAGCTTTATAAAACATTCAGTTTATGCCCTAGAATGTGTGCACTAGATAAATCAGATTTCAATATGATTCCAAAATATAGAATGTAAGCTATAAGGAAGAACATAGACTCTCATCTCAAATTCCACATAGGTCACTATGTGGCACTGTTTCCAAGATGAAATGAAGGTTTTCAGAGTTTTATAAACTCAACCTCAGTGTCCATGTATACACTTTCCAAATATTAACTAGGATACTCTGCATCTCCGATAAACTATAGTGGGCCCTCCTCCTCCAAACCTCCAACCACTGCTATCTGGTTCTAAAGCATCCATGTGTCATTGGTTCTGCCGGGTGTCAAATTTCTTTTTGGAGGTGTTATATTTAAATTTCTGAAAGAGATGGCAGTAACACTTAGCTCTATACCCCTCACCTACCTCCAAAGGGATCCAAGGGCAATACTTTGACTTAATATTTTCAGGTTAATTACTCTCTCTCTCTCTCTCTCTCTCTCTCTCTCTCTCTCTCTCTCTCTCTCTCTCTTTGGTTTAGAAGGACTTTAGTAATGCAATCTTCAAGACCACAAAAGGTAAAGGAGTTTACCTGCACCCAAAACTACTGACACCACATGGTGGGCGATGACAACGGTGCCCAATTCCTTCTTCACGTGGTATAACAGGCAAAGGATATCTGGAGTGTTAGTTTTCTTTAGCTGACTTTCTTTTCCTGGAGCCAAAGGAAGACTCAGACATAGCATGTTTAAGAACACAGGCACTGAGTTTATCCTGTCTGGGTTCGAATTTCACACATTGCTAGCTGTGTGACTTTGGGGAAATTAATTAAGCTTAACTTTCTCCTCTATAAAATAGTTAATAACCACATGTTCCTTATAGGGCTTCAATGTACGTAGTAATGTATGTATGTAACATGCCTAGCCCATGGTAAGCACTCAGTAAGTCCTAGTTTTATTATTTCATTTATTTACTCAACAAACACTGAAAATGTATTGCAAAGCATTTTACGGATGGAGAAACTTAGGCACACAATCACGTGCAGCTATCCAAAGTTACTGTTGAGATAAAACTGGGACACAGATGTCCTAATGTAGATTTTTATCTCAGCAGGCTAAGCTGGTTTTCTTAACGCGCTATTAAAAACCGAACTTAGATATAGGAAGTTTCTCAAAAAAAATGATACATTTTAAAGAAAAGCTAATTTCTTGTTTAGGTTTTGTGAAGGGTGTCTTTCAGATCTGTCTAAAATGTTTTCTTGAGCAGAACAAAATAAGACTGAGATATACATGTGACCCACATGAAAAAAATGCCAACAAATCCTTAAAACGCACAAAAATCTATCTCACTGCTTTACCTCTGTCACGCACAATCTAAAAATATGTCTTGTAGTCAAATAAAGGCCTAGGGTTTTTATTTCTTTAATTGTACATATTGTCTTTATTTCTTCATAAAATGAGATTATAATAAATTTTAATCAATACTATATATAATATCAGAAATAATCAATAAAGACAATGAGTGAGGGGCAGGAGGAGAAAGAGTTTCTTTCAACTGAAGATTTATTTTCTCAAATGAGTGCTTACTCCCAGAGATTGCCAAAGTCAAGTTATTATACTAAATAGTTTAGCCCACATTCATCCTACCAAATGCTGATTTTAGATCCCCTATTAAACAAATATTACTTAAACCTTCAATTTTCATATTACTACTGAATTGAAATTTTCAAATTCTGTAAGCCCAGAATAACATAAGAACGAATAAAAGACTATAAGATGAAATCACATTAAATATACATTTCTTCATGTATTCTAATAGGAATCTGAACATATGATACTTGGGTTGTTTTTGCACAACAATGCAAAAATATGTTTATTATAAAAGTGATAAAATCTATAACTAGTTATTGTGATCACTAAAATACTTCATTATCTATTCAGGACCTATCTAACCTTGAGACTTTTTGCCATTGAAAGCATAGAAATTGATTACCTTAAGGCTGTCCAAAGAATTTGACCAAATTTAATTAATGTTCTACAGGTAGATTTTCCAAACATCTTTAACCAGAAAGCTGAGGTTTGATGGGGTAAAGTAGACATATTTCATGACATGAATATTTCAAAGTATTGAAACCTGATTTTTCCTAAATACCTCTAATTGAAAACTATACCAAAATTGAAATGAAAATAAATTTTGAAATAGCCATGAATCAAAATGTATATTTTGAATGACAGCAGTTCTATGGCTTATAATCATTTCTTTAGCCCACATATAAACCTCTTTATGATTCCATAATTGTGCGTTTCTGATGCAGATAATTTATTCTAAGAAAAGCAAGATAGTCCTGTTCTGTGTAAGTGCATATAAAATTTATTCTGCTGTGAGATATAACCTTGATAAGAAAAGATAGTGGAAATGAATACTATTACAAATGACATAACTTTTTACGCAAAACTGACACTTGACAGTGTCATTTACAATAACACTGAGTCTTTTAATCCATGTAATTTCTGGAGTGTCTTATCTATTGTACATGGTACTTACCAGTTTTGGGTCACATTGTGACACAGCTCTGAGCTTAATATTCATTTTTATGTTCCCCCTCCCCTCATACGATAGCAATTTTGAAGCTGATCAAAGTAAGATTTCTCCTCATTAAGTAGGAGTTGAGATTAATCTATTCATTCATTTCACACTCTTTTGTGGAGTGCCTATTTATTATGTGCCAGCCAGGGACCTGTGCTGAGAAAAATCCATCGTCCCTGCTCTCATATCGCTTAGAGTCTAGTGGGGGAACAAGACTGTTAACCAATAGTCACACAGAAAAGTATATAATTTAAAGGTGATTAAATGTTATGAAGAAAAATTATAGGGTACCATGAGCTAAAACAGGGAGACTCTAATTTATTTTGGGAGATCAGGGAAAGCCTTCCTGAAAACCTGATAATTAAGGTCAGAACTAAAGAAAGAATGTGAGTTGGCTGGGAAATTCAGTGAAGAAATAAAGTAGACCTTCCTCCATACCTTTTCACCCCACATACCTCTTACACACATAGTGTATTAGCCACAGGTTTGGTATAAAGCCTGTCCTCATCTCAAGGACTGGACTCCTGATTGGTCCAATCAAATCTCCTTGCCATAGTGATTTGTTCAGAGATGGACTGGCCTAAGCCAATCAGTACATGACAGACTTCAGGTTGAAGTAATTGATTCTTAGTGGACGTGTGACCCAAGTTGGATTAATCAGAATGATCATCAGGGCTTCTGTTTGAAGGAGGGAGGTAAAGAGCTGTTTTCTCTCCCTGGGCGTGAACAAGGACATGTAGCCTGGGAGCTAGCAGCTGCCATCTCTCTATCAGGAGAAAACCCAGCTTGAAAATAAAACCAACATACAGGAGATGGAAGAACCAGGGTAATTACAGTGAAACAGAGCCCTCATGGTATTATGAACTGAAAGCTAAACAAACCCCTGGTCCATCCGACTTGGGTTTTTTGTTGGCTATCAAAAGAATTCTGTTACAGGCAAAGAGGATTCCTGGCAGAGGAAACAGCCTATGTGAAAATTCTGAAGCAGGAAAGAGTGTGATACAATGTTAGATACTTCTTGTTTCCAAAATAGATCCAATCCTTTGCTCCCTAAGAACGCTAGGCTCCTGGTCAACTCCAAAGCTATGCTACACTGTTCTCTCTTCTTTGGTATGTTTTCCACCTGCAATCTGCCTATCAAATCCTACCCATTCTTCAAAGTCCTTCCTCCTTCTCCACAAAGTCTTCTCTAATCATTCTCACCCATAATGATACCCCTTATCCATACTGATCCTAGCCAACATTTTTCCAATTCCAGTTTCCACATCTACTGTATCACTCAAGCTCTCCATCTAACCTGTTCTCAGTGTAATTTTGCACCTGCATGCCTTCGCCCAGCATATTTTATATTTCCTTAGCTTGGAATGAACTTTCTCTTACACTATCTATTGAAATCCTACATACCCTTCAAACATCAATAATGCCACCTCTCTTGGAAAGCCTTCTCTAATCCCCTAGTAGGACACGACCATGTTAGTTTCTCCCACTATATTGTCCTTTCTTGTGCACAGGGACCATCTTTTATTCAACTTTGAGTTCCCACTGCATTACTACAACAGAGACACTAGAGACAAATGTTTCTGAATAAATAAGAGAATGAATGGATGGATGGATTAATAGATTGACAGATTTCTCTCTCTCCCTCTCTCTCCAAATATATAGTTATAGTTATAAATATTATATACATATATAAATATATATATTTCTTAAAAAAAAGAACCACATCTATTTTTTTAAATCCTCTCAGTACATAGCAGAATACACAGGCATATTGTAGGAACTAAATATAAATATTTATTAAATGAGAAAACTTACATATGAAATGCTAGAATTTCAAATAATTAGAAGTATGAGAGTTTAAGCAAATCTGTGGATGATGTTATTCTTTTGTTTTAAACTGGAAGCTATAGAATGCCATTTAGCCACTTTACCTTTAATGTCAAGAGTTAAGCACATTTTTTGCTTATGACATAAATCATCAGAACCATTACTAAAGTCTCTGATGTACAAGGATAGGGAGTTAATAGAAACCAGAATTGTTGTTCGTGCGATTAAATTTTGGTGAACCGTGTTTAAATAGCAAATAGCTTCAGCTATAAATACTGGAGTAAAAGAACTAATGACCAATGTTTATGTCCACCTATGAAATGCTCTTTTGAAATGGCAAATAGATTTTTACATTGAGAATGTCTTTAATGAATCAAACTGGAAACTTAATTGTTTTATTAGAATAAGTAGCCTCAGATTTTTGTTAGGCTAAGATTTTTGTACCACTCATGCAATGTTTGGAAGGAATATAATTGGTAGAGATGTTTGGAATGACAATTTGACATTATCTATCAAAATGTAAAATATGCATAACCTTTGACCCACTGAACAGATTTTCAGGAACCCATCCCAAGTGAAAACTCACACTAGAATACAAAAAAATATGTACAAAAAATGTTTGATGTAATATTATTACTGGTTGGAGACAAATACACATCAGTATGAGAATGGTTATATAAACTGAAATATTTCGATACTACAGAATACTATACTGCTGCTAAAAAAAAATGACGTGAATCTGTATGTATAGATATGGAAGAATGTCAATGATAAATTCTTGCAGAAATTGAGTGGTGAGTACTTGCTCTTCTCTCTGCTTCTTGAATGTTTACAAATTTCCATAATACAAAGGGTTTTTAAAATATAATCTAGAGATCTACTTTTGTGTGGTTATCTAGAAGCTTCTAGAGAGCACAACCCCCCCCCGAAGAACAACAAAAAGCCAGATAATTATGATTTTCTACAAAATCATAATTTTTGCTGAATCCATTAAAGACCTGAGTACACAAGGCAACTAAATGAACTAAATCCCCCAAAGTAGCAAGCTCTTCCAAGATAAAAAGGGGAACACATGAATTTTTGCCTATGAATACAGCTTCTTAGCCTGCTGAAAGTAGCTTGATGTAGGAAAAACATGAGCTTTGGTATCTCCCAGGCCTTTGGCTGGGGGACCATATGCAGAATACTGAGCATCAGTTTCTTTATTTGCAGAATAGAACAGGAGGTAGGGGAAAGTAATGCTTACTTTTGTGGTTGCTTATGGAAATTAAATGAGCTCAGTATGAAAACGACTGGTCCTGTACTTGGCATATGAAAGACACACACTACAAATGTTCAGTTCCCTCTCTCCTGACCCATCACTATTCTTTTGCCACATATTTTGTTTTACGGATTTATCCACTGTTCAGAGATCTTGTTGCTATCTAACACTCTTAAGACTAATACTTTGGTCCAGAAAACCATATTCCTGGTTCCCTTGCTCATGGCTGCCCTGTGAACTGCTTTATTTGTCAACTTCTTGTCCTTCTTCCTCAACACTTTAAGACATTTCTTCAGCCCTCCTTCATCTCCCATCATAACTGTGTGTGTGTGCGTGTGTGTGCTTACTGATGTTATTTTTTAATCCTGTTATAATGATTACAATTAAGCTGAGTTATTTCTCTGTCTCAGTGAATAAATGACACATGGGAATATTTCTAGGCAACAAATGAACCTATACTTAGACAGTTTTACATCCTAGTTCTTGACCAATTCATCTTCCCTCTTAAAATAATACTGTGTCCGAGTGACAGGAGAAGTTAGAGAATGTCTAGCCCATCCTCCAAGACAGGCAAGTCAGCCAGTTAATGGCAGAGCCAAGACTGAAACCCAGGCCTCCTGCTTCACCCTGCCATTATAAAGCAAACTGACTAAACGATTTTGAAAAAAATCAAGTAACTATGCCCAGCTCTATAGTATAATTAAGATCTATAAAATGTGTAAAAATGCCATGGTGAAGGCTTTGATGGGTGAAAACACTTCAAGAAAAGAAGTAATATCAATCCAAAGTTGTAGCAGCATTCATTATTATTATTGCTATTTTTCAAACAACTGAATTGTTTTAGTTCATTGTAATATTGTATTCTGGAAAAAAAAAAATTTTTTGCCACCCCTCCCGTAGAATCTGGGCTGACCTCAGTGACCTGCATGATCTATAAAACACAGCAGAAGTGAGATCCTGGAACTTCTGAAGCTAAGTCATAAGAAATCGTGCAGCTTCCACCTGGGTCTCTTAGAATCCTCTCCCTGAATACCCTGAGCTGTCAGGTAACAAGTCAAATTTACAACTTTGCAACAACAAAATAACCAACTTTAAAAATGGACAAAGTATTTGAATGAACATTTCTCGAAAGAAGACATACAAATGTCCAAAAGCACATGAAAAGATGCTCAACATCACTAGTCATTAGCAAAATGCATATAAAACCACTTCACACCCATTAGGACACTTATTATCAAAAACATATAAAATAAAAACCGTTGGTAAAGATGTATAGAAATTGGAATGCTCAAGTAGAAGGGTGCAACTGCTCTGGAGAACAGTTTGGTGACTCCTCAAAAAGCTAAACATAGAATTGCCATAGGATCCAGCAATTCCACTCCTATGTATATGAAGTTGTGATAATTAAGTTTGCAAACTTATTACAATGATGTTAATAACCTTTTTTTATATCAGAGGGATTATTCATTATGAATTTGTACCAACTTGACAAACAGCTAACCAAGTTTACTATTTGGAAGTGCTGAAAAGGCAGCATGAAAAAGTTAGACGACCTGAACTTTTCACCAACAATTCATAGCTCTTGCATCACGACAATGTCCCAGCTCACACAGCACTGTCTGTGAGGGAGTTTTTAGCCAGTAAACAAATAACTGTATTGTTTATACAAATAACCTTCCCTACTCACCTGATCTTGTCCCCAATGACTTCTTTCTTTACCCAAAGATAAAGGAAATATTGAAAGGAAGAAGTTTTGATGACATTCAAGACATTATGGGTAATACGATGACAATGCTGATGGCAATTCCAGAAAAAGAGTTCCAAAATTGATTTGAAGGGTGGACTAGGTGCTGGCATCAGTGCATAGCTTCCCAAGGGAAGTACTTAAAAGGTGACCATAGTGATATTCAGTAATGAGGTATGCAGCACTTTTTCTAGGATGAGTTCGTGAACTTAATTGTTCTACCTCACATATCCAAAGCAATTGAAAGCAAGAACTGAAACAGATATTTGTACATTCATGTTCACAGCAGCATTAGTCACAATAGCCAAAAAGTGAAAACAACCCAAGCATCCATCAATAGATGAATGCACAAGCAAAATGTGGTATATATACAATGGAATATTATCCAGCAATAAAAAGGAATGACGGTCTACTACATGGGCAAAGCTTACAGACATGCTAAGTGAACTAAACCAGACACAGAAGAATGAATATTGCATGATTTCACTTATATGAGGTATCTAGAATAGAAAAGTTCATAGAGACAGAGAGTAGAATGGTGGTTACCCAAGTTTAAGGGGTGGGGCTAGTTATTGTTTAATGGGTAGAGTTTCAGTTTGGGATGATGGAAAAGTTCTGGAAACGGACAGTGGTTGTACAACTTTGCAAATGTACTTAATGCCATTAAATTTTACACTTAAAAATGGTTGATATTGTAACTTTTATGTTATATGTATTTTGCCACAGGAAAAAATGGCAAACTATGTCATACATTTTTTAAGAGGGAAGAGAAGGAAAGGGGATGGCGAGAAAAAGGAGGAGAAGGAGAAGAAAAATCCTAATTCTAATACCTTGAGATCATCACTGGAGAGACAACATGTAGGTGCTCTGGTTGATCAGCCCAGCTGATCCTGACATTTGAACCATCCCTGCAGGTGCCAAACAAGGGAGTGAAGCTATCTTAGGCCCTCCGGAACAGCCTAACCTGCAGCTGATTCTCTGAGTGACCTCAAGCAATGTGACTTGAAACTGAGGACTTATCCATCTGAGTCCCGCCCTGCTTCTTAAAATCATAGACATCATAAAGTAGTTGCTGTTTTAACCTGCCAGGTTTCTGGATAATCTGTCATACAGCAACAGGTAACCAGAACACATCCCCTCTATTTTCTGCAAGTGAGTTGAAATGATGGTCCCTAAGGTGAAACTAAAAGCGTGATATTGGTACAAATACCACTCCGTCCAGTTTGAGGAGGTTTGGAGAAATGTTTAGATGGTATATAATACTGGTCCCCCTCACATTGGGCAAAGGCAACAACAATTTACATTAAACATTGTACCCTAGTTTGCTGGTAAAGATCCTTTACAAACACAGGCCAAGTCAGTCATAAATTTAAAAGTTTACAGACTGCATTTTGTTTTCATTCAAAATGAGGTTACTTTGATTAAGTCCCATGCAGGGAGTAGAATGTCATCAAAGTAAAATTATTCCCTTTACTAAAATCACAATGAGGAAAGTGATATTTTTCCACACAAAAATATTATTTCTTTCTCCACTTGAAAAGCAGAATGATGAAAGCTACTTCTTAATCCTTTGTCCTAAAATTGGAAGGTGAACATGCTTCCCTTTGCCTGTAAACCAGGGGCTGCTCTTCAGTGCCCCAGTGGAGAGCGGTATCTCATTTAAGACAAAAATGAATAGTACTATTCATATACTATGAATAGTGGTTATAACAGATGTCAGGAGACCTGAGTTCTCCATTCCTTTTCACCTACCATGTAACGTGGGCAGGACATATGACCTCCCTGGAAGTCAGTTTCTTCATCCACAAAAAGGGAATATTTTGGTTACCCACTGGAATCAGCAACCTAAAATAGTATAATACTTGACATCTTGATGCCGAGGCTGCACCCCAGACCAATTACATCAGAAGTTTTGTAGATAGGACTCAGTCTTCAGGATTTTTCTAAAATCCCAATGTTTTCCAATACAAAGTCAAGGCTGAGAAACTACTGAACTGGAAGAGTAAGGCACAGAGAAATCTTTGAAATTTCCATCCAGCTCCAAAAATTTCATAACCTAGCTATTTTCTCCACACACCAAAAGAAAGGGCAGTCCTCTTTTTGCACTTAGCGCAGTCATGGATGGCTCTTAGTCCCAAGAAGCATCTGAAATGTGTTGCATCTCCATAGCATTGGCTGCTGGGTAAACTGATCAGTGTGTTCGCTTCTTGTCCCTCGATTGGTTTCCACAAGCTGAGGGAAATGTCTCCCTCTCATCATTTTCCCAAGGAACAGACTTAAGTATGCCCTAACAGGAGATGAAGTAAAGATCTGCATGAAAGTTCATCAAGAATAATGGCAAAGTTCAAACTAATATAACCTCCCCTGCTGGTTTTATGGACGACATCAGCATTGACCAGACTGTAGAGAATTTCTGTCTGATCTATGACACCAGAGGTAGCTTTGTCATTCATCATGTTACACTTAAGGAGGCCAAGCACAAGTTGTGCAAAGTGAGGAAGATCTTTGTGGGCACAAAAGGAATCCCTCATCTAGGGACCCTTGATGCTCACATAATCTGCTTTTCTGAGTCTCTCATCAAGGTGAATGACACCATTCAGATTGATTTGGAAACTGGCAAGATTTCCCAACTTGATCAAGTGTGACACTGGTATGGTGATCCAAAGTGCCAACCTGAAAAGAACTGCTATGATCACCAACAGAGACATACTGGTTCTTTTGATGTGGTTCATCTGAAAGATGCCAGTGGCAACAGCTTTGCCACCTGGCTTGCCAACAGTTTCATTATTGGCAAAGACAACAAGACATGGATTTCTCTTCCCTGAGAAAAAGATATCCACCTCATCATTGCTGAAGAGAGAGACAAGAGACTGACGACCAAACAGAGCAGTGGGTGACCTGATTTCTAGGTGACCTGATTGGAAGAGTCTTTGTACTTAAAGATAATACAGCATAAATAAATACATACATACATACATACATACATACATATTGTGTGACATGGTACCCAAAAACATTATCATTCCTTTAATAAATATTTAACACATACTATATTCCAGGCATTCTGCTTGACATTAGAGATAGAAAACAGAGTTCAGCATTCTAGATAAAGGGGTGGGGTGGGGTGTGGAAGGGATATCAAAAAGAAATACAGTATTCACAGGAAGAAATGAAATGGTCAATTCTCCTTGGAGGAGGGAAAAGAGATTCAAAGAGGAAATAATTTAAGCCAAGTCTTCAAAGATAAATTGGCACTTCATAAAGGTAGGGCGCATGTAGTGGAGAGAAATAGGACATCTCCAGTTGTCTAGCACTCTGGTGTCTAACATTTACACATAAAGTTATTGGTGGAATTAAGTAGGAACATCTGTTTGGTCAATTCTGTGACATCAATGTGAACCACTTTTCTAAAAGGGCTTGGCTTATGAAGACAGAAATGGCTCAAAGGGAGTGTGATAATACAACTAATAACAACACCTACCATTTATGAGGTGGGTCCATGGGCCAGCACTGTGCTAGGTGCAGGATATTCACAAGTTCAGTGACTTCTGATCACATAAGCAAGATGCCTCAGAATGTTCAAGGACTATAATGTGGCAGATCATTTGGGTTTGTTCTGTGTGGTCCTGGATTAAAACTAGGATCAATGAGTGGAAGCCATAGAAAAGACAGATTTCAATTCAACCAAAGGAATAGCTACCAAAAAGACTAAACTAAGATGGACCAAATAACATCTGGACAAAAGTAAGTCTTTCACTTTTTAACACTTTAATACTTTCCTTTATAATAGACAGTTTTTACCCCCAAACTACTTAGAAACAAATAACAAGAGGCAAAGGCAGAATTTAAAGAATTCTGATTCCTTAATGGTTTATTATTCCTCTCACTCATGACTACACCTCTATTTCCTACAAGACCAACAAGCAAAAAAGATAGGTAAATAGAAGTTCTTGACTCATAGGTGAAATACAATTTTTTTTAATTAAATTTATTGGGGTGACAATTGTTAGTAAATTTACATAGATTTCAGGTGTACAATCCTGTATTACATCATCTATAAATCCCATTGTGTGTCCACCACCCAGAGTCAGTTCTCCTTCCATCACCATATATTTGATCCCCCTTACCCTCATCACCCACCCCCCACCCCCTTACCCTCTGGTAACCACTAAATTATTGTCTGTGTCTATGAGTTTTTCTTTCTCATTTGTTTGTCTTGTTCTTTCATTGTTTTTGGTTTATATACCACATATCAGTGAAATCATAGGGTTCTCTGCTTTTTCTGTCTGACTTAGGTGAAATACAATCTTAAGCAGCTCAAATACATTTGATTCAACTGGGATTTGTTCACAATACATACGGGGTTTCTCACAAAACTTTGACAGGAAAGTGGTACTTGAAGCCTCTGCAGTTATGTATGGCTTACTCAAGATTTATAGTCTCCTCTTCTGGTTGTAGAGTTAGACTGGTACCCAGACTGCCAGTTCTAGTGAAAAGCCCCTTGCCTGGGTTCTTCTTGTTCCCTGCCACCCATCAATGGATCTACTTACCCATTTGCTTTTTACTCTGAGCCCCTTGCTTTGACAGATGGTTTTAACTTCAAATTACAAATAATTTTCTCTCTGGGTACTACTCAGTCCCTAACTTACATTTAACATTTTAGGTAATAGACTGCCATTCATCATCTTAAGCAATTTACAGATTTAAGCCTACATTGTGTGTGTATGTAAATACATATGTGCTGTAGTACAAATAACTTCATGCTCCAGTATGGCCACACACAACATTCTGAACCAGAGGAAGGCAGAAATGAGGAAGCCTCCAGTAAGCTGAGGATTCTCCGCGACCCTATCACCACTTTACCATACTTGAAGGACTCCATAACCCTACAACTTACAGAATTGTTGAAGAAGGGCCTCCAAGTGTCAGGTGGATAAGTTACATTACATGGAATTGTTCTCCCAAGTCTAAGAATCTGTGATTCTCTGATCATTAACTTTAGTTGAGATCAGCCTTGAAATGGGACAATTTCCCACATCTGTTTTTCAGTGACAAGTTATAAATCATCATGGCTGCCTTACTGAGATCAGCAGGGGAAAGGGATGGGAGGGTCAAAATACAAATGAATAATTTATTTACTGTTTGGTTGCAGCCAAGATTCCAAAAATTAGTAAGACATGGTCCCATACTCAGAAAGTTCATAGTCGAGTGGGGCAAACAGCCATTTGAGACCATTTTGGAACAATGTGGCAAACAAAGTGATTTTTTAAAAATGTGTACAAAGTATCATGGGACCGCAGAGGAGAGTCACCCAGCCTACCTTGGGTAGGGTGCAGAATTTGGAAATCATCTGGACGAAGCGATTACTAAAACAGTTTTTAAAATAAAAGTAGATTGGAGGGACAACCAAGATGGCGCAGTAGGTAACTACTGCATTTACCTTCTCTCACAACCACATCAAAATTACAACTAATCTACAAAACAACCGTTAGTGAGAATCGCCTAAAATCAAGCCGAACTGAAGCCTTTCAACTAAGGATGTGCAGAAGAAGCCACCTCCAGACTGGTAGGAAGGTCCGAAACACGGAACAGGAGAGTCCCACACCTGTGTGTGACCATTAAAGATCGGGAGGGCTATTTCAGCTGTGGGAGTCCCCCCATCCCCTAAAGGAGCGAGAGATACCAGCCTCATCCCAGCCCAGGGTTCCAGTGCCAGGGAGAAAGTCCCCATAATTTTTGGTTGTGAAAACCAGCGGAGCTTGTGACTGAGTAAGACAGTGTGGCTGCACTCACAGGCGCTCCTCTTAAAGGGACTGCACGTGGACTTACCCACCACTGGAATCACTCACTCTGAGCTCCAGCGCTGGGGCAGCAGCTGGAAAGGCGACAGGAACAAATGGTGGGGAATTGAGTTGTCTGGCCTGGGATGGGAGCTGGAGAGGCGGCTTTCTCCTGGATGGGGGAGCTGGCAGACGCCATTGTTTCTTTGCTGAGCCCTCCACCTTCCTAGTGTATGAACACAGGTGGCTGCCATTTCTGAGTTTCCGCTCTTCGTTGGCCCTGCCCTGGCGATTTCAGACCCGGCCCCGCTCAACTTTGGGGCACACCCAGCCTGCTTTCAGTGTCTTTCTCATGCAAACTGCCTGCCTTGGCTCAAGCTGCACATTCCTAGGGTTTCTCAAAGGTTCACAGAACCCAGACAAACAACATCTGGCTTGAGCATGTCCTATACCTCTGGCTGAGCAGCCCCAAGCAGTCACTAGTGGCAGCCGGCCTTGGTTCATGGCTTGACCTCTCAAAGATGCTTCCAAGCACAACACAGGTAGCATACCTCTGCAGATTTCTTTCTGGCTCCTGCTAGGTGGTCCCGGGTGGGGCTCGGGCTGTGGCTGAAGTAGACCTACAGTGGATCCCCTCCAAGGTAGTCCTGGGGCTGGCGCCCCCAGTGGCCAGCTTCAAAACGAGCTTGAGCATCACCTAACCATCTTCAAGTACGACACACCCAAGAGACGGATTGGGCAGGCGCCAGAATCCTGCTGAGGCAGATCCTACTCTGTAGGATCAGGCCCTGCACAACAATCCTTCCACTGTAGTCAAGACCAGCCCTTACAACCAGTGAGCCAAAGGGTCAGTCCCTCACAGTGATGTGCATTTATCAACCAAGGCTCAACTACAAGAAGAGGGCATGCACAACCCACACAGGGGACATACCTGGAGCGCATGGCTCAGGTGACCAGAAAGACTGCACCACTGAACCCTACAGCACACATACTATGTAAGGCCGCTTTACAAAGACTGGAAGACATAGCAGCCCTACCTAATACACAGAAACAAACACAGGGAGGTAGCCAAAATTGGGAGACAAAGAAACATGTCCCAAATGAAAGAATAGAACAAAGCTCCAGAAAAAGAACTAAGCAAAATGGAGATAAGCAATCTGTCAGATGCAGAGTTCCAAACACTAGTTATAAGAATGCTCAATGATCTCATAAAAATCGAGATGTTAACCGTGAAAAACAACCAGTCAGAAATAAATGATACAATAATGGAAATGAAGAATATATTACAGGGAACCAGTAGTAGATTATATAAAACAGAGGATCCAACCAGCAATGTAGAAGATAAGGTAGCAGAAAATACCCAACCAGATCAACAAAAAGAAAAAAGAATCTAAAAAATTGAGGAAAGTTTAAGGGGCCTTCAGGACAATATCAAGTATACAAACATTCGCATTATAGGAGTACCAGAAGGAGAAGAGAGAGAGCAAGGAATTGAAAATCTATTTGAAGAAATAATGACAGAAAACTTCCCTAACCTGGTGAAGGAAATGGACATACAAGCCCAGGAAGCACAGAGAATCCCCAACAAGATAAACCCAAAGGGGCCCAGACCAAGACATAACATAATTAAAATAGCAAAGGTTAAATACAAAGAGAGAATCTTAAAAGCAGCAAGAGAAAAGCAGTTAGTTACCTACAAGGGAGCCCCCATAAGACTGTCAGCTGATTTCTCAACAGAAACTTTGCAGGCAAGAAGGGAGTGGCAGGAAATATTCCAAGTGATGAAAAGCAACAACATATAACCAAGATTGCTCTTCCCAGCAAGGTTGTCATTTAGAATTGAAGGACAGATAAGGAGTTTCCCAGACAAGAAAAAGCTGAAAGAGTTCATCACCACCAAACCAGTATTACAAGGACTCTTAGAGGGACTTCTTTAAGATGGGAGGGGGGCTAAAGACAGGTGAAAGAAGAAGGGATTAAGAAGAACAAATTGGGTATTATACAGTAGTCATGGGGATGTAGGGTAGAGCATAAGGAATATAGTCAATAATATTGTAATAACTAGGTATGGTACCAGATAGGTACTAGATCCATTAGGATGATAGATAGGAATGGGGTTGGGGGCAGGGTGAAAAAGGTGAAGGCATTAAGAAATACAAATTGATAGTTAATATGGTATGAGGAATATAATAAAAAATGTTGTAAAGATCATGTAAGGTGCCCGATGGCACTGGACTTATCAGGGGGACCATGTCATAGACTGTGTAGAGGCCTGACCAATGCGCTGTACGCCTGAAGAGCTGAAGTAGAATAATATTGAATGTCAACTATAGCTAAATATATACATACATATAGTCATGGGATGTGGAGTACAACACAGGGAAGATAGTCGATGGTATTGTAACAGCTATATAAGATGTCAGAGGGGTAGAAAGCTTGAGGGATGGGTTATCACTTTATGAGGGGTTTTTGAGGGGTTTATTACGTTGCTTTGTACGCTTGAAACTAATAAAAACATTAATTAATTTTTGTAAAGTAGATTTATACTAGCACGTAAAGGGAGATAGCAGCATTCTGGTGTTGTATTGTGTATGGAGGGGGAAATTCTACTTTGGGACAGAAATGTCAAGGCTAGTGTGGGTGAGACTTGGGAAGTCAGCAGGGGCCAGACCACAGGAGGCTTAAATGCCTCATTAGGGCATCTGGGCTTTACCTTGTTGGAAGGAGGGAGCCATTGTTGAGTCTTAAGCAAGATAATGACATGGTCAGACAACTCTCTCTGGCATGGTTTTGTAGAAAACTAACCTGGGGAGACAAGAGAGGAGACAGGGAGTAGTTAGGAGATTGTTATAGTAATCCAGAGAGGAGGTGATTAGGGTGACACCTGAATCTGGGTGTCAGTAATTAGGGGAGAAAATTAAGTTGAGAAATATTATGTAGTGAATTTGGAAGACAGTTGGTCGCGGGGGTGTCAAAGAGTGGGGATCAGGGACAACTTCCAGGTATCTACCTAGAGTGTCACTTCCCCAGTGAGGCATTTCTTGTCCACTTTATTAAAACTAGAACATCATCCTTGCCAGCATTTTCTATCCCCTTTCCCCCTACGTCTTTCTCTGTAGCTCCTATAACATTTTATGTCATTCCATTACCATCTGTCTCTCCCCACTAGAATACATGAGCTTCTTTGGGACAGAGATTTTGTCTCTTTTGTTCATTGCTGCATCACCAGTACCAGGAGCGGCGCCTGGATCCTCCTATGTGCTCAATAACTACCTGCTGAATGAATGAATGAATGAATGAATGATGGTGGTGGTGCTAAGAAACTGAGAAGAACACAGGAAGAGGAAGAGGTCTAGAGAGAAAGATGTTGAATTCAGTTTAGGACTTTCTGGACTACTCCAGGGAAGGCTCTGTAGGAAAGATAAAGCTATGCAGAATCTCAGAATGTTAGATCTGACAGACGCCCCAGAGACAGTGTGGTATAGAGTTCCTTCATTTGGGAAAGAAAAAAACACGTCCAAAAAAGTGAAGTGCCTTGTCCATGGCAAGACAAACACTAGCTAGATATTAGCACCACTAAGCGCAACTCCCAGGCCTCCTGTTTCCAGCTCCATGCCTTTAATGTTTATGCTTTACATTATCTGGTTTCTGCTGATCTAAGAGATGGTTAAAAAAACATTTGCCTTCGACCTTCAGCTAGAACTTAACTAAGCTGTTAAATCATTGTTTTCTTAGGGCCCACTTGACCAATTAGTCCAGGAAAGAAAACATTTGAGCCCGAACCAAATATAGAAAATCTAATCATGGAGGACCCTTCTCCCCAGGGATCTCATCAAGCTGAGGCTACCTTAGCAGCTGTGCTAGAACAATAGCCATATCAGACTGTATGCCTCACATTAGGCAAGAGGTTGCCTAAACCACTCATAATTTCATCTTTATTTGCTATTTTCAAACAGAGATATAATTTACACATAGTGAAATGTACAGACGTTAAGTGCACAGGTCAATGAATTTTGACAAACATACATCTATGTAACCACCACACCAAAAAAGATCTCTCCTGCCCTTCTCAGTCAAAGTGCCCTCCCAGAGGTGCCACAGTTCTGATTTCTATCACCATTGATTAGTTTTATCAGTTAGATCAATTATTTAAAAAGAAAAAGTGTAGTGTAGATTCTTCTGTGTCTTTCTCCTTTTGCTCATGTCTTTTAGCATCATGTCTGTGAGATTCAGCCATGTTGTTGCTTTTATCAGTAGTTTTATTCCTTCATATTGCTAAGTAGTATTCCATTGTACACTACATTTGTGTATCCATTCTTCTATTAACGGATATTTGGGTTATTTCTCACTTCCGGCTATTGTGAATAAAGCTGCTATAAACAGTCTTGTTTAAATCTACTTATAGACATATGCTTTCATTTCTCTCGGGTAAATACCTACAAATGGGTCATAAGATAGTTACATGTTTCACTTAATAAAGAACTGCCAAATTGTTTTCCAAATTGTTTTTATGATATTACTCTCCCACCAGCAATGTAGTTGATTTCATTTCCAATTGCTTCAAATCCTCATCAATAAAAATGTGGTCAAGCCTTTACATTTTAGCCACAACTCATTTTTTGGTATCCGCTAATACTTTGGAACATTCTATTATCATGGAGAATTTCATATATTTACTAAAACATTAGATATACCCATCACTCAATTTCAGTACTTATCAACTCATGACCAATCTGGTTTTATCTCCATACCCATCTATGTCCTCCTCCCATATTATTTTGAAGCAAATCTCAGATATCACATCATTCATTGATATTTCTGTATGTATCTTTAAAACATAAGGATTCTTTTTAAACCTAACTAAAATGCCATTAGATTTATTTTAAAAAATAGTAATACCTTACTATCATTACATATTCAGTCAATATGCAAATTTCCAATTGTCTCAGTGTCATAAATTTTTTGTGCAGTTTGCTCAAATCAGTAAACAAATAAGTATGCACATTATAATTGGTTGATATGTCTTATAAGTACCTTTTAATTCAAAGGTTCTCTCTCATTTTCTTTTATTCTTTGCGATGTTTTTATTAAATAAACTGGATTGCTTGTCTTCTAAAGTTCCGAACAAATTGGATTTTGCTGATGTATTATTTAACACATTCCTCTGTCATCTGTATTTTTTGTAAATTTTTATTTGGATCTAGGAGCTTAATCATATTCAGGTTCAAATTTTTTAGCAAAACTACCTCATACTTCATATTGTGTTTTTCCATCAGGAGGCACATAATGTCTGCTGTCTCTCTTTTATGTCAACACTTCGTGTTTAATGCCTAGTTCATTAATTCATTTTGGTTTGCAAATGGTGATATTCCAATGCTATTCTGTCTCCATTTATGTGTTGAAATACTTCTGCAAAGAGAAACTTTCTTCATTCATCTACTAATTGTTTACCACATGGTATAGTTCACATAAGAAAGGCAGAACAAATTCTTTATTCTTTTCCTTCATTTACCAATTTCTTTTTTTTTAAATAATGAGTTCTCTAGCATTCTCCAATAATGACCAATTCGTTTGATGTTTTGGGAGGCATCATTAGGATAAACTTACATATTTAAACATATTTGATGTGTTTCAATCCATTGCAGTTATTATCGTTTTTTATGATAATTTCTTTCTGTGAATCAAAAAGTACTTAGTCCACTGACAAACAGCTTTGAAAAGCTTTACTAGGCTTTGAATGGTTTTTATTTTCAATTTCATATGTGACTTTTTTTTTAATTTAAGTAATTACATAATATACAGCAGTCCTAAGAAGAAGCAAGATCTTCCCAACAGCATCACTATTGCCAGCAACATCAAAGAACACCTACTCTGTCCTGGCCTCTTGTGTAAGCTTGTCAGCAAGAAGAGTTCCCTGCAATGGACTTAGCTTGTACTATTCTATAATACGTCGGGGCCACCAAGAAGGCAACTTGGGCAGCATACCACACTACTTATTTACCAGAGCCCTGAACCTAGCTGCTTGGGTTCAAATCCTGGCCCTAGCCTGACAAGCTTGGTGAAGTTATTTTAACCTCTTCCTGCTTCATTCTCCCCACCTCAAAGAGGGGACTAGTAACAGAGAGTAGTAACAGTACCTCAAAGAGATGTTATGATGAGAAATGAGCTAATAGATGCAAAGTACCATTTGACTGACATATGGTAGCACTTAAAAATGTGCACACTTATTACTACTCTCATCAGTCGAGCTGAACTTGGATTTTCTTTCGGACTCCCAGCCTGCCCATGAATGGAGGTTTGAGACCTCAGATGCCTGCTGGAGTCTTCAATCTCCAGTCTCCACTAAGAAGAAAAACACATCCAGTAAATATATGAATAAGAGGCAGTTGAACCATGACATGCATTAACTTTTACAAGACACAAGAGTTTTCAGAAAAGAAAGCTGTGGTTCTCGCTGGACATTGCTTATTTGTTTTATCATTTTTAACTCATTTTTCCTGGGGGCCTTTTATGTGCCAGGTGGGAATATCTATTTTGATGAAGACTTTAAACTTTGGAAAGCATTTTTGCCCACATTATCTCACTTGATCTACATGATATTCCTGGACAGAGACAGGTTTTATTATCCCCATTTGACAAACAAGGGAGCTGACAGTGACTTGCCCGAGGTCACAAAGTCAATTAGAGGCACAGCAGGAACCAATAGCCAGGACTCCTGCTTCTTTTACAGCAGTTTTCTGCTTTCACCATCGTGACCTCATCTTCTCATCCATTGATTTATTCATTCAATAACTATTTATTGAGCATCTATTGATTTGTCAGGCACTGTTCTAGAACTTGCAAATTGTTGATATACCAGTGGATATTGCAGGGGTGGTGGGGAACCACACAAACAAAAATCTCTGCCTTCATGGATTTTACATCCTAGTGGGAGGAGACCAGAAACAAACAAAATCATATAGCATGTCAGATACCAGTCAGTGGTATGGAAAAATATAAAGTAAATAAAGGTAATAGGGAGTGTAATGGGGTAATAGGAAGGGGTTACAGCTTTAATTGACTGGTCAGGGAAGACCTTACTGAGAAGATGACTTTTAAATGTCATCTGACGCGGTGGCCTATTGGCTCAGTTGGTTAGAGCTCAATGCTCATAACACCAAAGTCACAACTAGATTGAAAACAATGACTAGACTTGGAGCTGATGGGTCCTGGAAAAACACAGTGTTGCCCAATATTCCCCAATTAAAAAAAATTTTTTTAATAAAAATAAATGGCATTTGACATTTAAAGTGATATTTTAAAGTGACATTTCAAGTCACTCAATTTAACTCAGGTGAAAGAGATGAGGGAGGGACCTTCCAAATATTTGGTGGAGCAGCTACCAGGCAGAGAGAAGTGGCAAGGGCAAAGGCCCTAAGGGGGTGACAGGCCTGCTAGGTTCTAAGAATAGTATGGAGGTTACTACAGCTACAGTGGAGGCAGCAAGAAAGAGCGTCATATCAGGACCAGATTGTTGAGGGCTAAACAATTGTAAGACCATTAATTTTTATTCTCAGTTAGATGGGATGTCATTGGAAATTATTATATAATCCTTACCGGGAAATAAAATCAATAATAATACATGATAACCCTAAGATAACCCAGCAGTTCCAATCCTAGGTATTATACCCAAAAGAAAAGCACACATATATGTACCAAAATACATACACAGAAATGTTAATAGCAGCATTATTCAAAATAGCCAAATATCAGATACAACCTAAATGTCAAACAACAGACAAACAGGTAAGTTTTCTTTATCAATGTTATATTTCAGTGATGTTTATTAAAGAAATAATAATAATATGGAAAAATAAAAGATCTGTGACATCTACCTATAAATCATTATTGAGCACCTCCTATTGCAAGGCACTGTTAGCCACTCTCAAATTAATTATTGGATTACTTATTATTATCGTGCCACATCGTGCCATACTTTGGGGGAGGGGGCTTAGTTCTCTTGATAAAGTAGCAATGAGTTCATTGTTCTGAGAGCAGAGGCCTAATGCTAAGCTTATTCACCCATCTGTGGTCCAATAACCAGGCAATAATGATAAAAGGACCACAAGATAAACACTTCTACTAATGCTAGGATCCGCAAAATGTATTCATGCTCTTACCAAGTATTTTAAATGTAGCATACCTGAATGGGATGTGTTTATCAGAAAATATAATCAATAATAGATGATAATAAGTATAAGGAAATGTATGACCTTAACTTGAAGTTTTTTTAATTCTAGTTGAGGGTAGGCTAGCTTTCAAAAAAATTTCACATTTCCTCAATTGACTTAAAGTCAAACTTTTTAGACTATTAATAGGCCAGCTATCCATCTGGCATTTAAATCCCATCTTCTAAAAGACAAGCTGACATCATGAGCTTCTTGTATTTTAAACTAAGAGATATATGGAGGAGTTTATTAATACCAAAGTCAGACTGCATTAAGGCCAAATTACCTGAAATATGGCATGTTTTAGTGTTAAGTTCTACATCTATTTTTACGTATCATATGTGAATATTTGTAGAGGCCCACAAGGTGTGTCAGAAGCATTCATTCCCCAAGCCAAGAGTAAGGCCACAATAGAACCAAAACTCAGATGGTTGGGGGCAAAAACAGAAATGACTCTGGAAAATACTCAGGGGGAAAAAAACCCCAGAGCTTTAGCAAACCATAACCTCAACTATCTAATTCCAACAGGATAGTGAGGAACATCTGCTTACCAGTTAAACACACTGCCATTTACATGAGGGAGTACATTTAATGGACAAAACATTAAGATCACTGAAGGATGACATGTTTTGTTTGCAGTAATGTGTGACTGCACAGCCTTTCCAGCCGGCACTCATCTCCAACATAACTGAGTAGCCCTTTGAGCCATTACATCAGATTCTTATTGTGAGAAGCCTGTGTCTAGCAAAGAAAACAGAGATGCTCTGGATAGTCCATGTTGTGAATTCCAGGACTACAGAGAAGGGTAAGATTCTCCTTGCAGATACTTAATGCTGAGGAGCCACAGAATCTAAAACCATGAAAACTAACAATTTAATGGCTTTGAGTTTATATGGTTATTTCAATCATTATTTAAAAGAAATAGAACTAGAGAGAACTTTCCTAAACACCTTGACTAATAAATTGTCATGGTGAATACAACAATTAAATTATGAAATGGAAATGAGCTGTTACGATCAAGCCATATGGCTAATATAATTGAATGGTTCATATTTTTAAGAAGAGGGAAAGCACAACCCAAAGAATAACTGAATAGATTTTTACAAAATTAAATAGAGGTGATATAGTCTATTTTGTTGGACAGGTTGGGATTTCTTTGTGTGTGTCAAGAACAAAGGCGGGGGAAACCTTGCTATCTCTGATTTTGAATGGAAACTATAAACAAAAAAAGTTCAATGATTTGACTGACTTAAAAAATCCTCAAACAGATTTTCCAGTCAAGATGGTGGAGTAGGTAAATGCTATGGTCCTCTGAGGACCACATCGATTACAACTAAACTATAGAACAACTGTCATGCGGGGTCTCCCTGCACAAGAACACAGCATATGGTGAGGCCAAAAAGGAACACCAACAGAGCCATGGATGGGGGGTGGGGGAGTGTTCATACAACTATATTCTCACTGGTGGCTGGGTTGGAGACACAGGAAGCAGGAGCCACATGAGCCACATGCCGTCTGCTTCTCTGCCAACCAACCTCACTTGCTAACTGTAATCCACCATGCTAACTGCAATCCACCATTCTAACTGCAATCCACCTTTGCAAGCATAGCCACAGCAGTTATATTAGTTGCTAATGGCTAACTGGTTACAGCTGATGGCCAACTAGGCACAGCTGATAACCATCTACTACCCAAGCCAGCACCTTTCCACATGAGACCAAGAGCCTGGAAACTGCTCTCTGGGACTCTGTCCCCACCCTAACCATCACTGAGCATTGCCTGAAATCTAACTAAACCAAAGACCTACCACTACAAACGTACAGAAGAAGCAACCTCGAGACAAGCAGGAGTAGCAGAGACACAGAACAGGCTGGTCCCACTCCTGCATGTGACCATTAAAAATGGAGAGGGATATCTCAGCTTCAGAGGAGCGAGCGGTCCCAGCCCTTCCCCACCCAGGGTTTCAGCATCAGGGAGAGAAGTTCCCATAACTTCTGGCTGTGAAAACCAGCAGAAATTGTGGTTGAGTGAGATGGAAAAAGCTGCATTCCCAGGCTTTCCTCTTAAAGGGACCATGCATAGACTTACTCATTGATAGACTCACTTGCTCTGAGCTCCAGCACTGTGGCAGCAGCTCCAAAGGTGCAAGGGACATACAAGGAGAAACTAAATTGTCTAGCTTCAGGTTGTAAACTGGGTGGGGCTGGTGGGGAGCTTTCTACTGGACAGAGGAACTCGCTGAAACCATTTCTTTACCGAGCCCTCCCCGTCCCTGCATGCAGACGTAGCCAGACGCCATATCTGATTGGCTATCACCTTTCATCAGCCCTGCCCTAGTCATTCCCTGAGACCATGCCCCACCCAAATTTCAGGCACACCCAAGCCTCTGCCAGTGGCTTTTCCTTATAAACGGCCTGCCTTGGCTCATGCTGTGGACTTTCCTAAAATTTCTCAAAGGTTCACAAAACCCACACAAGAAGTATCTGGCTTTGGCATGTCCCATACCTCTGGCTGAGCAGCGCCAAGCCCAGCAATAGTGACAGCTGGCCTTGGTTTGTGGCTTGGTCTCTCTAGGCACGTCCAAGCACAACACAGGTGGCGGCTATCTCTGGATTGCTTTGTGGCTTATGCCAGGTGGTCCCGGGCAGGGCACAGACTACGGCTGAACCTAGTCTGCAGTGGGCCCTTTCCGGGAAGCCCCAGGGCTAGCAGACCCAGTGGCCAACTTCAGACTGGGCTAGAGCGTCACCCAGCCATCTCCAAGGATGACACACCCAAAGGGCAGACTGGGCAGGCACCAGAGCCCACTAAAGCAAATCCTGCTCTGTAGGGTCAGCGCCTGCACAACAGCTCCTCCAATGTAGTCACAGCCAGTCCTCATAACCAATCATCATGAGGGTCAATCCCTCCCATTGATGTGCAAACAGCAATCAAGTCTCAACTACAACAGGAGGAAACACACAATCCATACAAGGGACACCCCTGGAGCACCCGGCTCTGGTGACCAGGGAGACTGCACCACTGGGTCTCACCAGACACCTACTACATAAAGCCACTCTATTAAGACCAGGTGGCATAGCAGCCCTACATAAAAACAAACACAGAGAGGCAGCCAAAATGGGGAGACAAAGAAACATTTCCCAAATAAGACAACAGAACAAAGGTCCAGAAAAAGAACTAAACAAAATGGAGACAAGCAATCTACCAGATGTAGAGTGCCAAACACTGGTTATAAGGATGCTCAGTGATCTCAGGGAGAACTTCAACAAAGAGATAGGAAACATAAAAAGAACTAGTCAGAAATAAAGACTACAATAACTGAAATAAAGAATACATTAGAAGGAATCAACAGTAGATTAGATTAAGCTGAGAATTGAGTCAGCAATTTAAAAGATAAGTTAGCAGAAAACACCCAATCAGAATAGCAAAAAGAAAAAAGAATCCAAAAAAATTAGGAGAGTTTAAGGGGCCTCTCAGATAACATCAAGCATACCAACATTCGCATTACAGGGTACCAGAAGGAGAAGAGAGAAAGCAAGTAATTGAAAACCTATTTGAAGAACTAATAACAAAACTTCCCTAACCTGTCAAAGGAAATAGACAAGCCCAGGAAGCTCAGAGAGTCCCCAATAAGATGAACACAAAGAGGCCCACACCAAGACACATCCTAATTAAAATGCCGAAGGTTGAAGACAAAGAGAGAATCTTCAAAGCAGCAAGAGAAAAGCAATTAGTTACATACAAGGGAGCTCCCATAAGACTATCAACTGAGAATCTTTGCAGGCCAGAAGGGATTGGAATGAAACAGTCAAAGTGATGAAAAGCAAGGACCTACAACCAAGATTACTCTACCCAGCAAAGCTATCATTTAGAATCAAAGGACAGATACCCTGTTTCCCCAAAAATAAGACCTAGCCAGACAATCAGCTCTAATGCATCTTTTTCTCTCTTTTTTTTAAGGAAATTAGTACAAATTTAATATTATCACCCAACGAACAGTCCATACTCAAATATTCCCAATTGTCTAAACAATATCCTACATAACTTTTGGGAATCTGGGGAGAATGTCAAAAAGCAATTATCTTATTCTCCCTCTTTCTCTTTCATTGGTAAACTTAAGACCAGGATGTCTAATGCATCTTTTGCAGCAAAAATTAATATAAGACCCGGTATTATATTATTGTATATTATATTATATTATACTATACTATACTATACTATACTATACTATACTATATTATATTATATTATATTATATTATATTATATTATACCTGGTCTTATATTATAGTAAAATAAGACGGGGTCTAATATTAATTTTTGCTCCAAAAGATACATTGCCCTGCTACGTCTTATTACATCTTATTTTCAGAGAAACACGGTAAGGAGCCTCCCAGACAAGACAAAGCTAAAGGAGTTCATCACCTCCAAACCAGTATTACTAAGAATATTAAAGGGACTTTTTTAAGACAAAAAGAAAAAAATCAAAATTGTGAATAATAAAATGGCAATAACTCCATATCTATCAATAATTATTTTAAATGTAAAGGGATTAACTTTACTAACAATTGTCACCCCAATAAACTTTAATTTTAAAATGTAAATGGATTAAATGCTCCAATCAAAAGATAGGGTGACTGAATGTATAAGGAAACAAGACCCTTACATATGCTGCCTACAAGAGACTTACTTCAGATCAAAAGACACACACAGACAGAAAGCAAAGAGATGGGAAAAAGATATTTCATGAAAATGGAAGTGGAAAAAAAAAAAGGTGTGGTAACAATACTTATACCAGACAAAACAGACTTCAAAACAAAATCTATAACAAAAAGAACACAGTAATCCCACTTCTGGGTAATTATCTGAAGAAATCCAAATGCTACTTTGAGGGCATTTGTGCCTCCATATGTTCATTGAAGCATTGTTTCCATGGCCACAATGTACAGGCAGCCTGGGTGTCCATCAATAGACGAATGGATAAAGAGGAGGTAGTGCATATATACAATGGAATATTGCTCGGCCATGGATGGGAATGGATGGGTTCTTGCCATCTGTGGTGGCATGGATGGACCTGGAGGTTATTGTCCTGAGTGAAGTATGTCAGACAGAGAAAGACAGATGCAATGTGATTTTGCATGTATGTGCAATCTAAAGAACTAAATAAATAAACAAAACAAAAACAAACTCATAGATACAGAGAACATTTTGATGGTTGCCACTCGGGAGGGGGTTGGGAATGGGTGAAAAGGAGAGGGAATTAAGAAGTAAAAATTGATTGTGACAAAGGAGTCATGGGAATGTAGGGTATAACATAAGGAATATAGTCAATAGTACTGTAATAACTGTGTATAGTGTCAGATGGGTACTAGATTTATTGGGGTGATAGATGGGAGGGGAAATGGGGGACAGAGTGAAAAAGGTGAAGGCATTCAGAAGTACAAATTGATAGTTACAAAATAGTCACAGGAATGTAAAGCATAGGGAATATAGTCAATAATATGGTCAATAACTATGTATTGTGCCAAGTGGGTACTAGTCAGGGGAATAGCTTCCTAAATTACATAAATGTCTAACTACTAGGCTGTACACCTGTAATTAATATAAAATAATATTGAAAGTCAACAGTAACTTAAAATTTAAAAGGGGGTGGAACGTGGAGGGGAACAAGAGGTTCAAATTTCCAAGTATAAAACAAATAAGTCATGGGGATGTAATGTACAGCACAGGGAATACAGCCAATACTGTGATAGCATGGTACAGTGTAAGGTGGTTGCTGGACTTATCATGTGATCACTTCTTTAGGTATATTAATGTTGAATAACTATTGTGTATCTCTGAATCTAATATAATATTGTATGAGAGCTATACTTTAATAAAATCTTAAAAATAAATAAAGAAAAAGAAAAAATCATGTAGAAAACATGCAAAATTGAGAGAAAATAAAAATATTATGGGGGGGGTGGCCAGGTGGCTCAGTTGGTTAGACCGTGGGCTCTCAACAAGGTGGCCAGTTCAATTAAACGGCAACTGGACTTGGAGCTGAGCTGCGCCCTCCACAACTGGATTGAAGTACAACGACTTGGAGCTGATGGGCCCTGGAGAAACACACTATTCCCCAATATTCCCCAATTTAAAAACATATATATGTATATTTCCCAGAAATTATATTCAGCAAGTGCATTGGCATATGCTTCCAATTTTTTTCTTATCTTTTACATAAAATGGGATCATACTTTATATTTTTTTTATTTACCAAACTGGATTAAACTGTATATATACTTTTTTTAAAAAATCCTCACACAAAATGAAAAACCAAATGGAAATTTGCACATACGTATGCAAAATAGATGGACTTATGCGTGGGGCAAAGAAATATTAAAATGAGAAGCTATACAAATATTCACTTCTATAGTTGGCAGGATGAGAAAAAATAATTCTGGTTTTCTCCTAATTTTAAAAGTGCACTTAAGCATATTTGAAGTAATTCTGTAGTTACATCATGCTTTGACCATGTTCTGTCTGCAGCCCTCTAATGGGTGACAATTTCCTGTATTGATACTGGAGAAACTGAGATGTATTTATAAGAAAACATCCCCAGGCTTGATGGAGAGATGTTTTAAGTTTTAAAGTGGCAAACTGGGCAGGGTTGACCCTTCTCATAACTGAGTGCCCTCAAACTTATGCTAGGCTGCATGTCTGGACTGCAGCTTTTCTTCTATTGACCTGTCACCCTGAATGAAAATAAGCTCTAAGCATTCTGTGCTGGAAATGTCTGTCCTTTTGGGTTTCTACTCTTTGCTTAGGTTTCATTTGGTTTTTATTTTTGTTGTTACTGTTTTTAGTGAATTGCTGTCCTCCTGTGTTGTCAGTTCGAAGCACTTCAACATATATTATTTCCTTTAAGTTTCACAACGATCCTTTTAAGAAGGCATTATTATCATCGTCCCCATTTTACAGATGAAGGAATTAAAAATCAGAGAGTTTAGTGGATATGACCTTATACTGTGACAGAGACCAGAAAATAGATCAATTCTAAGCCCACCCTATTTTCACTGAGCCATATGCAATGAGAAATTTGTTAATTGCTTTTCTCTGCCCTTTGGAATGGGTTTCTGGACGGTGGGAGTGGTTAGTGTTGCCATATGAGTGGTTAATTTTTTTTTAAATGGTTCACACCGAATAGGGAGCAGAAATGTAGGGGTGGCTGTTTGGCTCAGTTGGTTAGAGCGCAGTGCTCATAACACCAAGGTGGCCGGTTTGATTCCCACATGGGCCAGTGAGCTGCACCCTCTGCAACTAGATTGAAGACAACAACTTGACTTGGAGCTGATGGGTCCTGGAAAAACACAATATTTCCCAATAAAAATTTAAAAAGAAGAAGAAGAAATGTATGAATGTGGGACGTTGGGCTATGGAAATATACAAGAATTTTTCTCAAATCATTCCAGCCAAAGCCTGTCTGACATTTTTAAATTCCCTGGCCTAACTTTGACTACCCACTCCTCTGCCATGCCTCAGATCCTAGATCCTGAGTCCAGTGGGTCTTATTCTGCCTGCCGGTTAGGGTAGGAGAGAGAGAATCTTGGGTTTGCCCTGCTGTGTGCATAAAGGGAAATGACATTTATAGAGTGTCTCCTAATAAGCAAGGCACTGCTTTCTGTGCGACATGAAAATAACTGTTGAAATCCTTGTGACCCTTCATTGAGGTAGGACTGTTATTTATCCCCATTATACACAGAAGGATACTGAGGAAGGTTAAGTAAATTGCCCAGGATCTCACAGCAAATAAATGACTCAGGTACAAGTGGGGGCCCCCAGGGTCGCGCTCAAGCCCACGCTGTTTCCCCAGAGCCCTCCTTACTGTTGGCCTGGACTTGGTACAAGGATCCCAACGCAGTCAGAAATGATCACAGGGCTGAGAGAGAAAGATGGGCGATGTTGGGTCAAAAGCTAAAGTTTATGTTCTTTCCTTTCTCTTAGAAAGAAACCCTCTGGCTCTATCAAGTCGAAGGCCTAGGGACAGAGTTGTGCGAGGGACGAGAAGGCCTCGGTGATTTTCGCGGGTGCCGCGAGTCTGGAAGCCGGTAGCAGCCAGCAGAAGCGGCCCTTCCCCGCGTCAGCAGCACCAGCGTCGGCCCGCGGTGTTGTCCGGTTTCGGGGCCAGGCTCGGCCTGCACCTGGGCAGGGCTCTGCGCGTTCCAGGCTCCTGACCCCGCAGCTGGCCCCGCGGTAATGTGAGCCCCTCGCGGTGGGACCCGGCCGACGCATCCTGACCCGCGAACCGGTTTGGAAATGGGGGGCGTTCATCAGGGCACCTCACCACTTTTAGGGCCACGTCCCTGAGAGTCTGGGCCTCTGTCCCTTCCCCACCCGCCAGCTGCCCCTCTCTAGCCCCCAGAAACCGCGCGGGCCACTTCGCTCCGGGGAATGCTCAAGTTTGCGCAGCCAGCGGAAGGGAGAGGTCAGAAACGGGGCTGGTAACCCACCAAAGAGGAGGTCCCCGACAAAAAGTGAGGTCCGCCACTTTTCAGCTTACAAAGTGTTCAAGTTTCCAGTGCACAGATTTCTTCTGGGTTCTAATTCCACAATAAGAGCCAACGACCTTAGAAGACAGTTACAGGTAGGACCTGGGTAAGACCAACCAGGAGCAAGTCTGATTGCAAGCTATCAAGTCTCCTGCGACAGAGAGGTCCTTTTTCTATGCGGGAAAACTAAGGTTTGAACAGAAGCTCAAGCCTGCACTTGCCTGGCACAGCCGGTGGCCCCAATCCCCTAACTCAGCCGCTCTGCCTCACCTGGAACCCTCCCCATGTCCCACCGATCCCCATCGATTGCTCACGTTGCGCGTCCCCACGGCTAAGCCATCAAGGGTCCGCTTCCACCGGTCGCACAGGATGCTCCCGGAGTTGGATGGGAAACGGCTGTTCCCAGTCTGGGCCCGCCCCACCCTGAAATCTCGGACCACCGTGCTTTAAGGACGTCGTCACTCCGTTGGCAGCTTGATGGGCGGTTGGCAACAGCCCTAAGCCGCTGTAGCTGGCTGGGTCGGCGCACCCGAGACCTGCCCTGTGCGGTCACCAAGGCAGTCCCAGTCCTGCCCGTAAATTTCAAGAGGCAACCGAGGCTCAGACCGGGAACGGACGTGAGGGGCGCACACACTTTAGAGTGCCCAAACCGGCTCTTCAGCCCAGTGGGTTTCTCCTGCCCGCCATACCCAGAGATGAGAGGAACAGTAACTACAATAGCTAGGATTTACTGACCGCTGACTATGTGCCAAGCAAATTTTAAAAGCCTTTATTTTCTTGAACAAGCCTCTCAATAACTCAAGGAAACAAGTTTTATTACTAAACCCATTTTTCAGATGAGAAAACCGAGATGCAGAGAGGTGAATATATCAATTACCTGAGCTCCAGCCAGGGAGAGCCTGACAACCCAATGCTTTAATTTTAGAAGATGGGGTGGGGATAGTGTTGATAAGGAAGGCAAAATGTGTCCTTTAGGGACCCATAGTCTCTAATCCTTCAGTTTTCTCAGGTCATCCCCCTAACAAAATGCCTGGAGGATTTCCACCGACCCTGCTGGAGGGAGCAGGGCAATGGAGGCAGGACTCCGCTGAGGATCTGGAGTGTAGGGACAGAGTCATCTCATCTGGCTTCTAATCTTGGCTCTAGATGTTTTAGTTGTGTAACCTTGAGCAAGCTGCTTAACCACTCTCAGCTTCTATTTCTCAGCTATAAAATAGGAATGATAATGCAGAATGTACGTGGGCAACTCTTAAGATGCTGGTAAAGATTAAATGAAGTAAAAGAGTTACTTTTTCCTGTTATTTTCCCTTTGGTTTCCTCAGCTTAGCATGGTGCCAGGGATGTAGTGAATGCTCAAGAGATTTTCCTTCATTTCTGCTTTTCCAGAAACAGAGCAGTCTGCGCTTAGTGCCTCTGCCTGACTTCTCCCAGGCATGGGAACAAATAGGTGATCCTCTCTCAATCTCAGGCCTGGACCTAACGAGGCTGGGGTGGGGGGAGCATTTAGTGGACTGGCCTTAGCATTGGTGGTGCTGAGAGCAGTGGGCATTGAGGTAGGGAAGAGTGTGGCTAAGGAAGGGAGCAAGGCTGGGTCTGCAGATTTGCTGCTCCTTCCTATTAATCGGAACAATTAACATGCAGAACTTATTCTATGACAGGCCCTAGTGTGAGTTTTACACATATTAACTCAATCTTCCCAACTGTCCATTACAGTAGGACTATCCTTGCTTTATGGGCAAGGAAATTGAGGCACAAAAAGGACAAGCAACCTGCCTGTGGTCACACCACCTATGCACATCAAAGGGGAGTTTTAAACCCGGAGGCTATACAGCCTCTTACATTGGGTGAGTAGTGGCAGTGGGAGGAGAGGCCAGTTAGAATGTGAGTCTGCCAGAGTTCCCCACAGCACCCTTAAGTCTGAAGCCTTGCAGGTGACAAGGGCCTGTGTACCTGCCTCCAGCCACCAGCTATTCCCGGCAAGACCTGGAGCCCACTGCCTGAGGCTGCATCTTCAGACTGCAGCTTCCTCTGGCCTTATCCCTGAGTCCTGGACCTAGCTACCTTGGGCCTTACCACTTCTGAGTCTGATGCTGTCCTCATGGACCTCAATCTCAGCGCTGCCTTCACCATCAATCTGTCACAGGCACTATTCTTTCACAATCCTGGGGGCCTCTCTTAACCCATGTTCCTCAGCTCTACCTGCCTGAAGCTCTTTTCTCTGCTTTGAGATCTGGTCAAATTCCTAAGAAACCTCAGCCCTCTGTTCCTTCAATCCCTTTTTCTCTCCTCCAGAGGCCTTGCGAGACAGCCCAAACTGCAATCTTTAGGCCATTTCTTTTGCATTGAAATGGGGAGAGGGTTGTATCTTGGTGAATCTGAGGCTGCAGAGAGTACTGGGCTCCGGACCATGTATGTGGAGCCAATCTGGCCCAGGAGAGAACTCCATTTCCTTCCACACTCCCTCTGGCCCCTGCACAGAACAGAAAACTCCAGCCCAGAACCGGGTCCAATCAGCCCTGAGTGCAAGACTGTTCCTGGGAAACTCTACACCCCTCCTCTTCTGATTAAGAATGGCAGTTAAGGCTGGCGTTTTCTGGCAGGGGCTTTCCTCCCCCAGAATTGAACCTCTACGGTTTTGCCGACCCCATCTCCACTCGGCATTCCATCAGCAGCCCTGGGTGCTTCAGGAGCCTTTGGCCTCTCCTCTGTCCCCTTCGTTTATTTATTAGTTCAGTCAACAAACATTTATTGAGCCTCTATTCTGCGCTGGGCTCTAAAGATCCCACAGCTAAAACCCTACGTTTGCCCTCTCTGGCCACCCATGTGTTAGCCGATGCAAAGAGAATACAGGAGTTTCTGAAGTGGGGGGGAGGAGAAATCAAGGAAGGCTGCCAAGGAGGTGATCCCAAGCGTGGACAGGAGTGGGGGTTGGGGCGGAGAAGCTGATAGGGCATTCCTGAATGGCTCTCTGGACCTCACTTCCACGTGGCCTCTCTCAGGACAGCCTGTTGGTCAAAGAGGCAACGGGCGGGGCTCGGAGCTCGGCTGAGCGCCTTCCTGGATTATCACTTCACACACCCCTGGGAGCCTTCTGCAGTTGGGCCAGCACAGCTCTGTCCGCGACACATTCAGAGGTGGCCTGTCCCTCACCACTCCTGGGCCCACGCATCTGAGTGGTGGTGATCAACCTTTCCAAAGAACCAACCCCGCCCCGGGGTGACCTGGACAGTCAGGGGGTGTTGAGAAGCTTTGGAGGAATGGGAAGGAGGGGGGAGGGAAAGGCCAAGTGCAAATAGTTGTGGAGATTGCAGCCTTTAAGCTTCCCCCCCTCATTCCCGTCTCTTGGCTTACTTCCTCAGTCGAGCCCTTTTGGAAGCCGCAGGGAACACGCATCCCCAGGTTCGCACCGGCGGCAGCGAATAACTCCTGGCTCCTCCTGCAGCGGCTCAGTCCCCAGCCCCGGGGAGGGCGGGGGACACCGAGAGCCAGCCGTGCGTCCCCCTGCGGCGGCTTTGGAGACCTCGTCCTTGCCAAACGCGGACCCGAGCTGCCTGCCCCCGCGTTGTCCTCTCAAAAACGCCTAACGCCCTCTCGCCTGGTCCTCCTGCCCTCTCCATTCCGCACCCCGGGAATGGGTTGGGTATCACCCAGATGCAGTCCCGGAGTGGAGCGCACCGCCAGGGCAGAAGTTCGCGGGTTCAAAGCGGCGATCCCGGCGGCCCTGCACGCAGCTGGCCAGCGCAAAGGCGGGGGGCGGGGGGGGACAGAGATAGGGTTGTGAGTGGTGGGAGGTTGGCCACTTCACCCCAGACCGCCTCTGCAGCCCGGCTGCCATCTCTTGAGCCGCCACTTTCTGCCTGGCTCAAGAGGGCGAGGGGCCTTCCTATTTGTTTAACACCAATGCAGATCTAGCCCCAGGGGTGCCCCCCATTTGAAGAACAGCTCCCTACTGCGGAGCCGCCCTGGTCGCCGCACAAGCCTTCTGGGGTAGCTTAGCCCAGTCCTGAGATCACGAACTCAATGCGAGATTGAACTCCCATCCGCCTCTTAGAAAGTGTTCATCACACAGCCCAGTTTATCCCCTCAGTATAATGGAGATAATGGTAGAAGCTGAGAG
>NC_138052.1:52802634-53157634 GCF_964194185.1 Rhinolophus hipposideros
TCAGCCCTATCCCTGACCTCTGGGGAGGGGAGAGGGGCTGGATGTTGAATTTGTCCCAATGGCCAGTGGTTTATTTGATCATGCCTATATAATGAAACCTCCATAAAAATCCCAAAATGTGGGTTTCGGAGAGCTTCCTGGTTGGTGAACACAAGGAAATGCTGAGAAGGTATTGTGCCTGGAGAGAACATGGAAACTCTGACCTCTTCCCCTATACTTTGCCCTACACAGCTCTTCCATCTGGCTATTTTTGAGTTGGATCCTTTTATGATAAACTGGTAATCTAATAAAAAAAAAAAATAGAAACCCAAATGTCCATCAACTAATGAATGGTTAAGCAATCATGCGTTATACCATAAAATAGAACAATATTCAGCAATTAAAAAAGAATGAAGTACTTAATACATACTATATAACATGGATGAACCTTGAAAACATTTTCAAAGTGAAAGAAGCCAATCACAACAGACCATATTTAAAAATTCTGTTTATGTGCAATGTACAGAATAGGCAAATTTATAGAGACAGAAAATTGATTGGTGGTTGTCGAGGCCTGAGGTGTGTGGGAAGGGAATGGGGAATGACTGTTTCATGGATATAGGGTTTCTTTTTGTGGGTAATGAAAATGTTCTAAGCTTAGACTGTAGTGATAGTTGCATATATCTGTGAATATACTAAAAACCATTGAATTTTATACTTCAAGTGGGTGAATTTTATGGTCTGTGAATTATATCTTAAAAAAGATACTAAAATAAAAGAGAAAGTTTAGTTGCTTTAGTTATCTTTTAAAATGTACAAGATATATCTATTTTTTATTCAAATATTAATTGGGCCAAATTGCAGAACTTTTGTGATTTTGCACGTCATATTAGGGTCATATTTGATATCTCAGTATGAAATTATTTGTGTATGTAATGAACATTTTTTGATCTAATGTAAGTTGCTTTTTATGCACTCAGTAGTTTTTAATCTTGTATTATATATTGACATTTTATTTTAGGTATATTATAAATTTATTGGAAGCTTTGATTTTTGTGATGCTTTTCATTTATTTCTAGTGTTGTAATTAAGTTCTACAATTTCACAGATTGCCCTCTGTGTTCTTTTTTTTTAATGATTCTCAGAAAGTTTACTAATAGTATTAATTTCTACCATTTGTACATCAGAAACCAATTTGAAAAGCTTGGCTTATGAATACAATTGTTTTTAACCACGTCTCTTCAAATATTTTTAGCATAGCTATTTAATATTTAGATCATACAATTATATTGAACTTGTTTTCTTTTTCTTTGATTTGTCCCCCACTGCTCCATGTAATAAACAAAGAATATTTGTTTCTTTGGTGGTCCTCTTGTGCTGTATGTTTATAACTTTTGTCTCTGAAATATCTGTTTTCTTGTTTCTTACAAGGGCATCTCAGTGTTGCCTTTGTCTTTGTATGAATTCCTAAGGCAAAAGGCAAGGTGTAAATAGCCCCTCGATTTCTTCTATCATCTTAAGTTCTCATGGGAGTTAGGTTCTTTTTGCCCCAATAAATTGTTCTTACAGTAAAAATAGGCAAGTATCAAAACATACTTTTGTCTGAATGCATATGAGGTATAAAAACCTGTTGCTTTTCAAATATTTATATTTCTTTTAATAAGTTGTAATACTTTTAAAACTATTTAAAAATAATCTTCTTGGAGAAAAGTTACCTTAAAAATGTTTTAAAATATATATATATATGCACACACATATATATGTATATATATACATACATAACTAAGAAAAATGTATTCTAAAAACCTTTTTTAGAAATTACAAAATTTGCTTAGTTTTTCTAGAAAAGCTTGGGTAGCCATTATTCCCAAACAGAATATATTAAATAGATTTAAATATGAACAATAGAATACATTAATTGAATAAATAGCTAAAGTAGATTTAGATATGTTTAGAAAATTGGCATGTGACATATTGGATTATTCCCCCTTCTTTTTCAGGAACTCTTGGTGTGATAACAGAAGCTACAATAAAAATCAGACCAATCCCTGAATACCAAAAGTATGGCTCAGTAGCTTTCCCTAATTTTGAACAAGGAGTAGCCTGTTTAAGAGAAATTGCAAAACAGGTAAAAAACAAAAACAAAAACAAAAAACCCACCCATATATATTTACATTTCTTAAATTCTACTGCATAATTGATTTTGGTATGTCACATATAATCTTCATATTTAGTTGTGTTATATTTGTGGTTTTTACCCAGCCCTATATGAAAAGGTAATGTTGTAAAATCATTCCTTCAAGTGCAGTTGCTATTTCTTTCAGTAATTATACACCTATTTCTTGGTTTAAAGAGTGCTGTACAATTGTAAGCCAAGGTAAGATACGTATTTGGGTTGATGGCTTCCAATGACTCTGCCTTTTATTGAATGTTTTCTTAAGTTATTTTTGGGTAATATATTTTGTGATTAATTGAAGTAATATTTAATTTTTCTTAAATTAAGACATTTATTGAAATTAATGGCTGAATATCAGTGTCCCCAAAATTTAGAAATTATATATAGGTAATCAAACTTTATCAGTTCTTAGAATGTGCTGCTACTATGCCCTACTTTGTTTTATAATATTACTGAAGCTATAGCTTAAATTAAGTAATATAATATAGTATAGCATAATATAATATATTTAGCTATAAGCTAAAATGAATTCCCATTTTCTCTTCCCTACTTAAAAAAAGGGATATATTAATATTATCAAGGTTTTTTAGAAGAATAGATAATGGCAGGTAATTTCATTTCTGTATTTAGTTCTGTGTATCAGTGTGGAAATTTTTTCATTTCTTTAGGCATTTGCTTCATTGTTTAAACTACAGTGGTTTGTGAAAACAAAATCCTTGTTTCAACATTCCCCAGCAGGGAGGAAGTTAAGAGACTATGCTTGGACCTCTTCTTGCTGTCTCCAGACTCCTGGAGTTTGTACTTCCCACCAGCTGCACTATACTAGATGAGGACCTTGAGCGCACAGGGGCTTTCTCATGTGGCCCAGGTAGATTAGCTTCAGGCTGTCAGAGCGGAGGGAGGATGTGATGAGGCAAAGGGGTTCTGTCCAGCTAGTACTCCATGTTCACTGTGTGCTTTGTAAGGTACTGAGATGGAAATTGGTAAATAGTCTTATCTTCCCACCATCCTAAGAGAACCGCTGTTGATGTTTTAAAGAAATTTAAAATAGGCACACAAAAAATGGTATGTTTACCCACGTATTTATTTATCATTTTCTGTGCTCTTTATCTCATACACTCACTTTTGCTTTCTGAGACATTCATTCTTTCTGACAGTTGGCACTTTTAGGAAGACCAGCTATGTGATCACCTAATCTAACAGTTCACAAGGATAATTTTTATCATTTTCAAGTAGCTTCAGTTATGTATCAGTTAGATTGTTTCTCCTATCAAGAGTTAGCTGTAGGCCCCTTAATCTTAATTGTTTTACTCCTGGGTGGATGCGGAGAGAGTTTAAGAAGTATAGTCCTGGAATGAACAACTTGAGTTTGTGGCAGGTTACTTGGATGGAGTTAAAGTAGAAGTAAATGTTAAGAGTTGAAATCCTTACATAAAAGAGCTTCTAATTGACAAGAACTTTGGGGATATTGTATTGTGGTTAGGAAGCTGTTATGTAGTAAGTATTCTGCTATGTTTGCTAAAATAATGAGATGGCAGCAATATTTAAAAGCAGAATGATTGAGTAAAGGAGGAATGGAGACAAGTTTTAGGAGTGAATATCTGAGCATTGGGCAGGAAAGTACAAGTGTGTTCTGATATATGTTGCTAAACCCTTTGCTCACTTAAATGCCAAGAAAAGTTAACTTCAAATTTAAGATATTCTAAGTATTAAGAAATAAAATAACTACCTGCAGAGTTTTATGATTTATGCCTAGAAAAATGGGAAGCTAGGTTTTTTTTTTTTTTTTAAAGAAAATAACCATAAGTTCACCAATTAAAAATCAAAACGAAAGCAAACATTTTTCATGATTAGATTATATTTTCTTGTTAATTTAAAATATTCCTTAATGAGTGATTTTGTTTTATTCCAGTGTTTTTACTTTGTATTGTAATTTATTCTTTGTGTTAAGTACTTTTATATTTATTTACTTTTTACCTTTGTCAAACTTGACTATTCCCCACCCAAAAAGCTTTATTAAAGATATAGTTCAGATTATGTCTCTTGTTCAAGTTTTGAATGACGTCTTTTTAATTGACCATTATTGCCTGCATTTTTATTTAGCAAAATAAACATGAATGCCCAATTAGGTTTTAAAACATAATTATAGAATTTATAAAACTAGTCTGATTTGTATGTATTTTCAACAAAAGGTCTTAATGAGGTCACATTCGGTCTGTGTTGGCCAATTCTACCCCTGCACAGTACCTCTACTCTGTAGAAAAAAGATTTAATAATTTGTTTAAAAGTGTTGTTATACGATCTTTGGAGTAGAGATAAACATTTAATGCATCACTGAGTGTTCCATCTGCTTTTCCACATTGCAAATACATCTAAATATATTTTAGGTTTCATTAATGAGAAATAATGTACAAATGTATCAAAATCTTAAATTCATAATTTTATGACAGTGAAAATGTTGGATTTAAACATAAATAGTTGGTACAATTTGATGTCGTTTTTGTCAGAGATTAATATGCCCCTGATAGAAAGTAATAGAGAAGAATTGTGAAATTTTCCTTCATCCTTGAATAAATCAGTAAACATTGCCCTTTTGTTTGTTTTAAAAAATTATTTAGATAGTCACACAATAACCATAATCTAAATTCACTACACAAAACTATGTTGAATTTCCTTGGAATAAATAAAGGTGATGATTGCTAGAAAGTGCCACCCTGTGGTTAAAAAGCAGATCAAAAAGAAAGCTTATTTTTAATCTATAGCTTTAAAATTTTGATTCTTTGTATTTAATAATAGACAATTTTTAGAGATAAGTACCATACAACTAGGAAGCTTGTATTAGTTGAAGCTGATTTAAAAAGCCTAGATAGATATTGTATTCTCAAATACTGCTCTTATGAATGAAACAGATGAAATATCTCACTATTTGGGGAACCTATTAATATTATAATGCACATGGAGAGAAGTATTAATGTTTACCTTCTCTGGAAATGAGTAAATGCTAGCATTATGGTTTAGGGACATTCACATACTAATTTATAGAATGTACAAATCTTACATGTCAAGAATGGTACTGTATGTGCTGCCTTGCTTCATAACAGAATTCTCAGGTAGGAAAATTGAGGAAATTACCAAGTTTTGGCACTAGTCATTGTTCAATTTGCGATTCGGATTTTCATCTGATAGCAGAGGAATTAAGATCCATTAAAATAGACGACAGTACATACTTTATGATTGTGCCAAATTCCTGATTGAATAATGAGTTGGCTGCTTGTAATTCCTCACTGTCATTTCATAGCACTTCCATTTTTGCAGTAATTTCAGACTCAAGTTGCTTTGGAAATGGGAAACTGTATTTTGGATGAGTACCTTTTGGAAAGGAGCATCTGTGATTGTTCACAAATAGCAGCGTGGGCTCTGTGTTTATTTTCATCACTGTTCTTGCTGAAGGGAATAAATTGAACAACCTTATACTGGCTGCAGCAGGATTCTGCTAAGGTCTCTCCTCTGATCTTTGTCCATGTGAGGAATTACCCTCTTTCAGTACTTCACTACCTTGTGAAGAGCTAGAAAGGAAGATTTAGTGGAAGATTAATGTGATTCTATCTCATAAGTGGCAGTCCAGTATAATCTCCAGCTTTACTCAGTAGATGGGTAAGTGACTTTTAAGACTTTCTCAGACAAAACATTTGAGATCTTGCTTCTCAGCATGTCAGTTTGGCTCAAATAAAATCTTACAAAAATTGAAGAAAAAAAAGACTTTCTCAGAAAGTAGATTTCCTACTGTAGCCGCTCAAGAAGGAGAAAATTGTGTTTTTTAATCAGAATGTCAGATATATTTTATTATTCTCTTATAATCGGTTGTTGGTTTTCAAATGACTTGACAGGAGAGCTGAGTGTTGAAATGAGCTCAAAAGCAATTTTTGAAGTTTGAGGTTTTCCTCCCCTCTGTAAAACTTAGGACTTACGCCCAATGGTATTCAGAGAGGAACATGTGTTCCATTAACAAGGTACAGTGACCGTGTGTGTGGCATAAATTAGTATGCGTTACTCTGAAAACTATCTTTTTCAATATCAGAACTAGGTTTTTAGAATTAAAGATTAAAAGGCAGCTTTATCTCTCACTACCTTTGGACAAGGGGTGGCCCTTTCTATATATATGACCACTTTCATTTTAAACAATTTTAAACTGATGGGGTGTTTTTTCCTAGTGAGTGTAGACGATAATTTGGGAAGAAATACATAGTTCATGTCTGACACCTCAGAATGTTTTATCTCAATTTTGAATTGTTCTGTTTTCAACTTGATTTATTCTGGAGGGGTTCAAATAAATTGAAAGGAGTTAAAACATTTAAAACTTCTCATATTCAACAGTAATTCTTGCAAATAATTTATTACATATAGAAAGTGGAATTGTTATTTTAAATTTTTTTTTTGGAAAATAATTATGTTTTTCTCCCTCTAAAGCAGAGAATAACCTAGCCAAATGTTTGATCAATTGGATTCTTTCTCGTGTGACCCAGCAAAATGTATTAAACTTACAGACAGTTACGACATGCTCTTGACCAGGAGCTACTTAGAACAAGTCATTACACCTTTACTAAACTGAAAATACAAAATTATGACTAGGACACTCAGTGTGTTTGTCATTATCTCTTGGATCTTCCCTTAATATAAGAGGAGGGAAATATCTACCTAAACTATATATTATTTCATTCTTTACAACCAAGAGATAATTTTATTGGTAAAAAGAGGTCTTGTTGTTTACAATGTAGACTCCTCACCGTAAGCCATTATGTCATTTCCAGTAGGACTAACCAGTTATACCAATAGCCTTAAATATTGTATGATTTATAGTATCAATTCTGATCTATTAGTTAGTGGAAGAATTAATTCTGTCTACTTTTTTAGTTTTTATATCTAGAAATTTTCATTTAACAAAATTCTCTTTTTTCACAGACCCTTTTTGAACTTCTTAGTTTTGTTTTATTATCTATTTTTATATGAAATAGCATGGTCTTAACCTTATATCCAACACTGTGCAATATACTACATAAAAGGATATTAAGTTAAATAGTTCCTGTCTTCTAATAATTACTAAGGATATTGCCTATTATGATAAATATTCTGTGTTTAAATTTTTGTATAACTGTGTATAAAGGGTTTGGCTTTGATACATTGGCTTTTGGAACAGTATGAGATTACTAGACTATCTCCAGAATAGTCATATAGCTCACAAATTTGGGCTGTTGTAGAATCTGCATAGAAAGTTTGATTTACTCCTTGAAGAAACAAACCTTTTCAATTCAAAGGCAGTTTATTCCTTAACCAAAATACCAGAGGTATAGTACTACCATTCAGTGCTTATATTTTATAGTTTATTCTTAATGAAATTAGAATAGTAAAAGTCCTACAGACAATTAAAATATGTTAATACTGAATTTCTTTTGACAGTAACTAGTAAACCAAGAGATACTTTCTTGAATAATTAATATATCTCATCTGAAGTGTATGTTTCAGTTTTTTCTGTGATGAGAAAGAGATATGACTTGGCTCTGTAGAAACAGATTTTGCAGAAATCTTTTAATGTATTTCTTATAAGGACCAATTTTTGGAGAAAATGGTTAGGTTGAGAAATCTGTTGCTTTTGAAGTTAGTTCAGAGAATTCTACTAAGTAAACAAGACTAATCAAAGTGGTTGTTTTTTATTTTTCAGGTTTTATATTCAAGTAAATTCCTGGTTTTATATTCCCATCATTAAAGGGAAGAAATTGCTAGCAATTTGATTTAGTCTTATACCCACGCTTTGAGGACAGTGTGATTTTTTATTTCTTCTTTGTGCAGATGAAACAAAGATAACTGACAGTTCTTTATTAGTCCATAATGAGTTTCTCATATATTTTTAGACTATTTACTAAGTATAAAGTACAGTTTAGGTACAAGTCAAGTGATATTAGAGATTCTAGTAAGGGCACATTTATCATAGTAAGAAAGAGTGAAAGAAATCAATTATTTCACTAACTTCAGTTCAAGTAAGCAATTTTTGTTTGAGTGTTCCTTAAATTCCCTGTATCTATCGTTAACCTCCCATTAAACGTGGTGAAAGTATTCCCTCTCAGATTAGTTCTGATCACCTACCACCAGGGGTCACTTTAAGTCAAGGACCCCTTTCCGACTTTCCTAATCTGTGGAATACTCTTAGTGAAGCATAATTGAATAGCATGGGAGTGAAAGTAGAGTTCAGACTCAGAATTTTTGATGTCTCTAACTTTTAAAGGAAATATTTCAAGGTTATACTACCTAAGAAATTAGTTTTATAGCAATTGAAACATAACTTAATCTTAACTATAGGTATAGAAACCCAGACTGTTGTTCTTTTTAAATTATAATAACATTACTTTGGTGTTTTGATTATAGGAACTTCTATTTAATTAGCTCTGTACTGACAACTTTCAATTTAAAATTCTAAGAAACTTTTTTTCCTCTGTATTTTTAGAATGATGCACAATTTCCAGAGGCTCATGAAGCAACCTAGATTCTCTTTTTTAATTTGAGTGCTTTACCTCTGAGAATTTACTTGTGGCAATAACTGAAAAACTCCATTTACTGACTTTTAAAAAATATGCGGCATTATTAAAACATGAGACTTAATAAAGCTGATGGTTTGATTTTGATAATTTGTTAAAAGTCAGTGTTGAAAACTAGTTTAATATGTATTATCTAAATACAAAAGACTTTCTTAAATTTCTTATTCTTCTTTTATAGTATAATAAGTCTGTAAGCATCTACTCTGCCTTGATGGAAGTAGGAGCAGTGGAGGACTGACTCAGCTGTCAAGTTAAATTCATGCTCAATGTAATTGAATGTGGGCTGCTGTATGTAGCAAGGGCCCTGAAGCTTTCTTACTTACTTTTCCAACTTTTAAATTTGTAGATTTTAAGCATACAGAAACTTTGAAAGACTAGTATAGTGGTCATCTGTATATCCATCTTGTATATTCAGTAGTTGTTAACTTTTTGCTTTGTTTTATGTTTGTGTATTATGTTTTCTGTATCATTTGAAATTAAGTTGGAGACATCATTACACTTGACCTCTAAAAACTTTTAAAAATAAAGGTGTTCTTTATAACCACAATACCGTTATCATGTCTAAGATAATCAGTAATTTCTTAAGGCCATCTAATATTCTATAATCAGTTTATTTCATTTTTCCCCAAGATGTATTTTGTGGGTAGTGTTTTCAAACCAAGATTTTATCAAAGCCTACGTATTGTATTTTAGTTGTTTCAGAGATTGAATTCCACTAGAAATTTACTATACTAAATGCAATATATGTTTTCCCCCATTTTCTGTTGTATGTGTGGCTATGCTTATTGTTTTCACTAGTAACACCTGCTGTAGATACAGGTGACGTAGAATCTGGGTGGCAGTAGGAGATGGAATTTACAAGTTGTTGGTAGGAATTTAAAAAGTTTTCTTTCTCCCCTAATAATGACAGAATGGCTCTGAATTCTTTCTCATGTTTTACTGATGTGCTTATGCCAAAACACATAAATATATATATTACATGATATTCTACTTATTTTATGAAAAAATGAAACTTGGTCTAGTCAGACTTCATATATTTTAATAGAAATTAATGTGCACATTTTAATAAAAACATTTTAGGAAAAGTGATTCTCCTTTGTGTTGGAAAACTGGTAACATTTTTAGAAGCTACAGATACCTTTATACCAAGATTTCACATTGCTCATGTTGTAGATATTTTATTTTATAACTATACTTTTAATAAGATCAGGAAATAGCAAATAAGATCATTTTCATGTAATTTTTTGTTTCAAATACGACTTTAGCTCTCTCTTTCTCTCTCTCTCTCTCTCTCTCTCTCTCTCTCTCTCTCTCTCTCTCTCTGTATGTGTGCATTTGTGTGTGTTTTAAGTAATTTTTTTGGAGGTTGTGTGGTATATTTGAAATATTGCTTATCTAGCAGTCAGAATATCTTGGTTCTAGTTCAGTCTTTACTATTTAACAGTTACCTCTAACAAGTCATTTAACCTCTCTGGTTTCTTATGTCCTCACCTGTAAAATGGGTACTAGTAAAATAATACTAGTTCTGCTATCCTGACAGGATTGTTTCTTATATTAATATTCAGTTGATGTAAAAGTAATTGCAGTTTTTGCAAATTTTAACCTTTTAAACCGCAATTACTTTTGCATCAACCTAATATTAAATAAAGACTTAGAAAGCAGTTTGGAAACCATAGGATTCTATAAAATATAACACAACAGGTTTTAATACTATATATATAAAATTCTCTAATACTGTTTCTTTAAATTTGTCAGTGACTTTTAAAAATGTAGGTTGAATTATCTCATCTTTAGTAGCAAAGATGAGATTTGTATAGTATGCAGAATAAGAATCTAACTAGTCATTTTGTTGGGTGAAGTAAAATGTGTATTATGAGTTGTTTAAAAATTAAGTATTTGTTCAATTAAAGCAAGTGATAGCAAAATTGCTATAACATAGTTAAGGTATGTATTAAATTTTGTTATTTTGAATGATTCTCGTTATCTCAACATTATGTTGGTACAAATTTTATTAATAAATGATATTTATAAGATAAAAAAGTTTATGAAATTATTCAAAATTTTGTGATCTGAAAGCAACCTCTTGGTAGCAGTTTAACCAAGTTAAAAATTTGCATAGGAAATAAAAATCCCATTTAGGATGCAATTCTTTTTAATTCTATGGAAAAAAAATGTAGCTAACTTAAACTTTGCTAGTGTTTGTATTGTAGTGTTTTAGCATCACAAAAGTAGTATGAATATCTTTCCTTGTTTTTCTTTCTTTGCAGTTTTTATCGCGTGCCTAAATAAATGTGACACTGGTGCATTTTTATATGTATAAATACATAATGTTATGCTTCAAAATTTTGTTGCTGTTTTCATACAAATAACTTTGAAAGATCTTAGAATTCTGGACACTGCTGGATAGTTTTTCTATTTAAAATGGATTATGAGAAGGGATTAAAAAGGAGCAATTCCTAGACTTATCTATGAAGACACTGTGAAAAGTTTTTAAAGTGCTTTGGCCCACAAAAATTCCACTGTCATCATTCTTATTTTAAACGTGTATAAGAACCTGATGACACATTAGAATTCATAAATGGCATAATGCTATAGGCATTGATATTAGGCTTTAAAATTTCTACTTTGTTTTAAACTAATTCACTTTAAGGCCTAGTATTTCTTTTAGATGTTTCCATAGGTCTTTGTTAAGCATTAAGCAAGTCTTGTTGCAGATAAAGATCTGGCAACATATGGATATGTGTATGTTTTGTGTATGTAGATTTCTCCTATCCGAATATTTCATAGAACCCGCTGATATTTTATTTGTCTTCATAAAATCATATAAAAAGTTAAGACTGTTTCCTGTATATATCCTTAGGAACTAAGCTCTTGATCCCAAATACAGAAAGATGACATTCAACCTGTCTAACTTCTTTACCATATTAAATTTGTAATACATTTTTTTCTTTTAAAAACAGAGATGTGCTCCTGCATCTATTCGCCTCATGGACAACCAGCAGTTTCAGTTTGGTAAGTAAGAAGTGGTAATGTAAAAATCTCATTAAACCACAAAAATGTGTGAAACATCAGTTATGTGCCAACAGGAATACTGAGCGCAGAGCTAGAAAGATGTAATGTCATAGTTCCTATCCTTCAGGAAACTCTTCGTCTAATGGGACAGACGATTATATAAATGAATGAGTGCAGGAGCGTTGGAGGCACTGTGAAAGAAGACTGCGCTAGCTGCCCTGGGCTGGTTGATCCTGCTGGATTTTGGTTGAGTTTGGGTGGAAGGTCAAGAAGGGCTCCTTAAAGGAGACTGGTGCTTGCACTAAATCTTAAAAGGTGAATAGAAATCTACCTGAGATGGTCTCTTTTCTCTTCCTAAATTTGTTAATTTGTCAGCAGAAAATACAAAGTTGTAAAACCTCAGTGGCATATTTTAGTTCTTTGTGGCTCAAATAGATGGTGGGGAGAGAGTTGTTACAAGAGATAAGTTGTATGGGTGAACTAAGGCTTTGCAGGACAGATTTGGATTTTGTCAGCAGAGGGGTTTCTTTGTAGAGGGAATAAAATAAATCAACATTTTAGAAAGCTCGTTCTGCTAGCGTTATGCAGAGTGGATTAGAATGGTGCGAGCATGGAGGAGAAGTTGAAACGAGGCAGATTTGGGGGTCCTTGACCAAGGCAGCAGCAGTGGAGATAGAGAGTGAGGGATAGATTTTTCAAAGACCAGTTTGCCAACTGGATGCAGAAGGTTCAATAAAAGCAAGAGTTGAGGGCAACTCCCGGATTTCTGGTTTGACTAATTGGATTAGTTGAATAATAGTCTAGAAGAGATGATGATTTTGGGAAAAAGACATTACAATGGGTTGTATTTAAGGTGCCCTTGGAATATTCAGGTAGAGAATTCGGTAATATTTAAATGTGCTTCTTTTTCTCCCAATTTTGCTTAAAGTGTTAAACTTTCTGACAAGTATTACACATCATCTTTTCAATTCTAATTTTATTGCTTTTCTGTATTTTCGATGTGCTGAGATTTAGTTGGGATTTAAGTTTATAGAATTTACCCTCAAAACAGTCTCTGAAATTCTGGGAATGATTTCTCAATAATAAATACTAAAGGCTAACAGAGGCAGGCTTTTGTTTGTTCTAAGAGTAGCTTAGATTTTAAGTTAGAATGCTTCTTATAGTTATGGAAAACTTAACTAAGAAAGTCAGGTACATAACATATCAAGAGTTACTTTTAAATTAAAGTCTTCTACATTGGTCACAGGCTTTTATCTCTTTAAGTAAATTACTTTCAAAGTACTGTACTAATGATTAAAGTTTAAGATAAATGGGTCCCACAAATGTAATAGTTAAATCAAATGAAAATCAAGCCTCCTGCAGAGATTTAGATCTGAAGAGACCTATGTATCTGATTAATAAGACTACGTTATTATCCATTTATGTGCCATTATTGTAGTGAATTATGTTAGACATAGACACTTTTGTAAAATTAACTATGGTTTGGCCAGACTTTATACTTCGGGTCTATAATAATTTAAAGTGAAGCTTTAAAGAAAAGATCCTCTGGTTGTGTGTCATCCCTCTTCCACGTTTTCATTACTGTTCTGAGGGGTGTGCTGTAAGGTAGGTTCTATCCTCTCCAGTCTTGACTATGTCTCTTTTCCCTCTGCCCTTTACTTGGCCACCAAGGTGATCCTTTCGAAATACAGATCTGATCATGCTTCTTAGCAGTCAATAATCTTTTAGGTTTCTTAGTACTCATTGAAGCCTTTCTGTCTATGTAGCCTGCCCTGGCTCCATGATCAAGCAATTGAAGAGTAAGCTTAGCACAGTAAGGGGTATCCAGGACTTGGACCCAGCTACATGGCTGATTGGTCAGTGTTTGTACCCTGTTGGTTGTTAACAAAGCAAAGGCCTTATTATTAGATGTTCATGTTTTTAATATCACTCCTCTGATACAACCCTAAACATTATATTGAAATGAAATGTTTTTAGTATATTGATATGATCTACAGATTTCCTCTGTAAACTAGTTTGCCAAATTTAGTGTTTCTCATTCATTTTTATGTCTCCTGCACCTATCACATAATAGGCACTTATGTGTTGATTTTAGTTATTAAAATAGCACGAGGGTGAACAAATGTTGGCTAGCACATAGTGTAGTGCTAATATTAAGCACATTATCAATAACACGATTTATCATATATCTCCTCACAACTATTCCTCAAGTGTTATCCCTGTTATAGACGACTCAAAAACTAAATATTTCAGCCAAAGTCCACAAGGCATGTGTGGTAGAGCTGGGTTTGAACTCATATCTGTATGACAGTAACAACCAAGACTTTTTCTACTATCTCAGCTCACTTCTTTGAAACAGATATTTGTTAAATTCTTGAAAATTATTTAATTAACACTGTATCAACACAAAATTCCCTAATCAAACTGTCCAGCCAGTAAATTTGGAAACTAGTTCCGTTGTTTATCATAAAATATAAAACACTATGTAGCTGGAATATATTTAGAATATAATTAATTTGATAAGCAACATTAATTTAAGAATAAGTAAAAACTAATATATTCATTTAATACTAATGCCTCACCCACTTAAAAGTTAGATTCTCTTATAATAATTATGCTTCAAAGCTATCACCTTAACTCAGTATCAGGGATATATGTGACTTCCTCCTAATAATGTTAATGGAAATTATGTATATGAGTTTCAGTGTGTTAAAATAACATAATACTCGTAAGGATTATTCCACATCAGAGAAATAGCATTTGGAGTCCTCGTACCTATGTAAAGATTATATGGATTAGAAGATGTGTATGAGGAACATATAATTTCAATTTCTTATAAGAACGCAACACACAAACTCAGTCATTTATGTTTATATATTTCCAATTGTTAAAGTAAGATGAATTCCATTAATGACAGGAAGTGAACATTTTGAGGTTATTTCTAATTTTATACAAACTAGAAATGGTATCTGTTAAAGCACTGGTTATGCTAGAGAAGTATCTCTGATAATTTACAGTAAAAGACAAAACAGTAACCAAACAAACCTCTTACTTCTGATTTAGGAATTCACAAAATTGCTAGGTTGATCTCTATCTAATGTGCCCTTCATTTTTGATTTTTGTTCAATTATAATATGGATATCTAACTTTTAGCCTCTGGTGAAGATTTAGTATTAGTTGGTCTTCTATGTAATGCAGTTTCCTATTATAAGCAATACAAATGTAATACATATCACAGATTCATACTCAGTTAAAAGAAAGATGAATAGAAAAGAAAGACTGCAAGTTATAGTTTTTTTACCCTAGAAATCTTTTCCCCCCAAAAAAACTAGTTTGCTGTTTATACCTATTTTAAAGATGAGACCAGTCTTTGAATCAAACAAACAAAACCCCAAACCTTAAGTCTTTTTCAATAATAAACTTTTTATTTGGAGATAATTTTAGATTTACTAGAGGCTTTAAAATTCTTTATAAAAATTGTATACAAGTGGTGTGCCACATTTTTCTGAATTGGTCACATAGCACTAAGGCCAGATGCATGACTCTTAAATGTAACAGTCACAGGCGTTAAGAAGTTCCTACTCTGAAAACAGTGAGAAAACAGTAAAAGACTTTCATTCAATTAAGCTCAATCCGCAGGCAAAGATGTTAATTTAAAAGACTCTGAGACACCATTTATGTTATTTTCGCAATTTTAACTCTGGGTGTGATTAAGGAAGCAATTACTAGTTTTACACCAAGAATTCTGGATGAAATAAGAGTTAATTAAGAAACAACCTTAAACATGGTATTGACTCAATATTTGGTTATAGTTCTGAATGGTTTCTGCATAATTAAAAAAAATAAAAGTAAAACCAGTCACCATTGGGTGGTCTTAATGAAATAAAAATTAATGAAGTGATTTTACTGTGTATAAACTATACCATTGAAAGGTAATCTAAATTCCCTGTAGTATTAATTACATATAGTAATTTGAGTTAAAAATAAAATAACCAAGAAGGTTGTGTAAACAAAAAGTTGTGACTTTTGAAAGGAGATAAAGGTAAAAGATGTAGATCTAGAATCAATGTTATATATATATATATACACACATATATATTTATATATGTAACATAGGGATATATATAACATATATAACATATATATAACATGTAACATGTTATATATATAACATATACATATGTTATATATATAACAGGGAGATTTGAAAAATTAAAGTATTGAAAATGTTCGCTTTCGTTTAGGATGCGAAGTTAAAGTAGCCTGTTGATCTTCTGAAAAATACAGAATTGGTTAATTTAAAATATTAACTTTTTTTTTTTAGGTCATGCTCTAAAACCTCAGGTTTCCTCTATTTTTACATCGTTTTTGGATGGATTAAAAAAGTTTTATATTACAAAGGTAAGAATTTTTATAAAATGCTAAATTTTTAAATCGTTAGGATAGTAACCCTTTTGGTTTCTTGCCATCTCCCCCTTCATATAATGAACCTATTATATGTTTTTGCATGTTGCAGTGTACATTTCATAATTATTATTTTTCATGGTGGAATAAATATTTAAGTAAATCAATGATATATTTAATTTCAAAAATTTTAAATTTTTTGCAGGTTTGAAGTTCCTAAAAATAACACTGTATTGAACAGTTTCATGCCTGTAACATCTTCTATAGTTTGCATTTTTTCCTCTATAGTAGATATCTGGAAGTGAAATAAAAGTATAGGTTTTTTTATACTGTTGATTGCTGAATCCCTTCCTAAAGGTTTACACCAGCTGCTACTGCAGTACACGCGTGCCGTTTTGTGGTGTGTCCTTCCTGTTGCTTGTGTGGTTTTGGTTCTGTTCTGTTTTAAATGTACTGAATCTTGGGGGGGAGATAGTACTTTATTTTAGTTGATGTTTCTTGAAACTCCAATGAGACTGACCATTTCCCTGTATTTCCTAGATAAAATTTTTGTGTGAATTAGTGGAATGTGGTTATTTCTCCAGGTGTGACAGCTTCATGTTTTTTTACTTGGTGCTTCAGTGTGTGCCCTTGAAGTAATGGAATTCTTAGATGCCTTTGTCATAAAGGTTGTAAAAAATTTTTCCAGTCAGATAACTCCCTTTAAAATAAGAGTTACTCTTTTTGATGCAAAAGTTTCAAATTTTTGTCTTTCCTGTGATGATTTAATTACTACTGTGCTTAGAAAAAGCCTTCCTCCAGAACTATGACTAGAACCATTTTCTTCTCTTGCTTTTTTGTTAAATGGGAATTTAAAAGACTTTTTTAAATCTTTATTACTATTTGAATTTTTTCACTTTGATGATGTGAGCTAAAGATCTAAATTAATCTTTATCTCTCCCACCCACAATTGGTAACCAGTTGGCACAGCACTATTAACTAACTAATCTTTGCTTCTCTGACATTGATTACTTATCCAAGAAATGGGCTCCATTTTAATATATCAGATTTTTTTAAATGAGCTTTTGTTCTTAAAAAAGTAAATAGATTTAATTACTGTAGGCCTAGTTCTCCCTATTGTTTTTTTTTTTTTTTTGAATTTTCCTTGTCACCATCACCTACCTGTTTATTATTATCTTAGAAAAATTTTAGAAACTCTTCCCCATTTTAGAAAGTCCATCAAGATTTTATTAGCATTGGAAAAAACTAGTTAATTAATTTCAGCAAGAATTGACAGGTTTATAATACTTAGTTTGTGCCTTCAGGAACATACGTCTTTCTCAATTTTTTTTAGACATGTTTTCATAGTGAAGTTATATATTTCCTTTCAAAGTATTCTTAGATATTTTGTATTTTAAGTTTATGCATAAGATCTCCTTTGAATATATTGTTTAATAAGAACTTACTGTAGTATGTAAGGATGCTATTGCTTTTTTCCCCCTCGACATTCTGCTACTCTATTATATTCTATCATTTTGGTAGTTTTGATTCTTCATTACAGTTATAGTTTTCATAAGTTATTGTGTTACGTATCAGTATGTCATTACAATTGACACTGTGGCATACTTTGAAATGAAGTGTTTTTTCATAGTTTTATTATATTGTAATGACCTAAAAAGGTGCATTAAGCATTCTTTTTGATTGGCATCTAAAGTTCCAAAGGTCAACTTTTAAAGAGTTGGTGTGTTTGAGCCCAGATCAGAAGGTAAAAAGAGCAAAATGTGTTTTGATGTAGTATTTTGTAGGATAAGACTTATCTGTAATAATTATTTTCTTTTTTCTTTCTTTTTTTCCCCTTTTGTAGTTTAAAGGATTTGATCCAAATCAGCTAAGTGTTGCTACGTTATTGTTTGAAGGAGACCGTGAAAAGGTTCTTCAACATGAAAAACAAGTGTATGACATTGCTGCGAAATTTGGGTATGGCTTTAAGTTCATAATGCCAAGAGAAAGTTCAGCTAAAATTCTGATATCTCCAAGCAGTTGTTAATGTACCCTTTCTAGTATTAAATTTATGGTAATATATCACAGCTTAAAATGTTGTGTTGGTTTACTCTCAAAATTTGCAGGAAGTTAGATTGGTATGTTGCTCTTGTCTAATCATATATATATGATATATTGAATATTTTATTGTATTTTTCCATTAATGCTAATTGTATAACGTTTGCTGTTTGTCGTGCTAGAGTGAAATATGAAAAAAATTCATAATCGTGTTACTATTTAGTGGTAATAGTATATGTATAAAACATGCTATGAGTATGTTTTTAAAAGGAAATTGTGTTTAATCAAAATGTTTGATAAATTACGTATACTCCACCCCCTGTCACTTACTGTTTTGTGCCGGTATAAAGAAACAGAAAACATTTCACATTTATAACCAACTGAATAATGATTGGGTGGTTTCTGTCTGTCTGCTTGATGGATTATAAGATTGATCAATGGGAATTCTAGTGCAAATGCCATTTATCAGGAGCACATTTTTTTCTTTCTTTCTTAAGTACGCAAACTAACAGTTTTCTGGATACTCGTCTTCTTTTTTTATTTCAGAGCTTGAAATGTACCATACACATTATGCTTAATCTGCATTCTTTGTGAATGTTTACTTTTATTCCTGGTGTATTTTAATCTTTAGGTATTTGTCAGAACCGTTTTGTCAGTTTTATTTCATTTGAGTAACCAACCGTCATGAACTGTCTTTTCATGTAATGCAAGTTCTGTTTTTCTCTTGTAACACCAGCCATTCACAACTTAAAAGTAAGACGGAATCATCCTTAAAATGAATCTAGGTCTTTTTAGATACTTTAGATACTTCATAGATACTGATACCGAGGCCCTTCATTTTTAGAGCTATTGATTTAATTCTAGTAGTTTGCTTATACTAAACAAAACCTGTGTTAAATTCATCCATTAAAATAAATTATGGGAGATGAAGTATCCGTTTAAAGCAAGGATAAAGCATTAAAAACTTGGACCCTGATTGAGGTTTCATTGTTTGCTATTACTGTTTGCCACATACAATTAGTTTCTTAACGTACTTTCATCCTGGCTCCCTTCATTTAGATGCAAAAATCTGTGTTGAACAATCCAGGCTGTCATTAGGCAGATGACTTAGAGCTATTTTGATTTTTTGATATTTGGAAATATCTTTGTGTGGTTTTCTAGCAGAAGTCCTGTTTCCCACACCCACACCCACCCCTGCACCCGACCCCAGTCTTTCTAGGCACTAATTCTTTGTTTTAATCACTGAAAGATTCATGGATAGTTTCCTTATTTAAGATTCCACTCTTTCAATCCTTACTCTTCAATCATTTCTCCTTCTGCACAATGGCTTGGAGGAAAGCACCACTAAATTTCTTCCTGTTAAAGTTTCCATTAAGTTAGTTTAGCTCCTGTATTTTATTTTGAGTTAGGGCATTATTAGTCTCCTTCATTTTCCGTCCTTTTGGTTTAGCCTCTGTTCCCACCACCTCATTGGCTTTAAAATGGTTGCTTTTTAATGCAGTGTTCCCAACAGTTTACAACATTTTTGTTATCTAAGCCATTTCTCCTCCTTGCCTGCCACTCCTACCCTAACACTGTTATATACCTTTGTACACATATATACCTTTGTACACATATAATCCAACAGAACATAATAGCCAAATGTTGAATAATCATACTTTGGTTGTTTTCCTATGTTTGCTAATATACTAAGCAGAATAAACATCGCTAAGCCGAATAAACATGATCTGTCAGCAATCATAACAAATGTATTGACATTTACCATAGAACTTGAGGTAATATGTTATCATTATTTTTAAAGTGTGTGCTTAAGTTGTTTAATGTAATTCAACATGAGAGTGATTAGGTTCACCAGATGGCTCTTTTGTGTAAAAAGATTGTCTCTCATTTCTCGATCATTAGTCTTCCTAGTCTGTCCTCATGAAACAGGTTTAAATTTGTTTAAGAACCTTGTTAATTGATGTTTGAAATTTGTGATGGGGAGTAGGAAGTAGGGTATGGATGTTGCTATTTTAACATAAAACAGTTTAAATCTAAGTATAGTGTTTTGGAGTGGCTGCAAAAGTGGCAAGTTAGAAGCATTTAATTTCCAAGCCCTACTATTTGTTACATATTGTATCTTATCTTAAGGTAACTCTGGCTAGAAGATCCAGAGTTCTGAAAGCTAAAAAAAAAAAGAGAAGTTCGAAAAGGCTATATTCACGGGGAAACCAGTGATTCAGAAAAGCAAACCCAGAGACTTTTCTTCTCCTTTGGGGCTTATGTTTTTTTTTGGGTTTTTTTTTGGTTGAGAGCCCATTGGCCCATGTGGGAATCGAACCGGCAGCCTTCGGAGTTAGGAGCATGGAGCTCCAACCACCTGCGCCACCCGGCCAGCCCACCTTTGGGGCTTATGAATTTAGAATGGACATCAATTTCTTCCTGCTTTAGATAAGAGAGTGTATGTTTCTGTGTGGTTTGTCAAACTGGATTCCAAAGTGGAACAGAACCCCCCCCCCCCACACACACCAGATAATAGAAGAGGGTCTAAAGAAAAATGGCTTGACCTGGGACAGCAAAGTAGGACTTTTTCTCATCCTCATGTAAGAGAGACAGGCCTACTAAATGTTCACACCTGTTAACTTCTCACCAAAAACATGTTTAGAATGCACCTTCTCAAAGATTCCCCAGTGCAGGTCTTTTCAACCATTTTCTAGTCTTCACTCTCCTTCCCTTCCCTTGCCTTCCGTTGCCTTGCCTTGCCTTGCCTTGTCTTGCCTTGCCTTCCCTTCCCTTCCCTTCCCTTCCCTTCCCTTCCCTTCCCTTCCCTTCCCTTCCCTTCCCTTCCCTTCCCTCCCCTCCCCTCCCCTCCCCTCCCCTCCCCTCCCCTCCCCTCCCCTCCCCTCCCCTCCCCTCCCCTTCCCTTCCCTTCCCTCCTCTCCCTTTCCCTTCCCTTCCCTCCTTTCCCCTCCCCTCCCCTCCCCTTCCCTTCCCTTTCCTTCTATCACTATTTTCGTGATGAACTGTTTTTGTTTCCTGGATTAGTAGTGTTTTTGCTTTCTTGGACTTAGTGTCTGACTGTGTCATACCCACCTGGAGTATGGGCTCAGTTACTTTCCTCCAAGCACTTCTACAGCAATTTTCTCACTAGTTTCCTTTCTGCTTTGGAACTTTATTTGACTCCCTACCCCAACCTCACATCCATACACACTGAACCCAGAATTGTCTATTCCTTACTTTCCATTTTCAACTGTTTGACCTAAGTTCTGTCGTCTTCACTCATTAACGTTCTAACCATACAACAACCTCCTTCATTTCAATATACTCTGTCCCCAAGTAATTTTAGACTACAGCTGCTCCTATCAAGTATTTGTCACTCCTTTTGGATGACACTGGTTCATGTTGATCCAGCTATAATACTAAGTCAGCAAATCTGATTTAAAATCAACCCATATTTCCTAGCCTAAAATTACCTTACAGTATATGTATGGAACGAGGCTACAACTACATTGTATTATTTACTTACTTCCAAAAGCAAGCAGAACTTCAGGGGGGAAAGGACTTCACTATAAAATATTAATGGAAGCCGTAAGAGAAATGATTCTTCTAGAAGAGGCTCAAATCACAGAGGCTCTAAACCTGGTCTTAGGTGACACCATGGTTAGGGGCTCAGCATCTTGAGATAAGGAAGTACAGGTAGGGTATTGAGAAGACAGACGTAAAAGGTAGTCACCAGGCATGACCTAAGAAAGATACTTTTCTTTTTATCTGGTTTTATGGAGGAATTTTTAGGTGAGTACTTCGAGAGTTTGGGGTAAGTTTTATTTAGTTGGCTAAGAATAGTTAAAATTTAATTCTTCCTGATGGTGGAAAGAAGCAAAATTAAAAACTCTTTACTGAAGGTAGTGGAAATTAATAATGATTCAGTCTTTTAAAAGAAGAATGACTTTTACAAAGCAGAGGACTTGTACTGAATTCTGTGTTACGTGTGATTGATTCTAACTAGATCACCAAATACAATTTCTATGGATAAAACTACTTTCAAATTGAAATGGATAGTTCATGTGTTCATAGTAATAAGACCTGACCTATTGGTCTTATGCTTGTCTATATGTTGCTTCATAAAGTTTGGTATTTCTGTGTAAGTATGTTTTGTCTCTCGTTTAAGTCTTAAGTTTCATAAAATAAACACCATGTCTAATACTCCAAATACTATGTGCTCAAGTATTGAAGAAATGTCTTGGTATTTGGCAAATCCTAGTCATTCACTGCACATCTTTATATATGAATAAGGCTATAGTAATACATGAATAAGAATATAATATCAATATAATGAGAGTATTTTAAATATCTTATGCTTGTGAAGATTATTTAAGTTTGTTTCTCATGTCTAATTTTCTATTCTTTTGACAATATGGATAAAAGTAGTTGAGTTCATGAGTCAGTTTTATTAGTTGGGTGGATAAAAGTTTGAAATTAATGACCAAACTGAAATATTAAAAGTGCTTTCAGATTCTTGTTATCCAAGCTTATTCTCTTGACAGCTCTTTGATATATTTATGGTAAATGAGAGTAAACTAAAAATGGGATGCAATGTAATATATGTTAATCTTTTAAGCCGTTATCTTGGGGTATCATAATCAGTTTTGTTAGTTATATGTATTTTTAATAGTTCATTTGATATTTATTAACAGTTCTTTAATTACAGTGGATTGGCAGCTGGAGAAGATAATGGACAGAGAGGTTATTTGCTGACCTATGTCATTGCATACATTCGAGTAAGTTGTCTCATATTTTCCTTGTCAATTTATGTTGCAAACAATACTTTTTTTTACTTTGAGTGAATAGAATTATTTATTTTCTTAAATTTTAACCTACTGTGACTCAGCACATCATTTTACAGAAATCCAGAATTAGCTATAAATCTACTCCAAGTTCTCTCACAGTAAGCATTTTAATGTAATCCTAGGTAAGATCTAAATTTTAGATTGCAGTGAATTTGAAGCATGTAGGTCTTACTGCTACCTCCCCCCCATGCTGATAAGAAAAAGTATATGTATTGCTTGTGTGCTGTGTTAGGAATTGTGAACAGATTTACAGATTCTGAATTAAATCTTCCATATATTCTTTTGAGGAATTTAAAGATTTTTAATAGGTCTTTCTGTTCTTTAGGAGAATGGAGCCTTTCTCTGTCTCAGAGTTGAGCAGGCCATTTCTAACATTATTTAGTTAGAATCAAGCTGTCTTATTTAGCAGCATTCCTCACGTGATCCATAATCTGTTTTAAAGATGTATAAATGTTTCTTTAACTGTCTTTAAAAGTTGATATTTAACTTGATTCCAAATAGTTATTGATTCATTGGTGATGATTGCTGTATAGAATTAAAGAAATAATTTGAGTATATTTGAGTTCTAAAATTTTTCTAATTCTAAATTTTTTATTTATGAAAAACTTTATTAGTCATATTAACCTCAAGAGTGTTCTCTACCTACTGATATGAAGGTGTTCTTCTAAAAGTTTATTCATTTGTTCACTCATTTTGTTTTGTTTCTCTACGTTGGCTGTAACAAACAACAGCCAGTAAAGTTTCTTAATTGTTTTCTGCTATTATTGCTAGGGTTACTTTTTAAAAATATTGCTTGTTATGTAATTTGAAGGGTCTTGTTTTAAAAGATCATTTCTCAGCTATCCTATTAAGAATTTGGTTTCCTCAAACTGAATTTTCTATTTTTTCACTTGGAAATTATTCGAAGGAAATACTTACATAAACATATAAAATTTGTTTTTACTTCTCTAAGAAATCTTGAGTTGTGTTCTCATTTTATAAATAATTTAATCCTGGGTAAGATCTAAATTTCAGATTGCAATGAATTTGAAGAATGTAGGTCTTGCTGCCATCCCCTTCCCCCATGCTGATAACAAGAAGTATATTTATTGCCTGTGTGCTGTGTTAGAAGTTGTGTTTAACAGATTTACAGTTTATTAAAAGGTAATAGATGATTTTAGGTCTTATAATTTTTACCTCCACAGACTGTCAGTACCCCAAGTTCTCCCATAGAAAGCATTTGCGTATGCATAAAATTTTGTTCAGCCTTTTCTCTGAGGATATTGATCATTTTCCCATAATACTACCCTTAGAATTCTAGAAAATGAAATGTAACTGCAAGAAGTACAGCATAGACACGGTTCAAAGTTTCTTAACTATTAAAATTCCAGATTGTTGAAACAATCAAAAGCAAGTTAGAGATTTTTTGGGGGAGGGGAGATTATTAGTTTTATCTTATTTTATATTTTCCCTATGCTTAATACTATTGTCACCAAATATATGTTTACTGAATAAATGAATGCATAAGGGAAAAACACACATTTTAGGTGAGTAATTTCAGAATTTTTCTTGTTAACCAATGGTAGGGTTGAAGTGATTCATTTTACTAGAAGTGAAGACTTAAGATGTGTTGACTTTTCTACCTTATAAAATTTTCTTTCATATATTTATATGCCTGGTGGCTTGTGTGTTGCTCTTTTCAGTTTTAAAATTACAGAATTATACTTTGGGTAAAGAAATTCGTGTTCTAAGTTACTTATATGCTATAAAATATATTTTCCTAGCAGAGGTGCTTTCAAATGTTCTGTCTATTCAGTCACTACAAAGAGAGGCACTGTATTTTTTAATTTGTTTCATAAAGAAAAGTTGCTTTGAAGAAAGAGATAGCCTCTCCTTCCTCTAGTCTCTCCTCCCCCAACTTTCCTACTTCTCTGCTCCTTCAATGCCGATGGTCACTTTTTGGTATTGGCTCATTTGCTGTATAGGCCACTAAAAAGCTGTGCTGGTGGTATTCTCTCCATGTACATGGACAGTTCCTAGATAGAGACTCCATTCGTTGGAAAAACAGTTGTGTTCCTATCATGTGTCAGGCCCTCTGCCCAGTGCCGCGAGTGGAGAGGAGAACAAGACAAAGTTCCTATACTCCCGCAGGCTCTATCTCTGCACCACTTCCCACTGTTTTTATGAGGTGGGTAGCAAAGAGCCGTAGAGGGGTTGAAGTAGGAACATGGGATGAAACAATTGCATGAAATACTAACAATGAACATGAAATGCTCACAATATTATTGATTCTTCTACATCTGTTGTAATGTCTTGGTTTTTGTGTATGTGTCTTAACAGGACTTGGGTTTGGAATACTATGTATTAGGAGAATCTTTTGAGACTTCTGCTCCTTGGGACAGGTAAAATGAAATAAAATGCCTTACATTAAAATATGCTATATGAGTTGCTCAAGTAATGTATCTTTGTGTGTGAATATGTAAACTTTCAAAATTCTATAAAGAAACAAGGTGATCATTCTTATTTAAATTAGTATCTTCATCAGAATGTTATATTTGTAAGCCACTTTTTTGGTTGGAAGCAAATTTGTTTGTGTCCCAGAGAAGGAAGAAGGTGTTATTGAAGTTTACATTTTAAAAAGTCTTATCGAACACTAAGTGTCACTGTGTGGTTTTTCTTTGGCTTTGATTTAAATTGTTAAATGTTTAATATGCTAAAGTATTCTCTAAAACGTGCCCCCAAATTAAAAAAAGTTAACCTTCTTTTGTAATATATCAGTTAGCTTTTAATATTTGTGTGGTCCTACTAAGCAAAATTTTAACTTGCATTTCAGCGATTTCTGAAAGATATCCAATTTAAGAAATTATGTACAATTTTTATTTTTAAATTACATACACATACACGTATAGATATTGGTTAGGGAATTAATAGTAAAAACTGATTAGGAAATGTGAAGTGGTTTTATTAAAACAGACTCTTGAGTACATTCAGTAATAAAAAATTCTTAAGGAAATTGTTAGTCCATTTTATTCTAGTATGCTTTACATTTTACTTCTTCTTTATAAAGTTAACAAGTTATTTTAATCCACTATAAAGTATATAGGATATAACAAATCCCCATGAATCCACCTCTTAGATATTACATATCTTAACGTTTTTGTTTTACCCTACCCTCTTTGTTTTCTCCCCCAGAAATCTTTTTACTTTACTTTATTCAGTCTTCATCTACTATGGGTTATGACTTTTGGTGTATTGATGCTCATATTTCATGCATTGTAAAATAATAACCAAAGTTATAGTATCAATCTGTTATTCACCAATTTTGATGCTAAATTTAATTTAATTCTAAGGAGAATAAATCTTGTAAATAAAAAGAATTGTCAACTCGTCAACATCTGACACTTTTGAACAACATATACAGTTTGGCAGCTGTTCATAGTTGTCTCAAAGGCCATTTTAGTCTTTAATACCTTTCCTTGCTGGGAAATGTGGCTTAGTGTAGTGTTACTTCTAAAGTATTATGTATTTCTTTGTTCTCAATTATTACTAACTGATGATTATCATTGTCTTTTTGTTCTTTCAACAGTGGAACCTAAACATATTCTCTATTTTTTAATTTTTCATTATCCTTTCCTTGTATATACTTACATATTCATTTAATTGACTCACTGGCACTATCTTTTTTATACAGGGCTACATGTTTGGTTTGTTTTTAATAAAACTTCAGGTGAAGTTTTAATAAATAAAATGAAGGGAAAGCAGCTACATTCCTGACATGAAATTTGCTTGTTACCCATTTAGCAATGCTTTTTCTTTCAAACCTTTAGCTGGGTGGAGACCTTGTATGTTATCAGCAGCCCATGGGATCAGGGTCTTCAACCCTCACACATTATTAGGTCACTTGGCATTTACATGTATAAATCTCTTAAGGGATTGTCGGTCTTAACTAGTTTTTCTGTATTCCTTCATGGCCCTGGCACGACAGGTACACCTGGTCAGTGAATACTCTACATGGAGTCTTATGGAGGAACTCTAAAATAGTGTAAGAATGCAGCCTATTAAAATAGCTATCTAAGAGGTCCAAGTAGGAGATGGAACGATTTTGGATACACTAGCATTAGACTGTGATTGAAACCAAGGGAACAGATATATCTACAAACACTTACAGATAGTATGGATGAAGAGAAAAAAAGAGGGCCTAAGAAAGAAGTCCAGGGAACCCCAATATTTAAGGGATAGTCATACAAACAAGAGCAAAGGAGACCGAGGAATAATACCTGGGGGATTTAGAGGAAAACCAGTAATGTGAGAAAAGCCCGAAGCCCAGGAAAATTTTATTTAAAGAGGAAATGGTCAACAGTGTTAAATTTGCTAATAGGTCAGTTAAGAATTTAAGAGTATACACATCTATGTTTATTTTCCTATATGATTGGTCCAAGTGGATTGTATTGAACTTGTGCAAGTTCTGTGAGAGAATGCTTTTAGACCTCCCTTTCTATAAATCATTTCTAGAAAGTATTCTAATTAAGGGTTATTAACAGACCTGTTTTGTTCTTTGTCCCATCTCTTCTTCGTTTTTATTATGTATTATTATGATGTAGTACTTAAACTCCATTTTATAGAGTCATGATAAAGAGCTTGTTACTTTTATATATTTGCAATATTCATTAACCCCTGTAGATATTAAAGCTTAGTAGGATTTATTTATATTTAAAGAATTGTTTTATAACTTGGATTTTCAAAATAAAAATGTTATATTTCAGTAATCTAAAAGATTATTTCAATAATCTTTTAGAAGAGATTTTTTAAAAAACATGCATTCTTACCGTTCCATAAACGAGGTATAGATAACATTGAAAAATCGTACTTGTGTGCAGCTCTCATAGAATAAAGCAGAATTTAACTTAAGAGCACTGTTTTGCAAAATTAGAATTTATAAAACTTCCAGATGTATTTATAAAAATAAAATTTGACATGCTAATAAAATATTAAAATCTTTTACATTTATAATTTAATCATATTCTTTGTTCTTACTGGAAATATAGATAATTTTAATGTATTTCATAAAACATTTAATGTTATTATTTACATCAAATTGGTTCTCACACAGTCAAATCAATCTTGAGATTAGAGTTAGGCCAGGCTTTGAGTTTCTTTGGTATTTTTTTCTGTTCTCATGATTCTAAACAAACCAATGTTTAAAACACAAAATCAGTGTCAGTACGTAGCCAGGATATTTATTGGAGAATAAAATGGCTTCTACATACCTTAAGAGTTTTATTTTCCAGATGAAACTAGTTATAACAATATTTTACATACAGCTCCCATTAAAAGATATATTAATATTGTTAATATTACCAATCCCCCCACTGTTTTCATTGACTTGTAATGTAAAACAGCCTAGCATAGTTTTCCACAAGGTTACATGTCCAGCAAGCCTTTGTTGAACTGGATTTTTAACCCAATGCTTGAGAATAGTCTATTGAACATTTGTCATAACATCATGATTATTTATTTTTATATTTAACCTAGAATTAAATTTTCATTAACATGTTCTTTATAGCTTTATAGCTTTTAAAATATTCTAATTACATTTATTTTGAAATTGGCTTTTCCTAAGTGTAGGAAACTGTCTTCAGGAGACTTGAGTATGATGTTCTGACTTCTGTCTTTTCCTATGGCAAAAAATAAAAAAACAGAAAGGACTTTGCTCCCTTGAAGTAATGAATGGAAGGTTCAGTTTGAATGATAAAGGCTCTTGTTCATTCTGAATGAATAAGTATGAAAGTTTCTGTTCAGAGAATTTCTAATTTGAAGAATGCCAGGTAAATGAAAATTTATTAGAATTTTTATAATTTATTTGAAAACTAAATATTGTATTTAATTATGTTTTCTAGGGTTGTAGATCTCTGTAGAAATGTAAAAGAAAGAATAACAAGGGAATGCAAAGAGAAGGGTGTTCAGTTTGCTCCTCTTGCTACATGCAGGTGAGTTTTTATTCTTATATTTATTCTCAAACAAACAAACCAAAAAAAACCCCACCACGTTTTTATTAATGGAGACGTATAATTGGCCAGTCTGTTTCACCTGGCAGGCTTTCCTGAACTTCACTTGCCACCTTGTTAGGGTTGTGCCAAGAGCATGTTACAGCAGCCCTGAGCCCATTAGGAGCAGGCTGCCCTTCCGTGAGTGAGCCCTCTGCCCTACCAGGACAGCGTGCCAGTGAAGACCCAAATGTTTGAGCTCTGGGAATCGGAGGAGACCTCCTTCTTCATTCACCGAAACTATAAATCTCCCCAAGGAACTCGAAGTTGCATTATCAGTCAACATAGCTCTTTCTTCAACAGCGAAAACGCACTTGAGCCGTTTCATCAGTCGTTGATTAAACGAATGGGTGTAGAATAAAGAAATGAATGGAGCAAAAGACCCACGTGAGGAGCAACTCATTGCTTTCCAGTAGATCTTTCTGCAGTGATGGGAATGTTCTGTATCTGCCCTGCCTGGTGAGGCTGCCACAAGGCACGTGTGGCTGTTGACTTGTTGAAATGGGGCTGGTGTGACTGTGCAACTGAGTTTTCCATTTTATTTAATTTCAAGTAATTTAAATTTAGTACACCACGTTTGGCTAGTGTCTTCCACATTGGACAGTTATGATCCACATTGGGTCATGGTTAACAGATGATCTTATCCTTTGTTAAATAGCAGCAGCCCAAATAGAGGTTTTCTTGAGAAGGGGCACTTTGTATTCAATGTTTTGATATATTCTGTGTAAACACCAGAGGGTTAAATGTTCAAGATTGAATTGAGCTTTTGACTTCTCTAAAAAGTTACAGAATTAATGTGAAAGGAGAATAAAGGGAAATTAGGACAGATCATGAGCCAGGGAACCTTAGAGTAAATGATACAGTAGTAATCTAGCACTTTAAAATTTACTGAGCATTCTGTATTATGTAACTGACTGCCCCTCTTTTTTTCTGTGTATGTGTATGTGGTTTTCAAGAATATAATTCCAATATTTATTATAGAAACAAAAACAAACAATATAAGCATGAATATAAGTGAAGTAATTTTGGAAGTAATGTAATAGCTTTTTTTGTTCAGTGCACCAGATGCAGGATTCTGAAACAACAGTTACGCTTCAGCAAAACAGCATTTCTATGTATTTCTGTTCATGATGTTTGTTCTTACTATTTGCCTGGAATCACTTAATCTCAAACTGGGAAGGCAGACCTAAGCCTAGACCTCAAGAACCAGGCCCTACTTACCAACTGCATCACCAGCCTAAGAACTAGGTCCTACCTAACTGTCTCAGCATGGCAAGTTCCTGCTTAGTTTTTCATTTCTTTGTTTTGTGACACTACGTGTGTCTGAACAATGAAGGCATTTTTCTGCTGCCTATTGGTAATTTAATGTTTTTGAGCTCTAAGTTGATCATTAGAAAAGTAGTGGTAAGACCATCTCTTTGATGGGACTATTGTAAGAATGAAATGAGAAAGCATATGAAGAGCTGTATAAATGCTGTTGTATTATCATGATGTAATTACATTAAAGTTGACAGAGTTCATACCAGCGTTGGTAAGAATTTGGATATTAGTTTTTCTTCCCAAGACAGATCCTCATGAAGGCATCCAGTTGTTAAACCCTCTTGATATTTTGACATAGCATGGTAATTTGCATATATATGCTTTGCAAGACTAGAAATACTTCTGTACTCTTTAAATTGCCATCTCTTCTGTGATTTTTTTTTCCTCTTTTACATCCTCTTATATTTTCCTACTACCATCTTGTGTTTCTTAGTTCTACTTGTTGCTCCCATTGAAACGGATATCTTTTAGAATTTGATGAATTGTGCTTCTCTTGAGTAAGAAAGTAAAATTCTAACGTGAGATGTGAGAAAAGCATCTTTTTTACGTTAACTGTTCGTGTCCATTGGGATCTCCTTGAAATAGCCTTTCTGTATATGGGAGAGGCAGGATTTGAAGAGCATTTCAGGAAGTACCAAGTCAAGTGTGTGTATTAACATGTTTCAGAACAAGTGTATTTGGAATAGAATCAAAAAATATAAAAACTAAAAATGCGGATTTAGAAATTATTGGCTGGGCACTTGGTATATCTGAAAGAAGGGGAAATAGAGGCCTTGTTATATATAATAAAAAGCTATAATTTGGTAAAGTTACTGGTGGCTTAGTGACTGATCATGGAGAGAATCTTTCCAAATGAAGATATAAGAAGGTACTTTTTTTTTTTTTTAATTTGGAACCATCTTTAAAAATGAAACTTTTGTCATTATCAATCCAAATTGATACGGTAAGTCCTCACTTAACATTGATAGGTTCTGCTACCTTAAGTGAAATGAGGTATGATGAAACCAATTTTACCATAGGCTAATTGATATAAACAAGAGTTAAGTTCCTAGGGCATCTTATCAATGTTAAAATGAAACAATGTTGCATGAAACAATGTTATCCAAGGACCTGCTATACTTCTTTTGACAGTCTAGACTGTCAAGCCTCTTATTATAATACTGAAAACAAATCAGGCCTACTGATCCAGAAGTCATTTGTTACCAGTGAAATATGAAACATTTTAAATAATAGAATCTGTTCTTGGGTAGTTGAGAAGTTCTTATTCTTTTGACAAGTAGCAACCTAACAAAATGTATCCCTTCTTCCTCCTTCTGTCTCACCTCACTCTTCAATGTCTCTGGAGACTTTTCCCCTTCCATTATGAAAATACCATTGTGATAAACCACTGCTTATTGAAAGTGATTGGGAAGTAAAATATTCTGCCCTCAGCCACCTTCTGTAATGACACTTACAGAAGTCTTGGTTCTTCATAAGGTGCTGTGGACTATCATCATGTATTATAGTTAGATAAAATTGGTGTACTTGAGACTGAATTGTCCATATGTCATTAATTAAGTAGCTATTTTTTAAGGAATGATTTTCTGACAAAAGTTGAAATGCTCAACTTCTATGATGATCTTACAAAACCAAAGTTTAAAATGGGCAAAGTCTAGTTATTTGAATTATTTTGATAAATAGGAGTTTTAAATATAGTTCTTATAGCTCATACTTGATTAAACTAACATTTAACTGGAGTTTGATTTTAGTTTAGTTTGATATGAGCTGCTTAATAGTGGCTAAGGAGATTATTCTCTGTAGAATGCAAATGTTGAATGTATGAGATATATTTTTTAAACTAGTTTTTTAAAAAGTTATTTTAAAATTAATTTAAAATAGTTACACATCTCATTGACATCAGAGATACCAAAGAAAATAATTTAGCTGTAGGGTACATTTATTGAGTTTATTTCATTTCTGTCCATTAAAAGGTACTTTGTATGTTGGAATAGATATTCCAACCCTAAATTTTCTCAAGAAGTTTTATGGGAAGGAACTCCTAGCCAGAGTCTGACATATGTAAAATACTCCAAAAAGCATAAAGCACAAACACTTTTCAGAAATTAAAGAATACTAGTAGAATGACTTTGGCAGCCACACTATCACTGTCAAGATGATTTTGGAAGAGGTTCGTGTTTGTCTTAAATGGTAGCATTGATCTTCACGTGTTACAGTGTTAGATTTGAGTCACTTTCTGAAATGAACCCAAATCAAGGTTTTCCAAAAGATATTTTTATTATTTCTACCTTGTTTTTCTTTGAGCTACTGATCAGTCAAGCCTTGTGACTTTAGAAGCCTACTTATCTACCCAAAATTAAGTTGTGTAATATTGATCCTGGCTTGTTGGAAGGTGGCAATGCTCTATTAGTATTCATTTACATTTTCTATTTATTGAGATTAATAGTTCTTATATGAATGATGCACACGTAATATTTTACTAATTGCTGTAAACTCATTTCATTCCTGTATTTTTAAACTTTATTTAAATTTGATTATTCCTAATGATAGTTAAAATGGTTCTCCAGGTTTTCTTAAACTTTATAAATCTGGTACTTCAAATGTAAACATTCAGGGGATCTTTTTTATGAGTGTGAATTAACACTAGAAGAAAAACACAGCTGGCAAATTGACAGTAGCATTGTTAAACAGTTCATTTCTCCTGTTCTGAGGCACCTAACATTTGGCCTAAAAGGCCATTAAAATTTTAGATTAGATTCTATTTGTACTGTGTAGTAAAAAGAGTGTTTTCTCTGTATTTGCTCCTTCTGTTAAATTAAATTCTTTGTGGGAACCTCTGTAAATTGCAATCAGAGATTTGACTATGATTACCTTAGTTCCCCCCTTTAAATGCTTCACCTAATTGCATTTTGAAAGCCCAGATACACACACACACACACACACACACACACCACACACAGACACCCACACACACCCTCTGAAGGTACCAAAAAATTTATACACGTGACTTGTATTCATCTTTTGTTATCGGTATAGAGTATTACAATTTTAATACAGTTTTTTCCTTTCTTAAAATGTGTATACATTTTTTTGGCACCCTCTGTGTATATGATTTGATAAGCTAATGTTCTTGGTCTTTTTTGTAAACACACATAAAACGTGTGTAACCTTCGGAGACACTATTTTAAGGTCATGTCAGTGTATTTGATATGATCATTCAGTTTGTTTTCAAAGTCCTTACTAATTATTAATGTGAACTTAGTGAAGATGCTGTTTTATACCTATTCTGCTCATTTTTGGTATTTGACCACCTCTCGTTTCCTAGTTTTAAGTTCTCATACTTAGTCCTGTTAAAACTTTGAGGAAGTTCCAAAGACTTAGAGTGGATCACCAAGTTCCTTCTAGTCTGTTTGGGGCTGTCTTTAACTACAATATACTTAGTAAAAAAAAATAAATAAATAAGTAAATAAATACATCCCTTCTGAGGAGGTGAAGTTTTTGTTTGTTTCAGACCAGTTGGAGAAGCACATTGTTTTTAAACTTTTAAAATTTTGAGGGGGTAATAATTCAGACTTACCCTCCAAAATTGTAAAAGTAGTAGATAGTTCCTCTCTGTGTGTATGTACGTACACACACACCCACCCCCCCCCCACACACACACACACCCATACACCCATCTCTGTTCCTTCCATGAAGTGGGAGGCTGGGTAGAGAATGAGATTATGGCCCAAGCAAATCATTCAGATGATCTTGCCTTTAAGTTTCTAGATGTTAAATCTTATTTCACTTAACTTACAGCCTTGTGGGGATTTTGTCTGTTTCTTTTTAGGGTGACGCAGACGTATGATGCAGGTGCATGTATCTATTTCTACTTTGCCTTTAACTACAGGGGAATAAGTGACCCACTGACTGTGTTTGAACAAACCGAGGTAATTTTGCATACATGACTATAGCTATTACATTCTTTTATTAATTTAAGTAAACTTCACCATCAATTGATGATTTTAGTTTCACTCTCTTTCATTACTTGTGGCCTACCTGGCTGATAACCCATAGAAATGAGAAGCGTATTTGTTGCACTGGGCTGTATACTGAATTGTTAGTCTAGAATTAATATTCTCTGTGTATGTTAGAATTCATCTTCTGATTTAAGCATGTGGTTTTCTTGGTTGTTACTTGTAGTCCATAATACCTGATGAAATTAAATTGAAATTAAATAACAAAGGACTGTAGGAGTCCTTGAGGTCACTCTGGCAGCCCACTCCTCTCCAAATGGTGGCTGCCGCTGAGGTCAGCAGCCCTGATGCTCTGGCTTCGTGTTGCTGTAACACCCTTATTCTAGGTTTACAATTCTTTCGTTTGCTAAGGCTCTATGTAGGCCATCGGGGTTCATTTGCTAGCAGTTGCTTCTAGTTTTTATAAGGCCTTCTGTTTGAAGGTCAACATTTATCACGCCTATAGTTGAAGAAACAGACTAGATTGAGGAGGAATCAGGGAGAGACCGAGGTGTGTTAAAAACCTCAGATGTCCTGGTGTTTTCACTCTATTGCACGCCTGCCAAAGATAGTGCTACAAGATGATTTTCAGTGGTACATCCCCCTTAAGAGCTTTTTGGAAGTGAAATTGAAATACAGTGAAGTGCACATATTTCAAATGTGCAGTTTGATGAATTTGAAGTAAATACACACCAGTGAAATCATCACCCCAATCAGAATAATGAACTTATCCATCCTCCTCCAAAGTTCAAGTACTTTCCCATCACCATAGCCTTTTAGTATTTTTGTATTGCCCTTTGGCTACCTACTGCCCCTTCCCTGTGCCACAAGAATAGAATTATGCCTTCTTTCCCACTTCAAACTGCCATTCTCTAAGTGCTCCTGATTTCAAGTAGTTATTGCTTTATTTGAAATAATTTGTTAGAAGATATCCTCTTTTACAGCAGGATTTGCATATTTATGATTCATTTCAAAAATTCTAAATCCTAAGTGATGAGGGTAATTACTTTATAGTGAGATGTGGTCCATCCGTCCCAGCTGGACACTTTTCTACCCTGGCCTCACTCCCCGTGGTTTGTACACACCTGTGTAATTCCCAGAGGTTCAGACACTCGAGATATTTTACCTTATGGCACTCAGAAATTAGATGTAATTGCAGTTTCTGTTACTCTTTCACCTTGCACCCCATTGATTCTTTATTTCGGTGTACATGTTTAATCTTTCTAACCTTAGTGTTCTATAAGGAGTATAGTCAGGGCTGAGCATGTTAGGAGGATAAAACAAGAGTTGTTTTTTTATTTTTCATACTTAGATATCCGTAGGTCTGACAGGTAATGTGTCCCATGATAATCACCTAAGAAATGTTCTCCATAAGGGCTTTTATGGTCGATCCCTGATAGCTTTGTAAGTCAACTTGAGTCTGATGCTCCTGTATGATGTTAGGTGAGTAATGTAACCATCTAAGCCTAATTTTCGTTATCTGTGAAATAGGAGTCATTGTAATTATTCCGTGATGCTACATAGTAAAAACAAATGCATTACTGCAGGTAAATTGCTTAGTGCTTTTCTGGACATATAATAAGCAGTCAATAAATGTTAGTTACTAATGTTTTTTGTTATATTGAGATGTTTACTTCAGAGTAGAACCTGGTTCTGTCTTTATAAAACCTTTTTTCATTAACTATTTAGTGCTGCTGAATTGATTATTTTACCTTCTTTTTCTTTTCTAGAATCTTGACGTGACTATTGTAGATATTGTGACTATTTACTGGAAAAAACTGTAGAGCTAGACTGTATATTTTAAATGCAGTAAACCTACAAGAAAGGAAAATTAGGCTTCTGGTTTATTATTTAGTCCAGGAAGTACCGTGTTTCCCTGAAAATAAGACCGGGTCTTATATTAAGGTTTGTTCCAAAAAACGCGTTAGGGCTTGTGTTCAGGGGATGTCCTCCTGAAAAATTATGCTAGGGCTTATCTTCCAGTGAGGTCTTATTTTCGGGGAAACACGGTCTGTGCCTCCTTGGGAACTGGGTCTCACTCTACTTCAAAGTGGAATCTAAGTAGCAACTATCTGTTGTGTTGTTTCCAAATACAGGCAGCTGCTAGAGAAGAAATCCTGGCTAATGGAGGGAGTCTGTCACACCACCACGGAGGTATTCTTGTTTGGGGGTAGAATTTGTAGTATTCCTAATGTAAAAAATATTTAGTTTGGTAAAATGCTGGGGAGAGTCATAATACGAATAATATGAAAGCATGTGCGATTTCTTGGAAGTTTTTGTCGGTCCCTGAGGGAGGCGAGGCTGTGGCAGTGACCAGCAGACAGCGGACCTGACAAGGCTGCCTGGGGGCAGAGCTAGACAACCTTCTAGTGCTCATACGGCTGGCCCGTTACCCAGGAAGAGCCCAGCTCGCCTGGCAACTCTTTGACCATCACCGCGAAGTTTTTAAAGGGATAGCAGCAAAACAACATAAATGTTTCTCAGCCACTATTGGAATGCAGCTGGGTATCAGTTGTACCATATACTGAAGAGCTGTTAGTTTTGCCCACCCAAAATTTAGCAAATGAATCAAGACGCTATATGAAAATAATCTTTTTTCAAGATTTTAATGCTGTTTTGTTATTACTTTGTGATCATTGTGGTAAGTACTAAGATTGATTTTATCAGAGAATTGATCCCATCACTAATAAGAATTAACACATATCTATGTTATTAACACTCTTATGAAAGGCAGTTTTTAAAAGTGAAACAGTGGCTATTCTGTTATTAAACTTGTAATTTTTGAGGTTATCCACCTGTTCCCCTTAATAGAAATATGTGCTGAACATATGCCTCAATATAATTTGGTACTTAGAAAAATAGTATATGTAAATTTTTGAATTAAAAGACATATTTTCTAGGGAGGAGCGTGAGGATAAATGACCACTGAATTAAAAAATTCAGTTCCTACTCTTGCATTCTCCATATCCCTCTTTCCCTGTTCGATTTTTCATCATAGCATTTAACATTATCTAATATCCTATATATTTGTACTTCTTAACATTAACTATTTCCTTCTACTGGAAAGTGAGGCTGCACAGGGCAGGGACCTGTTTTGTTTGTTGCTAATGTACCAGCATCTAGAACAGTGCTCCCCCTGCCCCCAATCAACCCTCCATGCACACGTATAGGATGAATGAAAGAGTTTTGGTAGAAGGAAGGGTGGGCTCTTGAGGATCTGTGTCCATATAACAGTCCTGCATCCAGCCTGGGGAAGACTGACAATGTGGGTGAATGAGGTAAAAGGAGACGGTTCCCAGCATCCTTGTATCATTATCATCTTTTGCTATCACCTTACTTTTTTTCTTAAGCCCCACAAATAAATTTCTAACTTAGCTGGCTGATAAGCATTAAAATGAACAAATTTATTTTTTCCTCATCTTTTATTATTTTTTGATTGAGATTGTAATAAATGTTAGAATGACAAAAATGAAGGGAGCAAAATAGATACTAGAAAGCTCTCACATACAACTAAAGGCTTCTGATTAATCTGAAAGTCTGCACCTAATTTTGAAAATTTAAACAGGAGATATTTCATAAAAATATTTAGATTTTTAGCACCTTCTTCTAAAATATTCAGAAAGCCATATACATTATGTATATGTATATATGTATAAAATCATTTGTATATATTCTATTTCAGGATGCACTATATTAATATGTAAGGAACTTGTAAAAGTAGATACTATCATGAAGTGATAATATGTTCTTCTAAATTGATTACATGGAGGGAGGAGGCAAAATAATTGAGCTATAATTACTTGTTTGAAGAAAAAAAGTTCCTTTCTATAGCCAACAATTTTGCCTTTTCATACACATCAGCAGCCAGCAGTGCACTTTTTCCTTTAAGGTCAGGAGCTGTAGGTTCCACGTTCATGATGGTAAATATGAGAGAGGTGTGATTCTGCGAGAGGGTGAGAATAGCTGAATCTTGTATATAGGAGGAGTTAGTGGCTTAATTGTTATATAGGTAATTGGGTTTTACATAAGCTCTTTCGTTAATTGTGAGAGGCTTTTCTCAGTTTACTCAAGCTTTACAGTGTCAGGAATTCTGTAGAAGTTGTAAATGACCAAGTGACCTGCAACATTGCAGAGGAAAGACCAGTCAAGTTTTTTCTTGCCAAGGCGCTTTCCTCCTTTAGGATCTATGAGGCTATTCAAGTCCCTCCAGTAGCGTCTACATGTGAGATGCTAGAGTCTAATATGGCAGAACTGCTGGTGTTATTTATTCAGATACGCCACAGACGCTGAGAGCTCAGTGGGCTCTGACAGAACCTACATGACCATTGATTTATCTGTAAAGCTCCCATTACAGAAAAAAGAAAATACACACAAACTTGAAATAATAGTCACTCTACTACAAATTTATTTGAAACTTGAATTTTGTTACTTGTGAAAGCTATAGTGCTAGTCCCTTGTATTAATCAACACACACAAATAGAACTTAATAAAAAATAATAGAAAGATGTAAGCCTTAATTAACCTATAAAATTATGATGCATGATGCAATTGTTGATCCCAAAGCAAACAATGTAAATAGCTCCCTGTGATATTTTTTTATACAAGGTATTCTTAGTAGTTTTTAATATTGTTGTATAATGTGTTTTCCATATTTTAAATATTATTGGTCCGCTAGGTAGTAGGGTTTCAAAGAATTGTAATTCTTTCCCAGGAGAACCTTATAGTCCAGTAAAATAAAATATTATAGTATTTCAAAAGGCCATGATCAAAACTGGTAGGGTTATGGTATCACTACCACTTTAACCAAGTAAAAGTCTCTCATTTTCTTTGAAAAGCACCCAAAAGGTAACTTTAATAAACATGTAAATGCCATAGATGTTCAAACAGTGAAGAGAAGGGACATAGAATAGGCGAAAAATTAATTTAAAAGCTGTAAATATGTGCCAGGTGTTCTGTACAATTTAATCTCCTTTAATCTCGCTCCAAATGCTGTGGAGTAGATATTATTATTGTCTTTCAAAAAGATATCTGAAGGCTCTGAGTGTAAGTAAGTTGCTCAAATGTACCAGCAGTAATTATGAGTGCCAGAACGTGAATTTCAACTCAGGTCTTCCAGCTTCAGTGTCCTTGTCCTCTGGCTTTGAGAGCCTAAAACAGAGAAAATAGGCAAAAAGCTAAAAAGATTGAAATTGGCAGCATTTGAAAAGAGACACCATTTAAAAAGTATATGAAAAGAAATACTAAACATTACTGTTTTTCTTTTAAAATATAAAACCTGTATTTGTTTAATTTTGACACTACATTAATTATTTGCCCTGCTTTAGATGTTAAAACAATGCATCGGCATTTTAATTTCCTCATCATAGGTGTTTCGTTGTTTTCTCAATTCTTACACATAGTCAGTTTGACTTTCTGTTTGTCTTCATAGTTTCTAATTGTACGTTTGTAACATATAGGCAGTATCAGGTAATAAAACGAATGCAAATCAGATGATGTTACAGGAAAACTTGTATAATTTATGTGCATTTTCAGGTTCTAGGCTTAATAGGCCTTTTATTTGCTGAAGATTCTCAAGTTTGAGGAAATAATTTATTTTTAGAAATTACTAGGTTTAACTTGAATGTAGCAAGGTTTGATTGCATATTTATTGAGAGGTTCTGCCTCATTTAAATAGAAGTCTTTTATTTCTATCATATTTCTCATTTTTATTCTGTGTGATCAAAAATATGACTGCATGGAAACAAGCTAAGCTACCTGGTTACCTCTGTTGCTTAGAATAAGAAATTAGGTAAGCCTGAATACAAAATATATTTCATGTGTGCTGGGAAATTGAAGATGCTTTCCGTCTGCTAGCTTCTCTGCCTCTAAGCTGCTAGTAAAGGTGGGAGTGCTCCGGGACTCAGCCAGAGCCTGTTTGTGCCTGGGTGTTCGCTCAGTCCCTCCTCAGTCATTTCCTCAGTCCCAGGACTTAAAATACCGTCTACAAGCTGATGACTCCCAAATAGCAGACTGCACCACCACTGACCCCTGGGACTTCTGCAAAAGCCTCCCCCTAACTGGTCTGTCTGCTTCCAGGCTAGCTCCCCTACTGTTAGTTCTCTTGCTTCCAGGGCAATTTTTTAAAAACTCAGTGTTTTTTCCTTGCATTCAGAATAAAGTGCAAAGTCCTTATCTGAACCTTCAAGGATATACGTGGTATGTTTGTCTCTTTGTCCTCATCTCTTACTACTTTTTACCTCTCTCAGGATTGGCTTTCTTGCTCTTTCTGAGACATATCAACGCCCTATCCCCTTGTAGGCCTTTGCTATTTCTTCCCTCTTTTCCTGATGTTCCTTTTTTTGGTTCCTCTCCCTCCTACTCCCACCCCACCCCCCATATTTGTATGGCTCTTTCTCCTTCATTTAGATCTCTGATAAAAATGTCACCATCTTAGAGGTGGCTGCTGGCTTTAGGTGCTTAAAAAACAGTAGCTTTAAAAAATAAAAGCAATAGACAGTATCAAGTGAAACTATGGTTTGTATGCTTTTTTTTAATTTTTAAAATTTTTGAATTACAGTTGACATGCAATATTATATTAGTTTCAGGTATACTGATGAGATATTTACATTATTTACAATGTGATCACCTTGATAAGTCTGGTTTGTATTCTTAAACCTTTAACCTAACCATTGAAGAAAGGGTTACAGTTTATTTGAAAAAAATATATATGAGTATTCAAAGGATATGATTCAACAATTGTCTTAACATAGTTTCATCAGTATGACCTTCAGTTGGTCTCAGTGTGTAGGAAGTTGTTACAATCTGTATGAAAGAAATTTCCTTCACGCTATTGGCTATATAATTTGGTATAGAAAAATGTCTATTTTCGTAAGTGCTTTTCTGCTTAAAGTTAATCATCTAATTTGTAGATTTCAAATATCCTGTGCTATTCGGTATAGGTTCATAAAACAGAAACCTTTCCATATAAATTTTAAATAGGGTGGGTTTAATTGTCCTACTAAACTTAATCAATAATAGAGCTTTTGAGAGACCACTTTTTATGTATAAAAAAGATTTTCCTTAATTTGCATCCTGAACTTAAAACTCAAATGACCTCATAGTAGCATCTTTATTTACTGACCTTCAGGCAGTGTCGTGACACCCTCAGTCCCATTTTTGAGTTCAAGAGTAGAAGGACTGGGGGTTGGGAGAATATTGATGCAATTTCTCTTAGAGGGTTTGGCCTGTAATTGTGATTAATAACAGTTGCTTTCACTATCTGGAAACAGACAGGCTGGTTTGTCTGCCTACAATCATGCTGTGATAAATGGAGCTATTTTAACTCTGGTTTTGTGTATCAAAGAAAACAGATGTAGTCTGGGACTGGAGGCTATAGGAAATATAAAGCCTGCTTAACTTAATCTTCATAGTGCTTGTTTTTGTAACTGACGAGCTGGTCAGTTTAAACAGTAGAGTTTGTGTCAGCCACGGATTTAATTTCAGTTTGTGACTTAAGTTTTTAAGTTGTTCATTTGCTAAAATTATACCTAAGTCCTTGTCAGGAAGTAAAAAGCGTTGATTAAATATAGCCAGTCTTAGTTTAAATATTGGTGTCTTTACCTAACCAAAATTATTTCCTATTGTTTAGAGAATAATTATGGGGCAGCTGCTCTTAGCTTTTTTTTGTAGTCTTAATAGAATGTAATAGTATCGGAAACTTTAAACATACAAAGAGACTACTCACATGAATGAGCAAAAGATCAACTTTGTGGCCATTTCTTAAAAACTTGTATTTTATAAAACCTGAAATAAACAACATACAGATTGGAAAGGAAGAAATAAAACTCTCACTATTTATGGATGATATGATTGTCTTCGTAGATAATCCCAAAGAATCTACAAAAACAAGATCAGCAAGATTACAGAATACAAGAGAACACACAGAAATCAATCACATTTCTATATATTAACAACAAACATAGAAACTGCAACTTAAAATACCATTTACAATATCTCCAAAGAAAATGAAATAGGCACAGATCTAATAAAATAAGCACATAGTTAAGCATAAAAACAAAATATATATTGGATCTATATTTTGAAAATTACAGAATGCTGATAAAAATAATCAAGGAAGACTTAAATAAATGGTAAGACCGTGTTCACAGATTAGTAGAAAACTGGACATTATAAAGATGTCAGTTCTCCCTGGGTTGATCTGTCTGTTTAATGCAATTCCTATAAAAATTTTAGCAAGATTTTAAGTACATACAGAAGGATTATTCTAAAATTTACATGGTAAGGCAAAGGAACTAGACAGCTAACACAGTTTTGTAAAAAAAAATCAAGTCATGGGAATTAATCTACCTGATTTCAAGACTTATAGCTATAGCAATAAAGATTGTGGTATTGGAGGAGAGATACATTGATCAGTGGAACAGAATAGAGAGGCCAGAAATAGATCCCCACAATTATGCCCAACTGATTTTGACAAAGCTATAAGGTATAAAAGCAAAATGGAGGAAGTATGTAGATTGTTCAACAAATGGTGCTGGACATCGGTAAGCAAAAAAAAACCCACAAAAAACAAAAAAACAAACCTTGTCCCAAACCTTATACAAAAATTAGCTCAAAATAGATAATGGACTTACATGTAAAATATGGAATAATAAAACTTTTAGGAAAAAAAACCAAAATAAACAATGTATAAGTTTTATATTGCATGCCATTGTGAGTCGCGTGATGAAATCTGGTGCCATTCTGCTCCATCCTGCCCAGGACGTGAATCATTCTGTTGGCCAGCTTACCCACACTGTATACTCTCCCCCTCAGTAGCCATCTCAGTTATTGTGGTATTGGTTTTGTAATGCTTGTGTTCAAGTCATCCTTATTTGACTTGTAATGGCCTCAAAGCACAAGAGTAGGTGATGCTGGCAATCCAGATGTGCCAAAGGAAAGCCGTGACGTGCTTCCTTTAAGTGAAAAAGTGTGTATGTATAGGAAAAAACGTAGTGTATAAAGGGTTTGGTATTATGTGTGGCTTCAGGCTTCCACTGGGGGTCTTGTTTGTATCACCTGCAAATAAGGGGGGACTACTGTAAATGGCTAACCAATGGTACATCCATACTATGGCCTATTACTCAGCACTAAGAAGCAATGAACTATCAATGCATGCAACAACTTGAATGAATCTCTGGGGAATTTTACTGAATGAAAAAAAACCAACCCCCAAAAGATTACATACTGTTGTGATTCTGTTTCTATGGCATTTTGAAATGATACAATTATAGAGGACAGATGAGTCGTTTCCAAGGGCCAGGTATGGGGAGGGGATGACTTAAACAGGCAGCACGGATCCTTGTGGTGTCTTAACAATATCAGTGTCAGTATCCTCTTTGAGATTTTGGTCTTTTGGTGAGTACAGCCTTTCCAATATTGAATCTTTATCAGACTGCCATAAGATAGCAGAAAGTTTGTTTTGTCCTTTATGTTTCTTTTTTTTTCCTTTGGTTTCTTCTTTGTGTCTGGCTTTTTCCCACAAAACTTGTAAGTTGATTATAATATTTTTCCACTGAAGCAATGTTGTAAATAGATCCCAAGACCCGACTATAAAAGCCAACTGAACCCATAATTGAGCTGAACATTTAACAACTTCAGCTCTATCATAGTATAAACAGATTTGAGACCTGGCAGAAAATCTGTTGTAAGAGCGTGGTGATCGCTATGCCTTCCCACCCACGCAGTTACAGACGCCCCATCCAAGACAAAGGGTAGGGGAGCCCTGTTTGCTCCCTCTTCCCTCTGCTGTGCGCCGTCGCGGCCTCCTGCCTCAGGCGCATCGCTGGGGAGAATAGCTGGCTTGGGAAATACTTCTTCCCTCTGGGTCTCGAAAGAGAACTTTTTATTCCCAGCAATTTTATGTCTAAGACTCTTCTAAGTACTAGATGTTTCTTAGTCGGGGAATGCCTGTACTACATTATTAAAATTGTCACAGAATAATTAACTTTTTATAGTTAGCTTCATGTGATTAGCAGTTAATCCTAATAGATACTTCCAAGTGTAACATCTGTTTAAAGTGACTTTAAGTAAAATTTATTTTTAATGTTCTGTGTTGTCAACCACAAGCCATGAGGCTACATGTGACTATTTAAATTAAAATTAATTAAAATTAAAATCCATTTCCTCATTTACAGTAGCCACCTCTCAAGTGCTTAATATCCACATATGGTTAGGGTGCTGTGTTAAATAAACAGTGTAGATACACAATATTTCTGTCATCACAGAAAGTTCCGTTGGACAGTGCTGTGAAGCTTTATTTCTTACAGATTTCCACACATGGCTGGAAAGATGGCCAAAAAATATGACTTACAAGTTTTTTTCAGTGGGCATTAGATTCAAGTCTTTGAGAGTTAACGTTTAAAGTAGCGTTTGTCATGAATGGTTGCTTTTTCTCAGTGTAACTTCTATCTACTCCACCACTTTTTCCAAAACTTAATTTGGTCAATAGCCTCAAATGTAGAGCAAGGTCACCTTGCAATGGCAATAAACCATTTGCTGCTAATCCAGTTGCTTGTAGCACGGAAGGTATGTTGCCTTTATGAAAATTGTTTGGGCTCCTAGGAGATGGACTTGAAAGCATATAACCCAGGATTTCTTGGTCTTGGCACTGTTGACATTTTGGGCCAGACCATTCTTTGCTGTGAGAGCTATCCTGTGCATTGTGGGATGTTTCGCAGCATGCCTGGCCTCTACTCACTACCCCCTGGTAATATCGCCCCAGTTGTGATCACCAAAAATGTCTCCAGACATTTCTAATTGTCCCCTGGGGGGCAAAATTACCTCCATTGAGAACCACTGGTATAGCCCAGAGAGTCCTACAGATTTGAAGGAAATGAGAGTTTAGGTTGCATGCCATATCTTCTCTTGTCTCAGCTCCTATAGAGTAGCTCTGAGTATATCCAAGAAATGATGTCAGAATGATGGGAATGCAAGGCAGATACAACCAAGGTAAATTAAGGAAACCAGGTTGCTTTTCCTAAATATTTGAATCCCTAGCCCTTATCTAAAATGGTTTATAGATAACTGTGGTTCAGTGTTTATTTTTTATTTGAACTAACATTTATTGAATTCTTACTGTGTGGCATACACTATTTTATGCAACAGGGCTACAAAAATGAATAAAACATGGCCCTAGTCTTCCAGGAGCATATGATGTTTTTTATCCTTTTCTGTCCTTATACCTTATGTTGTTTGACTTGTTCAATTGCTTTTGACTCTGTTATATAGACATTAATTGCCACTGAGCTTAAATTTCAAGTATGTCAAGTCGTTTTTTGGGGCACTTATAGCAGAATTAAAACATGACTGTGTTCTAAAGACAGATAAAATCCAACTCTTGCGATCTATTACCCTAGTAATTAAACTTTTTCTGTTTTATAATCTCTAAGGACCTATTTCAGGATCTATAAGATCTTAGAACTGTTATATAAACTGTACAGATGAAACGTTAGCATAAAGAAAACAGATATTTTAAATATTTAATAAGAGAAAAATCTCATAAAATCAGATTTTAATTGCTTTGTTAAAGTCCAGGGCATCCATGAATTTGTCATCTTAATATTGTAAGTTTCATTAGTAGAAAATAAGTCAGATCACTTAAAGAAGTCAAACATGACTTTAATTATCCACTAAGCATTAAATTAGACTCTTGGACAGTCATAATTCCATTTCATACTCTTTTAAAGGCTGGATGTTAGCATCCCTCAATTGGAGATCTGTTGGCTAACATTTAGCGTGTACCTCCACCATTATCAGACAAACACGAATGGACAACTGAATCCTCTTTTCAGGTTGAGACCCCCTTACCCCCTCTAAAGAAATATCATCATAGTCAGATCACCAGGTACCTCAAAGAGTGGAAATTGTCCATTGTCCTTCTCTGCTTTCATTAGCACCTAACAAGTGTCTTGGAGCCAGAACCTCATCTGGCAAGATTGGGTGTCCCTCCAAGCTTTAGTTTACATACTCCACCAGTAGTTTAGTTGGATTAATTAAGTCTTGAAATACAAAGTCAATGCTCAGATGACTCATAGCAGCTAAGTCTAAGATTTTCTTTCTAAACCTGACCTAGTGCTAACGGTATCCAGTATGCTCAAACGAGAATTTCCAAAATAGAGTTACAATAATGGTTAGGTGCTTTTACTGTTGGCTTAATTCTACTTCTGAGCGTTAGTAATCTTCTCAATGTACAGTCGACTTCATAATTTGTTTTTTAAATAAGTATATAATAAATCTTTTCAACTTTGTAATCAAATTCATAATTCAGAAAGTTTTAAACTTAGCTAAAAAGTCTGGTCAGCATACCCTAGATTTATCACTTTTAAGGTAGCGTGCTGTTGGGTAGTTTCTGCTAAGTCTTGAGTCACTTAGACCACAAAGAGTAGTTCCAGATAAGTTTTGATGGCTAGCTTGAGCCACATGACCACCTTTTCCCTCACAGCACTTACCACCTGCCCTTGCATATGTGTCTGTTCATTCTTTTATACCATTGCTCATACCACAAAATGCATTCTTTCTTGGAGATGTTAGCATCCAAAAGGGGTTATTGAGCCTGTGATTTAAAGAGTATCCCTGAAAGCTTCATTTCTCTGTTCCACAAGTAAGTTTTTAAAAATATACTGGATGTTGTGGAAGAACACAAAATCTGTATATCCAGTCTGTATATACATTATTAGAAATTAAATTGTAAAAAAGTGAACTCAACTTTAAGCAGATAAAGAATTTCCCCTCCTTTGTTTTCTATGTTTAATGTTTGGCTGGTCTGTGTTTGTTGTTGTTGTTGTTTTCATCCTTAAAAGTATTTCTTAGACTCTTGAATACCTGGCATTAGTACTTTGGGCATTGTGTATTTAGAATAATTCTGAACTGTGGAGCACAGGGTCCGTATCTTGTTTTCAGAGGTGATAGAATTGGCTTTTTGTAGCTCTCGTGTTGATTGTCAGGCTAGATTTATACTTCCAGAGAATCAGAAGTTAAAGGAATGTGGTTGACTCAGTAGTCATGAATATCCCACATCAGATAATCCAGGTCTAGAAAGAGCATTTAGGCTTCATGTGGTATGAATGTACACATGCCTTTTCACGGGTAATGTTGAAATAGTCTTAGGCCACCTATTTTTGCTGTTTTTATTCATCCATTGTCCCCTCCTCCAATATGCATGGAACATGAAGGGCAGAGTATCGTTTGCAATTTTGAAAAAGGAACTCTACAAATGTTTATGCAGCTACGTTATAGTTGTGCACTCGTGTGTTACGTGTGTCCAGATCAGTATAGTCAGCTCCTTTCTAAATGCCTAGCAGTGCAAATAAAGATTGTACAAATGGCATCATTGTTATTGCTGTTGATCGTTAGCTCTGGAATAAAAATCTTCTACTTTGAATTGTGATCCCTCTTTGGGATTAGAGCCTCTGGTTTTGTTTGTTTTGTTTTAAATTTATTGATTCATCTGAGACAGCCAGACAGAGAAGGTTCTCTAGAATTTTATGAAGATTATTTCCAATAGCTTTCTTATTACAACAACTCATTGAACCTTTTTACTTAAACAATGTTATTTGTTTGTACACTTATCCTACAATATAGTTGACTTAAATTGTTAAGCAAAACCAAAAAGAATCCTAGTCCCTTTAATCACATAAGCCATGATTTCTGACCTCAGTTCACATTCCGTTATCACTGACAGGAGCTCACAGACCTCTGCCATGAAGGGGTTAAATTTGATTAAATATGTTTATAAGGGGCCACAGCTATGCTGCCTGTACTGCCTTTTTTTTTTTAACTTTCTAGTTCACTAATCAAATGTATGTTAGATTGATTATTGTAAAAGTATAAACCATAGAAAATTTGACAAGATAGATGTGTAAATTATCCTTCTGACAGAACTAATGATGCACTCCCAGCACCTTCTGTTTTCCAGCGCTTGGTGAGCGACTTCATTAAATATGCAATGGCTATTGGGTGGCTTCTCAAATGATGGTTCAGTTCCTTGTGGAATTGCATTTTTACTAGAGGTGTAAAACCAGGCAGACAAGCTAGCTGTTGGGCATCCTGCTGAGGTTCTAATGTGCTCCATCTTGTTGGAGCAGTTGTTTGCAGTCTTTTCAGGACAATTAGATCCATAACCACAGGATACATTCAGTGAAACTATATTACAGATAACAGTGGAGACTGGCATTGACTGCTTTCCACCCCTGTCTTGAGCTGCCTCAGTGTGGATAGCTTATAATAATGCTACTTCTACCACTCACAGAGTAGTTCCTTTTTTCTTTTTTTAATCCTTTGAAGCTAGTCTAGAAATAAGTGATTTGTAACTTTTTTAAAGTTCTTAAAATCATAGGATATTTGAGGTGAAAAGAGTTTAATAGATGTTAATCCCTATGCAGATGAGAAAACTGAGGCTGAAGCATTGTGGTGAGTTGGCCCTTAGGGAGATAGTAGGAGAACCTGGTGGAACATCTTTTAGGTGGTAGAGATTTCATGACTAGGATTTGCACTGTTTGGCTTCTAGTTTTAGAGCTCTTTTACACAGAAGTTTTCTTTTTTGAATTTAAGATTTTTTTCTCCTGCTGTACCTCATTTTTCCTCATCTTAAGACCAACAGTGCTGTCTTTTTTTATTTCTAGAAGCTAAACAGAGAGATTTTACTTTCTCAAGATAACACACTATTTATTATTTTAATGACAATTTGATGGTTTCCTGGAGAACTGGATACAAAAGATGTTGAGTTGAGCTTGAAATGGTATTTAAGGTTTCCAAAAGGCAGATGCTATGGTGTATCACTGCAGCCTGATAAATGGGAGTGCATTTTAGAATGACAGGCTGAATACGTTCATGAAAGAAGGTTTCCCATTTCAGTTGGCCAATTAAATCACTGTTGATGACTTTGGATCATTAATGAACATTTGTGGAAAATGACCATTTGAATTCAATTATTACAATAATACGTTTGAAAAATACTAACCACAAATAATACTGTTCGTAAATTAAAAGATTTATCCATTTCACCACAGATAAGTCAGCATATTGCTTTGCTTTGTAATGCCAAAGCAAGTTGACATTTTAGAATTCTTTTACAAATTAACTACATATCCTTTCTTATAAAAGTTCTACTTAGAAAAGGTTGTGTTTTTCATTTAGTGCCTTTTAAAATATAATTTATGCTGTTAGCCATTACATTACTTCGTTATTCTCAGAAAAAATTAGCAAGACCTAGAACAAAGGAGGAGAACATTATACGGTGTATAAAAGCAGAAGATTAAGTTTTAAGATGGATTAGGTGTTGGATTTATTTAGTGTCTAAAAGAATCTCTAATTCTAAGAAAACAATAGGAAGAAAGTAACCATTATTTGAAAACATGCAAATTTACTTAAAATTAATACAAAAAGAAAATGCAAATGTAAAGTTTCATAACCAGAATTTTTTCCTAAACCCAAAGTTCAGATTTTCTTAAATTTTTGTTCTCCTTAAAATTTTTTATGGACATGTATCCCACTTTTGTTATAGTATACCCAACAAATTCAGCTAGATATGATGTTTTTCTTGAGTTAACTTTATTTTCTCTGAAACTTGGGCTGTTTTGGTCGTTGAGACAGGAGGTGGGTTCTTTTGAAATGCATGTTTTTCTCATTTTGTTATTTGTAAAATGGGCCATCATCTCAGTCCAAGCTTTCTTCATCTCCATTTCATAGTTTATAGAAAAAGGAGACGCTGTGGAGCACAGGCTTCCCGTGGGAATACATTGGGCTTAATGAGCTTGATAGTCTGGTGGGCTCAATAAATCAAATAAAGCAAAACATTTCTCATTTTTGAATAAAAGCATTTATCACACAGTGTTTGTTCATTCGTGGTCACAAGATTGATTGGTTCCCAGCATCAGAGTGTATATTGAAGCATTTTTGATTTTGTTTTTCCAGTGGGCAAGTTACGGAAGCAATGGCTAAAGGAAAGCATCTCTGATGTCGGCTTCGGGATGCTGAAGTCTGTCAAGGAATATGTGGACCCCAATAACATCTTTGGAAACAGAAACCTTTTATAAATACATTACTATTGTTACGAAAAATGTTACTTTTTTTTTTTTTTTAAGTCTTCAGCTATGGTTATACCAGTAATCACATATACCATGGACTGTGTTTTGGCTATATTGTTTATTTCATTCTATAGTTTGTTTTGTTACTACATTTACCGATTGACAGACGGTATTTCTAAATCGCTCTCATTGTGGGTGCATCACTTTACAGCCAACTGGTTGTCATTTCAAATTTTAGTCAGGAAGCGCAGGCTGCCAGTTGTTTCAGAGGAGGATGCTGCCAGCTGTTTTGTATTGATGCTTCCTCTTGGGAACAAAGGCAGGTTTGGGTGTCCTCTATTGCTTATGTAGTCTCTTTTTTAAAGAAAGTTTCTGGGAAGCAGATATCTAGGGAAGGATTCCACTGGGGAGTGATACACACGCGTGGCTTTTTAAGAGTGTATTGTTGTGTGAGTAGGCATTGAGGGAGGGTACTCATGAAACAACGGAGGCAGCCTGTTATTTAGGATGCTTTCAGTTCTGTGATGTAGTTGGCCTACTTTTTCTTTTAACATTAGTATACAGTTATAAAACCTTAAATCATCAATATACAAATTATTCTATTAAGGGACATGTTTTTGTTTTCCATGTTTCTGTTTCTACTGAAGTATGAGTTGTATTTGTATCACTGAGATAACCTATTGTTATAGCCTATTTCATTCATAATATGTTTTATAAGAAAAGCTGACTTATCACTCATTATACATGGAAAACAGGTTTACCATGAAATGAAAGCCTTTAATCAAGCACAGAATCTTAATGTTTCTGATTTCACATTCTTGTTGCTGAGATGAAGAAGCCGCAACAGGAGAGAAGAAGGAAGACTCCTTCCACTTCATGTCTTCAGTTCAAAGAATCGTTTGGCTAAAGTAACACAGTTATCATTCAGCTTTTGAATTTGAAAGCCTCAATAATAAGAAATCTTTTTTTAAAATTAACCCAAACAGTATAAATTTTCATATAAAAGTTTCAATTAGTTTTTAACAATGGTTTAATGCCTTTCTTTGAATTACTGGTTTAACCTACATTTTTTTAAAAAACTGATGTTTTACTGCACATAGCATGACTAAAGTTTGAAATGTCATATTTCTTAATAGGGAGAACATTAATCACATTTAGCAAACATTTTTACATTTAAACCTAGATATTAAAATCAGTGAAATGATTACTTTGAATCACTGTCTGTCAAGGTTCATGATTCACATTTTAAGATGGATTCTTTTCTTAATGCAATACCTAACTTTTGATAATTTTTTAAAATCAATATTTGATCAGATAATGTAAGACAAAATGCAGATGATCCTGTAAAAGAATACACTGTCTGTCTAGCAACAGCTCCAAAGTATTTTGGGGCAGTTTGATACGTTTTATATCTGAAGTAACCTTAACCAAAAAAGTAAAAATTTTAAATTGACAAAATGCTATTTTTAAGACTTCAAAATGATAAATAATTTCTAATAAATAAAATTGGCCTCAAACTAATAAATTTAAATCTATAGATAAATCAAAATTAAATATTGATTTAACAATAAAACTAAATATTGATTCATTAGAAGCTGCCTCTTCATTGGTGATTTATTTTTAATTATAAAATTTTCAGCAGATCTTTGCTTAAAAAGCCCTTTGTATTTGAAATAGTTGGATATTGATGAGGAAATTACCCTTGCCTCTAGAATTATAAAAATCTCAGCTTTATAAAATGCATCTCTTCATGAAGGTAATTTCTCTAATTGGTGATCAAAATGTAACATTTAACATGGTACTAATATCTCACTGGAGTGTATACATGTTTCAGGGTAATTTTTTTTAAATAAAACTTAAAGATTTATAAGCAGATCCATTCCATTCCTTTGCATGTGATTGTTATAACATTCTTTCCCAGGGAGTTCAGATTTCAACCTCAGAAATCTGTATGTGATACTAGGAAACTGTAAATGTAACACCTGAAAATTGTTGTGTTCACTATTCTACATGAACCTTGTGGACATTAGTGATTTATGTCTTTGTTTTTCTTTCATGTATTTGGGACTCCTCAACCTTGATTTTATAGTAATGACTACATTTCGTAGTTGGAATCATTTCTACAGGGATTCTTTGAAACCCATGAACACTCATCAGTGCTATTTCAGTCTGATTTAGTAAATCAGAAAGCCTTTCCCCTGCTGTCACACGCCTGCTTCTGAGAGGTACCTCAGCATATTCTTGGTGTCTGTGAAGAGCTGAGTTTTTGAATGTGCACAGAAGTACGTAAGCCTTGCTTCATATTTCTGAAATATCTGAAAATGGCCTCATAAAGTTAAAACCTGTAGAGCATTGTTTACGTGAGGCTTCTTAACTCATTTTGAATCATTTATTTAACATTTCAAAAGGTTGTAGCCTGTTTGGTTTTCTGCATTAACACTGACTTACCTTTCTTAAATTAGTCATATTTCTAATATTTGATGACATCACATTTGGGTTGTGGTTTTAGTGGGAATGGGAAGTTTATGCTATGAGAAATGGCATTGAATATTAAAAACTCAATATGAACAGGCTTTATAGACCCTTAGAGTAACTGTTGCCTTAATGTTTGGTGCAATTTACAGTACATAAGTGAATTTTGTCTTATGCTGAGTAACTTGAGCTTTTTTAGGTTAGTAAGAATTGTAAAAGCCCCATGTTTATTGTGCCCAGCATTTTACCTCAAAGAAAGAGGATAAAATTCTTTCCTCTTCTGGGGATATGAGAGTTCTCTTCCTAAATGCTTACATGTTATAGTACTGTTACTTAAACATCATTCGTGAAGCTGGAAGCCTTCTGGTGTGCATAGCTGTGTTGATGTATTTTGGAAAACAAAAGTGCAGTCAAGGATGAGCTTCCATCAGTGTGTTGTACTATACCAGATACAGATGGTTGCAAGGATACCTGTTTTTCAGAATATTCTCTTAATTGCTAAATTCTAGCTTGCATTTTTGAACATGTCTTTCTGCATGTTGGCTCCAGAGATTTTTCTTTGTTATAGTCTTTTATAACCACAGCTGCTTAACCATAGCTGATCAGAGGAGCCCTGTAGTCCCAAATTAAAGCGTGTAATCTCAGCTGTTCAAATGGGGCTGGGTTTGTTGAACATCTATTCTATATAATGTAGAATACAAACGGTTATTTATAATAATTTGGATTGATTCACAAACTGCATATACTGGTGCTTGAGGCAGCCAAAGTGAAATTCTGTGGAAAGCATATCTACATTTTAAGAAACATCAGGACAGGAGTTAAGGACAGCTTTAATAACTTTTTGTTTACCACTTTTTAGCAACTTTGATTTTAGTTAGGGCTTAGCCGATGGTGGGAGAAAAGCCGAAGATAACAAGTGCCACTGCAGGATTGTAAATGCAGAATTGCCTTTGGCTTTATAAGTTATGGAAGCTTGGCTTTGCTCAAGGTTTCCTGTTCCTAAATGAGCCACATGTCAATATATTCATTTTATTCTTATTAATATTTCAGTTCCCTAAAAGAGAAACAACATACATTTTGATGCTAAAACCTATAAAGTATAAAAGTTCTTTTTTTAAAACTACTGAAATGTAGTTCATCTACTATGAAGGATGTAAGTTACTCAGATTTCTGCTCCTTTAAGCCAAACAGTGTTTGTCTTTAGTGTAAAATTTAACTGTAAAAACTACTTGTAATATCAACAGATTATAGAAACTAATAAAATGGACCTGGGTCTAAAAGGGTTTTTTTTCTTCAAAGGGAGTATGGAGCTGTTGGTTCTTCTTGTTTGCATGTGGGTTTTTCAATTTTAATTTTTCATTTTCATATTTTCAGTTTTGAAAACAATTAACTTTTATAATTTTATTAATGAAGCATAGTGAAGTGCAACCTAAATATAACTAAATCCCTTTGGATTTATAGCTGAGTATATTAACTAGGTTTTATCACTCTCTAATTATTTAAATCAATGTTATGTTCCTAGGAGGTGTTTAGTCTCCTGTGAACCTGAAGCATTCCCATTTGAACTTCCAAGGAAGATCCTCAAAGAGTGAGCACTCTTGTGCTCTTCTAACCACAACAATTCCTTAACAAACGTGAGTAAGGACCACTGATATATAGAACAGTCGTGCCAAAGAACCATCACAGAATTAAGTACCTTTAGTTCTGTGACTGTGGAAAGATTTCTTTTTTGGTTCTCAAAAGAGATTATTATCATATTTTTTTTCCACAAGGAAGAAAAATAATACATTAAGTATCATTAAGAACATTTTTTTAGAGACTCTGAACTTCCAAATCTAAGAGAGAGAGAGAAGGGGAAAAAAAGGTTTTAGTTTGAATTTCTAAGCAGCATACACTCGTATATATGTTTTTAAGGCATCTTATTGTTGGCTAACTTATCTTAGTGTTTTTCATGAACAACATGAGCATTCTATGAAAATGTTGTCTAACCCTTAATCTTGTTCACATGTCCAAAACGACATGAAATGCTTGTACTGGTATACAGTTTCTATAAATAATTATCTTTTTAGCTGCTTAAAGAATATCCCCCAAAAGATCACAGTGCCTTGTTGGAATTTTTCTTTTTTTTCATGAAATAGCCATTATTTAAAGTGAGTGGGAGAGGATAAGTCGTTACAGATGGATTATTCAGCAGTTCAAGACTGTTCCTCCTCAAGAACATACCAGGAAGTAAGTAGTTGTATGTAGAAACACTGAAATCCTTTTCCGCAGTGTTGGTGTGGATCTCCTATTCCGGCATATTTCACCTGTACCCCACATACATCTATTCAGCCAATGGGCTTTGTGTCTACTTTCATTCTTACATTTTCATTCCTTCTGTCCCAACTTAGTAGCCTGAGGTGTGGCTCGGTGGATGTGGCGCATTCAGCCGCTGAGACACACACCACACGTTTTCAGATGTTTGCTCACACAGCTCCCTGAGGAACTGAGCTTGTGAGAGGGGTTTCTATTCCTTCTGTTGTACGTTAGTCCTTTTTTGTGTGATGGTGCCTTCAGAATAATGAATATTTCTGTTCCTGGACAATGATAAATCTTATGAGAAGTATGTATAGGTTATATTCCTTAATTTTTGTCCTTTTTTGCTAAGCCTGTGAAATTCTTTGGCTCTGATACAACTTGACTTGAATAATATCTTATCCTGAGTCTTCCTCCAAGGCAGTACATATTCCTGTCAGTACTGTAGTAATCTTTTGGGAACTACATGTGGGTAAGCACTTGTATGTAAGCCATTATTCTGCTGTAACTAATGCATACAAACAATTCTTCTCTTCACACTCATAGTCTAAAAAGTGGGTATGTAGTGGGAAGGAAAATTCCTGCGAGATTCCAGCATAGCTTTGTCAATTCAGACTGAGCCATACTGTTTTCCACAAGGGCTCAACACATAGTCTCTATATTGTGCTTTCAGTGTATGTTTGGATTCTCCTTTAATTGCTTTTCCTAGACTGTACTGTTCTATAAGTAACTACCCATGTGTGATTTTTAAGATGTGCTGGGAAAAAAATAAAACAATACCAAAACCGCTCATTGTTATAGAAATCGTTGCTTATTTCATGTTGATTACCTCTAACCTCTGTTGACATCCTGCTGTGCTCAGAGAATGAATGGGATACAGTCTGTAGCCATGGGCAGCCTCTCTACTAGAGAGGGACGAGTGTGCGGACGCTGAGGTGGCCTTGCCTGTGGCACCCACACCGGCAGAAAGCTTGTAGCTATCTGGGTTCTGGAGTGACTGAGAATGAGACGCATTGAACCCAGTTTATTTGATACATTTCAATAATCACTTGCTGCACTAAGATTTTAACTCGCTATTTAAAGAAAGCAATTTTCTACCTGGCTTGTATAAGCTCACATTGAATGAACCTTAGAAATCATCTCATCTTATTTTTTCCCAAACATAGAATTGCTGTCTAACCTCCCCCATCCCCCAGGCCATAAACAAATAACCGGTCTTCCTGAACATGTGTTGTGACCAAATGGGAATTCATTGCCCTTCCAAGAAGCCTTTTGCAACTTCTGAAATTTTCAGGTTATATTAAGAGGTTTTTGCTTATTAGACTGAAATCGGTCTCCCTCTTCTATCCATTAATGTAACTTCAGTAGTCATAAAGGATTGTCCAGTTGCTCCGCTGAAGGGCAGCTCGTCAGGTGTTTAAAGACAGCTCATGTTTCCCCAGATCTGTCAACCTTTGCTCCTGTCAGTTACGGATCCTTCACCATCTTAATCTGTCAACATATATGCCCATTTGATAAAAAGGAGGTGTCTAGGCCTGAATGTTCCAGAGTCATACCAGTGATTTCCTTATTCTAGTCACTAATAAATGCACATTTGGTAGACATTGTACTGTCACTTCACACTGAACTTGAACAAAGCTTGTCATTTCTGCATGTGCCTTTCTGTCCACATCTCCCTGGAGGCTGATTTTTTAAAGCCTCATTACTTATATTTATCCTCACTAATATTTGTATCTTAGTGAATTTAGTTCTCGGTTTTCAAAATTCTTAGAATCTTGACTCTTACCCAGAATACATTTTGTCCCATCCAGGTCTGGGTCATCAGCAGAACTAAGACATCTCATATTGGCTTGGATTCTCATCCAAGTAATGGCAGGTGTCTGTAGTACAACAAGGGCTTGCTGGATAACGTCCATGAAAGAGCAGTCAGGCTTCAGGCAGCTACACTTCCATTTGACACGCTGTTGTCCACCTTATATTTTGTCCACAAATAGGCTTTTCTCCAGGGAATCAACATTTATGCCAGACAAATATTAAACATGCAATTATGTTTCCTTAATTTAACATTGCCAGCTGCCAAACAAATCCCTTAGTAAAGCTTGTTGCCCAGATTTCCTGTGCTACCCTATCAGAAAAACAAATGAGGTCTTATGCCATCATGTTTACTGTTGCCTGTGTTTGCCCTCGGGCATTTCTCTTCAATATACTTATAAATGCATTTTCTGCTACATTTTCTGATGTGATACGTTGATTTGGCCTAGTATTGGCTGATGAACAACCTCTGAAATCCATTGCATAGTTCTGTCACATCCTTTGTACCTCATTGTACCCACATTAGAGTTGGGAAGATAACTCTTAAAAATGACATATTTGTCACTGTAAAGCTGTAAAATAGCTTAGGAGAATGTGAAGTTTTAAAGTCTAAGAGCACAGTTGAAAGTTCTGTTCTGGAAATTTTGTAAGCTTCATTTTTTTCCTACCAATTACAAGTCACTTTCCCTTTTGGGGCCTAATTTCTTCTCCTGTAAGATGAAAATCTCCAAGGTCCCTTCTCACTCGGGTCTCAGTAATTCTGATTGAGTCTATGTATTTTTGCTGAACATTACCCTAGAACTGATTATTGCATTAATAATTTACTTTTAAATTCACCCCTTATTAGCCAGACACTGCTGGGCACTTAACCCTAGACAAGAAGTGATGATTGTTTTTGTAACAACCCTGTGAGGTGAGTGTATCATTCCCCTTTTACTGCTGAAATACTAGGTTGGTACAAAAGTAACTGCGGTTTAAAAGGTTAAAAATAATTGCAAAAACGGCAATTACTTTTGCAGCAACCTAATAACTGAGGTTTAGCGAGGTCGAGTAACACCCAGTGTTGATAGCTGGGTAAGTGGCATTGCTGAGATACGGAGCCACATCTGAATAATCCAGTACCTCTGCTGTCTGCTGCACAGCTCTGGGCTGCTTGTGTTGGGGAGTCAGTCTGATGTTTACAGAATTTCTTCTTTTTATAGTAGATTATTGGTCACTGCCCTCTGCATAAGGGCACAAGTAAGGAAACAGAGTCTCCCAACTATGGAGTGGAAGCCGCAGTTTTCATGACTACTCACCACAGAAATACCAGGAAGCCTTTTGTCTCAGATGCTGTCTTTCTCTGTAAGTGTTTAGTCCATTGATGCCTTTGTAGGTTTAATATGAAGTTCATAAAAGGAAGTGCTGTATTTGATGGGCTTAATAAATTTGCATTTTTATAACTTTAATATTGTATTCCTTTGAGCTGCACTTAAAAATGTAAGAATAACATGTTACTATAAGTTACACATCTTCCTATAGAGAGGCTGGAAATTGGAAGAACTGTTTAAAGAAATATAGAGCCAACCTAGATCTTTGGAAAGTCATACTTCCTTAAAACTGCTAACTTAAGAATAAAGGTTGCTGCTGAAGGATTTGAGCTACATTAGGGTACTCAAGAAGTTGCATATAGCTTACAGCTAAAATGGAAATATAGGTTTAGAATCTGGTGGTTACAGTAGTGGTAATTATGTGGTTGGACAACCAAGAATCCAGTTACTGGCTCATCACAAAACGTGCTGTTTGACTAATACGAGGGTATAGCTCAATAGTGAATACAGAAAAACCCAAATGTCACTAATTCCAGTGGTAGGTCGACAAGGGATAAGAGGCAGTTAGTGAATGGTAGATAGTGAGCTACAAGTCACACTATTGCTAGGAAGCCAATCAGTGTGGCAAGAGAATCCCTTCAGGAAAGCATGAACTCCCAGGTGGTGCCAGACCACCAGTAGTCATTAATGAAGACAGACTAAGGAACCTAAGAAAAATTTTGTATTAGAAAACACTGATGTTCACTTGAAATGAAAGTTTTCTTTGGTGATGTTATCCCTTTAAAATCGGATATTTTAGATAGCCACACTTTGCTTACCTGGACAGACTTCCAGTACTGCTAATCCTCCATATGCCAGTGGAAATGAGCCCAAGCAAAGATAATAGGGCAGAGGGGTTAGAAAATTCCTCCCTTCCACCTTCCCCTCCAACCCATTACCTGTTCTTACCTCACTTTTCCTAGTAAGCTTATTCACGTGGGCATCTACCCTACAGCCCTCTATGAACAAACCAATTGTTCTAACCTCTGGCCAAACCTGTCACTGACAATTCTCTACGAATTCCATCTGAGGTGCTCCTCTGAGCTCTGAGAGGCCACACCTATATGTTCCTATATCCCCCATCGTGGGAGGGAGGGTCATCTATGATTACAGTCATCTCATTGCCCGGTGACGCACCTCCATCCCCACAGTTTCCCAGTTACTGGTTGTGTGCTTCTGAATGGGTCAGGGTTAGCCGCTGTACACCTGACCTTCATAAATGGCATTAGTGTGGACATCCATGCCACAGCTGAGGCCAAATTCAAAAGGGCTGTCATGTGGAATATGAAGCCTTTCTCATGTCACTGATCAAAGGAGTCTGCGAATGTGAAATACTGAGAATATTTGATCTATTAAAAATATGCAGATATGAAGAAATCTTAAAGGAATAAAAGCTTTAGAAATACAGGGAAATCTCTTTTGATGAAGAAAAGTGCTTTTAGCGTTGAGTACATAAAGTCCCAGGAGCATAGAACAAAGCTTTTCATTAGAACTTTAGGAATGAAAGCTTTCATTCAAACGGCAAAATATGGAGACATTGTAAAGTCATTTGCCTGTTAGTATCAATAAGCTGAGTACTTTGAAGGTGAGTTGAAAAGAAGCACATCCTAAAAATAAAGGACAAAAAGTTCCTGGGGAGTTAGAAATGTCCTCACCCTTCTTTGTCTCCTCCAGTGCTCTGATGGCATGGTTCATGAGTCTTTGCTGTCACTAGGTAGCAATCTATCAATCCTGGTGGGTGCCTCTCTAGAGAGCCGAAGTAAGGAAGGGGACAAATACCATGACTGACCTTTCTTCCTTTACTCAGTGGTAGGAGCAGTCAGGATTTCCTGATGCATTACTCACCAGGAAATCCCAACTGCCCAGCGGCAAGGGGTTAAAAACTGTTCTGAAAGCTTTTTATGTTCTGAAAAGCTAAATTACACATAGATGCAAACCACAAACACAGAGCACCTGGGTAAATAAAGTGTGACTGAATAAAGGCTGGGTTATTTGCAAAAGGGAATCTGGAAAACATTTGCTTTTGGGTGGTTAACATTACTTACACTTTATGCTTTTTCTTTCTTGAGAAAAAATAGAGGAAATGTCCAAAAAATTTTTTTTTAACATGCTTGTTGAAAATAAGATTTCAGTTCATTTACTTTCCAACTGTTAAGAGGCTATGAAGATTGAGAGGTGCACAGAGCTACTACACAAAGCAGCAGCAATACTTTTAGTACAAAACTTGTTGAATACATCCCAGAAATAGAATTGTGTAATGGGATGCACTGAAAAGGTCATTAAACATTGATTGTCCTCCAAATATGGGTCAAACATCAATAAGAAATGATTAAGGTTAAATTTAAGGTTTTAACCTGAAGGTTAAAATGCTTAAATTCAAGACCATTGGACTTCATAATAAGCCAAAATTTCTGATAGATGTAATAGAATTTGAGCACCCAGGAGGTCATGTTACAGAGGATTCATGCTGAGCACCTACTCATCTGGGTATCTATGTGGCTAAGTGATTTCTCCTTCAAGGAAAAGAAAAATCATCTTATGGCAGGGGTTCACTAACTATCAGTAGAAAACTATTAGATTGAGCCATGGGAAGGTGCTAGCTCTGTATGTCAAAAACTCTCAAAATGAGCAATTTCATATAATTCAGCCTGATACTTTTTTTTTCCCTTAAGCCAGGTCAAGTTGGGGTTGACAGATTTATGGAGAGAAAAGGGGTAGGGAAACAAATAGTAAAGATCTTGTATGGTACGGAAAGTAAAATACCTAAGCAGAATGAGTGGGTTTTTCATTGGGAGGGTTGTGGATGTGAAACTAGCATTATGAAGCTACCTATGATAAGGTTTCAAAATTTACTTTTTCATTTGTGATGGAGGCAGGAGAAGAGTTTGGTGGGATCATGGGAATGGTGTAGACTTTTCCTTACCTGAGAGGCTACAACATGCAAACAACTCCAGCATTAACATATCCTAAGCTGCAAACACAAAGGTAGAATTAAGAACTGAGTTCTCTGGGTACCTTTACTATTACTCACTGTTAGGCATAAATTAGAGCAGAGTTAGGAAAAACTAACAGTATTTCTATCTTGTTCATATATTCAAGTTAACAAATGGAACAAAAGAAAACCATGTAAAATTGTTTCTTTGACTATTGTTTATTGTCTCTACAACATAGCACCATAATTCTGTTAAGGGCACAAGATTTCCCACTGAATCATGCACATAAAAACAAACAAAAAATCCATAACCTAAGTAATTTTGGTTACACAAAGCATTACACCTACATTGAAAAACCCTGCCAAAACATCCTAAACTCTGTAAAATGTATGCATTACAAATTAATATGAGGGTAAATTGTGAGAACATGAAATCCCTAAAATTATCATTAAAAGCCTAGACATTCTATACATTAATCACTGAGTTCTAGGTTTGATGGTGCTAAGTTGCTGGGTAATACAGTCCTTATGCAGAGGACTCTCAAAATACAACAAAGCACAAATGATAAAAAAAAAAAAGAAAGGAGAGGGAACACAGGCATTACAAGTTCTAGTAGACACAGTTTCCCCATTCACTTTTGAATTTTTCAAAGATCTTCGTAGGGGTCAAAATTCTTATATTTCACTTAGTGAATATTTTAAAAACAAAAGATAAATCAAAATGTTATAATTTTGAAGTGTACAAATTTCAACATATAACAAAGTAAAGCTGCCAATTGCTAACACAGATAAAACAGAGTACAAAATACATAAAGCCATTATAAAAGCCAACATTAACACATGACTACATATTCCATCCTATAATCTCATAAATCAAAGCTTTTAACTGTCTGGATTCATAGGTGACTGTATTCTTTCCAATATGCATTCTTTCTTCTTCCAGGGGTTGTTCAATAATGGCAGGTACATTCCTGCCATGAAGTTCACAGTGTTCTAGAAACTGGATACATTCTTGAATAACACTGTCACGAAGCATGATCGTGTGTTTTGACATGTTTTCTAACAAGGACAGGAAGCATCTTTTGGCATAATACCAGGTATCAGTTCCCAGTTTTTTATTATAAGGTTCTAAGCTTTTGATAACTCGAGAAATCCCAAAGTCATAATTTCCTTTGGCACAGTAAAGTGTCCCAATCACCAAATTCACAATGCAGAGATGGTAGATTTTCTTATCTGGGTCATTATAGGAGAGCTGCTCTTCCTCCTTCTCAATTTTTCTCATCAATTCCTCGGCTTCTTCATTTTGACTTGTCATAATATATGAAACACAGAGGTTAGCCAGTACAATAGCACTGACATTCAGGATGTTGTTATAATGCTTCTTGACTATGGGCTCATAAAAACCGATGGCTTCTTTGTATTTGTTTTCCTGCATGAACAGAACATGAGCCACATTCAGCTTCCACACATCATGGTCATTGCAGAATTCCACAGATTTGCGGAAGATCTTTTCTACCATTGGGTAATTTTCAAGGTTCCAGTAGATTTTCGCCTGGGCCATCAACACAGGAATGTATTTTTCCACGATGTCGTCGTATTCATTCACTGCCTTTTTGACAGCTTCATCATCTCTACTGTGTCTTGCTTCCTGCATTTGTATAGTGAGTTTCCTGAGCTGCTCCGTCAGCATCCCTGCTAGTCCATCAAGCTTAATGAATGCCTCTTCAGGAGCTGTCGGACAAGTGATCATGGCATCCAAGAAGTCATAGAGATAGGGTGTGAGGAACTTATAAGTCAAATGAGCATTCTCTGCCAGGACATCTGCTGCCAGGTCAAAATACTCATACTTACAGTAGAGCAACAACAGGTTGCCAAAGGTCTCTGGGGGGAAGGGGTTCTGTTGGAGCAAAAACTGTAGCTTTTCAAACCCTTCTGTAGGCCTGGCATCCATATTCATCAATGCCTGGTTGTGCAGGGTCACAGGGTCTAACTCCTCCTCTGCCCTAGGTGGCATGTCAGTGAGGGCTTCCTGGGCCGCCTCATAGTTTCTCAGTTGGTATTCTATGGCTGCCTTGAGATTGAAGGCTTCCACCAGAGCAGTCTGGTGAAGGACTAAAGTGTTGCCAACACTGCGAACATCAATGCCTTCGGTGGTCATGCCCACACCTAGCTCTGGGTGCTGGCGGATGCCACGCTCAACAATGTCGGCGATATGCTTCAGCGCTGGGGCATAGCGTCGGTTGCTGTAATAGGCTAAAGCCAGGTTGTAGGAAAGGTCAGGCCGGTAGCCCGAGGCCTGCAAGGCTGCAAAGAACTTGGAACACGCGGCTTCATACTGTCCCTCCTTGTAGAGCAAACATCCCAGGTTGACCTGGCCATCGGGCTCATTCTCGCCCCCACCGTCTTCTCCCCCTTCCCCACTCAGTAGCTGCTCCACCAGGCTCCTGGCCCCGGGCAGATCGCCCTCGCTGTACTTGATAGCAGCTTGTAGATGGAGGACCCGGCTGTGGTAGGTGGGGTTGTCCAAGAGGAGGAAGGACACCCGGGTGGCCTCTGGATAAAGGCAGGCCTTGTAGAGGGCCTGGGCCTGGTACAGGCGGTACTGCTCCAGTTCCGGGTGCAGCTGGCTCAGCTGCTCATAGCACTCGGCCGCCAGAGCGAACTCCTGCAGGCGGTAGTAGCAGTAGCCCAGCAGCGACAGGCCGGCGCGGCTCCTCGGGCTCCGCTGGAGCTCTCCGCCCAGCAGCTGCACCGCTTCGGCGTAGCGGTTATCCCGGATTAGCCGGTACACGACGGCGGTGAACTCCCCGTCGGGGATCTGAGTACTGCCCAGCCCCGCCATAACCGCCGCGGAGGGTGTGCGTCCTAGTTACCAAGGCAATAAGCCAACCGGAAACGGAAGACTAAAGAATGTTTGGGTTGGTTTGTTTTTTGCATGCTCCCAAATTTACTTTGCAGCGGACCAACCAGACTATGTTGGAAAGAAGTCACTAATGTGGGTCTCTGGGTCTCTGTAGCTGGTCAGGTCCCCGAAAAGTCCAAGAATGTGAGTGGCGTTAGCCTGCGAGGGAAAAGGAAACGCCTCCCGCTAGTTCAGAGGCGGAAACTCTACTTCCCGGCATGCACCGGTGCAATCGCACCGCCCCTTACGCGTTCGCGCTGCATGGCGGGAGACGTAGTCTCTGCGGGACCGACGCTCCCCAGTCAGGGTAAGAGCCTTGACTCGTCGCTTTTTCCTATCATTGGTCAGCATTGCTGGCTTTCTGTTTCTGCTGGGTCTCTGGCGTGGGAGAGGAAGGTTTGCGTTTTGCATTTTTGAGCCATCTACACTGTGCAGCTTCCAAATGGTGTGGTTCCATGTTATTTTAGTGAAAGAAACGGGGATGGAAAAGGCGGAATGTCAACATGGTTTTTTTCCGGAGTTAGAATAGGTTCCGTTTTCCGGCCAATCTGTGGGCACCCTTTCTAAGACTAGAGTAGTGCAGCAACCAGGTGTTCTTATTTCGTCGTTTCCAGAGATGAACAGAAGGAAAGAGTGCTATGGATATTACCTAGTACTGGGAGACGATCGGCTTTAGTTCCAAGTGTCTCCTGCTCCAACTTGTCCATAACAAAGAATATTACTGAGCACATTGTAGAGTTTAAACTTGGCCCTGCAACCTGCCATGAGCCTCCAAATTTCACTGCAAGTGGAAACATTAGAGAAATCTATGACCTCGTCTTTTCCAAGGATGAAAACAACCAAAAAAATTCCACGACCAAAAGTGTTCCTTTTTCTATGCACTGTTACTCTTCTAACTCTAGATCTACTTAATCAGCCAGTTTGTGGGCTGTGCGTGTGTGTGTGTGTGTGTGTGTGTGTGTGTGTGTGTGTGACAGAGAGGAAGATACCCAGTCTCTATTGGTAGGCTTTAATGTTTGTGGATATTATTGAAATGACGAAAATTGGATTTTCTGTAAGTTAAAAATTTTTTAAATTGCCTACACTTTAATCTTTTTCCTTAGATTCTTAGTTTGAAGATCTCTGGAGATTTGCTGGACTGTACAGAAACCATCTGGTTTTTTTTTTTTTTTAGTTCATTTGTCATAGATTTGGAATAGGTGCTCTAGCTTCCATGTTACTACCTCAGGGCTATTTTTATATAAATTCTTTTTAATTTAATAAAGCCCGTGACGGGGCAGTGAAAAACTGAGGACTTAATTATCTTAAAAAATTATATTAGATCACTAATAAAAAAAACATACCCATACTGTAGACTGACCTGGAGACTGTACAATTTGTGGGAGATGAATACAATTTTTCAGTCAAGCATTAGAGAAGTAGAAAGATCGCAAAAAACAAAACTGGCTTATCCCAGTGAGATAAGGGTAAATGTGCAGTTTTCAAGAATATAAAACTGGCTGTAATTTATGAATATCTATGATATGCAGTGCCTCTGCTGGTGGCCTGGGGTGTAGGGGTTGTCTTTCATAATCTGTCATGATTTTCATCAGTTTTGCAACCACCCAAGATAAACATAGCTCAAGTAAAAACATGTCTTTGCTATATAATTAAAGACTTTAATACAAATCCCTTATCTGCCTTATTGATAGTATTGCTGCCAGTAAATCTTACCTATATATAAATTTTGGTGCCAACGTCAACCATATTACATGGCACTCTATTAGACTATTCACATGTATTATCTCTAATCTTAAAAATCACGCTATATCCTGCATATTACAGATGGAGAAAAGAAGCAGCTGAGCCATCATATCCAAAAGGTAAGTTCATTAGTAACTGATGAATCACACTTTCTGGCTAGCACTGCCCAGTAAACAGGGAATAGGTGTCTTTTATACCTGCCTAATTGAGACTTACCTCTTGGAAAAAATAATTATCCAAAAGGGTCAATATTTTAAAATTCTTACATAGTTAAAATCCTTATGTGTTGAGCTATTACCTTGGATAAGTTGCTATGAATCAAGGTATGACAGAACATGAAAATGGGAAATTACCTTGTATGTCTTTAGTCTGTCTCACTGTTTCTGAGAGTTGTATTTGCATCATGAAAGCATTCACCTTCAAATGGCTTCCTGGAAATGTATGAAAAATGGAAGGGCTGTCTGCTCTCCCCCAAATTTCTCTGATCCCTAGAGGCATCAGTTGAGGTTCTCCTCTTTGTGTTGGCACCGATCTGTGAATGTGGCAGCTGAAAGGGGCAGGAGGGAGGCCGTTCTGTGTCTTCCTCCATATTTCATGTGCTGCTGCTCCTGAGGCCTGGCCTGAAAAAAGGAGGACATTCGGCTTAGACAGATGGAGGGCAGGGTCATTTTCAAAATGAAATGAGTGCACAAATCACACTGTGAAATTGGCATGACCATCATTGCTGCTGTGATAGACCGATTTTTATTTAGTCTCTGATAGGCAGTCGGGGAATAGATTCGGGTTTTTTTTGGGGGGAGTGGGGGATGAGGAGATGGTGAAAGAGGCCCTTTAATTAATGATAGAAATTCTGGAAAGCAATAAAAATAATAAACTGGATGGGATATTATAAAATGCCATAAAGATTCGTTTTGTTTCCAACAGAATTTTGCAAAGCTGGAGCATATATCAAAAAGTAAGTGTACCTTACCATTCCTAGCAATAAGAAAGCATTTGGTGGTTGAAATAAAATGATTTATTGCTTTATTGAAAGGAATTAGGCTTTGGGAAAATGATGTTAGACTCAGGGCGGATTTTGCTGCGTAAGAAGAGGCATTTTTACCACATAGAATTCCATTTAGGCAAAATGTACAGAAGCTAAAAGCATGATGTTTGGTTCTTCACATGCTTATGTTTCTGCCTGCCAAAATGTGAGATGATGAAATCCCATGTATATTCTACTTGGCATTGTCTTTTCAGACTAAATGGTAATTATTTCTTATTTGTCTTGTAAAAATAACCACTTCTTTTTGGCACGCATTATTTATGAGTATTTCAGTGACAGCTGTGGTTAAATATCTTCCTTGGTGAAAGGAGACATTCTGCAAAATCATTTTCCAAGTTGTTATTTCTGTCTTTTGTTCATTCCAGGCCATTTTCTGCAAGATGGCACAATTGAGATGTTCAGTTTCCTTGCTTCCTCTTGAGTCCATCTTGATGGTTTTTGTCCCTGTGTGTCCATTGATGATAGAAGTACCGGTAACCCTCCTTCCAATAGCTGTCACCTCTTCCTTGCTATCCCCACCCCCATAAACGGGAGAAAAAAATAAATAAGTGTCAAATTTGTAATATAGTTCACTGATAGGAGCATCTGTTCAATCTTTTAAGACTTTAGGAAAAGACTGTATCAACACTTGGGAATATTTATGCTCAGATGGTGAGAAATTTAAAACCTCATTGAGAGCTCAATTTTTTTTCCTCTGGTACTTCCAGCTCTATTAATATTTTATATAGTATTATATTTCCTTCTTGATGTATCTTGCTTTGATCAAATATTTTCTATTTCAAGGTTTATGGTGTTATTATCCAAACCAATTTATTAGGTAGAACACAGTAACATTATGGTTTATAAAAAGGGATTAGCAGAGAAGCCACAATTGTGGGTACTGCCAATGAAAAATTTATTCCCCACAGTTAGAATGTGGTATCGAATGCGCCGCTGGGGCTGTTCCTCAAATCTCTTCATCTGAGTATTTTTCACTGCATTCGTTTCCAACAGGTAAGAGATGGTTCGTAGTATCACTTCTTTCTTTAAAGAGTGGTACATTTCATAGTCAGATAATCCTGGCTGTGCTTGTTTTCATTTTTGTAATCCAGCCATGAAAATAATAAATTGGATGGGAAAGGTCTTTGAAGTCCATGGTCAGAAAATGATATTCCTGAAAGAACGATGTCATCAGTCTCTGAACATGCTTTCTGGCTTACAAAGCCTCCAAACTGTTTTTCTGTCAGACAGTGACCCATGAAGGCTTTGCTAACAAGCCATCCAATTGTCTGAAAAGTCCTATACTAGTTTTTAAGGTTTTCTTCTAACTGTGGAGAGTTATGGACCACACTCCCAGAGCCTGTGCTAGTCGACCACGGGACGGACTCAGAAACCAAGCCTGTCCTTCAAGCCTCTGCGCCCACACTCCCCACACCCAGGGAGGCAAGTTCTGACAGTTCTGCCTCTGAAATAGTTCAACTCCATATAGTCCTCTCCAAATTCTACTGCTGGTGCCACCATCTCTCTCCTGGATTTGCATCAATTTTCCTACATAGCTTCCCCTAATCTCTTCCTGGGACACTTCTGAAAATTTCAAGGCACTTTATCTCCCTCCTTTGTTTTACTTTGGAGACTTCATTAAGCTTTTAAAGATACTTCACCATTTCTCCCAGGAGATCATGAGATCCTTGTGCAAAATAGAACTCGCATTGACTTCTCTTCCTAAGAGTTTCTGGCACAGGTGTGTAGAATGTTATTCACCCCAGTGACTCTCACTGGAAAACAGTTTGGCTTTATGTACTCAAGTTAAACATTACGTTAAACAAGTACGGGTATGTTTGTAGAAAATTCATCCTGACAAGGTTGGGAGTAAGTTGGAAAGATTTTTTTGAATGTGTTTTTGTTTGTTTGCGGGGCGCTGACACAGGCTAAGGTTAGTGACTACTTACCTCACGCTCCCTGGCTCATGTAGTCCAACACACAGCCGACCCATCTGCTTTTCTTTGGGCAAATCATCGAGAGACTAAATTAAGTTCTGAGAACATAAACCAGTAAACCAAAGCAATAAATTCAGCTTTAATAAAAATGAAACAGGTTCCCACATTTCACTTTAAGCCGTAACTTTATTAAGCACATTTACCTTGTATTTTATTAAGCACCTTTGTAATAACCTTTTTTTTTTTCTTTTTAATTGAAAAGATTTTCCTATTGTTTCACTTTGCTTCTGTGGATGGCTTAGATCTTTTGTAAAACAACATTTGGACATTTTAAGAGCATGATTGTTGTTTCCCAATAAAGCTAGGTCGTAGGAGAGTGGGAAAAGGGCCCCAACTCGATTATGTGGTGACTAAGTGGGCCTCGTGACAATTGCCATCTTTGTGAGGTAGGGGTCCCCAGGCTTCATTTCATTCTGTTGACCCTGTAGGTAGAGATTTGAGGGGGAAGCTATTCATTCGCCTCTGTAGTAATTTGTTTCTAAGTTTAAAGATTCCGTTTAAAGATAGGATAGCTATTTTTTTAGACAATCAGACAGTAGTGTTAGGACCTCCTTAAGGTCTCAGCCACTGTTGATGTTGGAAGAGTATATTCAGAATATGTGTTTCATAGTCTGAAAAACGATGTAACTAATGCCAGTTTGTGAAGGGTCTTGAGCCTGATTCCAAACACAGTATCTCTAAAAAAATGTACAATACTATTTAATCCAGATGTTCACTGTACTGAAATCATATTCTTTTATGACATGTAAAATGTTTTTTACTGCTAACATATTTCAGCATTCCCCCACTCTAGGCTTGCCAGCTTTTGCAAATAAAACTACAGGACATCTAGTATAAGGAGAAGGATATTTGGGACATATATTAAAAGGTTTTTATCTGAAATTCAAATTTAACTGGGCATTCTGTATTTTATCTGGCAACCCTACCCCACCTCAATATTTCATACTCAAATAATTTTATTTTCCACTAAATTTTCAATTTCTCTTACACATTACTTCTTGTTGGATATCCCCTCTTAGAGCTATACAAATATGAAAGACACTCATTTTCCTTACTCTTTTCCAAATATTGTTCCCACCAGGTACTGAGTAGGAGTAACATTGGGGATGTAATAATCATGTTAGAGAAGCAGTAAAAACATATCTCTTATCCCAGATACAGTATGTAGCTTTGTGTGAAAAAACTTCATTGGTGGCTATATATGCAACATATTTTGATATATATTGAACTAGTTAATATGATCTTCATTAATTAATAATGATCTTCATTAGTTATAAACCTCTAGCTTTCATTAAATGCTTTGAATTCAGCTCCTTTTACTATAAGACTAGTTTCCATGGCAGAATAAACAACTTTGATACTGAAAAGACTAGCTATTCGTAAAGAGTCCATCTGTCGTATCCTACACTGGGAATTTCTCACTCCTTTTCTCTTCTCTTTGAGCCACAGATTCCTCAGTATTCTGCTGAGCCATCCTTCCCATAACCTTTTCTCATCTTTTCTAGCTTATCTCCTTTCTCAGGCCCCCTTTTCCTCTAGCACTGTTCCTGGAAATTCAAAAATTCTTCTCGCTTTATACACCTTGTTTCATCCAGCCCATGTCCTAAGGACCATCTTGCTATAGCCCACGTGGTTTATCAGAATGTTTTACTAAACAAAAGTCAAGTCTCTACCAGACGAATTCTGCCATCAGCTCCTAATGTTTCCCTCTCCTCTGCTGTTACTACAGGGGAGAGAGATGGGGATCAATAATGCCAGTTGAAGCAGAAGGATGAAGAATGGAGGGACCCTCCATGGTCCTTTGGATTCATTTTGAGCTACTGTGGAAAGAGGGGTGAAAATCAGAAGCTGATGGAGCTGCCCAAGAGAGATTTCACTGGGCCTAGACAGAGATTCCTGAGCCAGGTGACAGCACGGATCTGAGGGGACAGGAGGAGGCCTTCCTTGACCTTCCCCAGCTTCCTTCTGGTATCCGAAGCACAGGAAAATTTGCTGGCATTTGGGACAGATAATGTCATTCTTCCAAAGGGCATCTGCTCCTCAGGATGGGTTATAGACAGGTGGAGGGAGAACCACTACTGAAGAAGGATGGGCTACTGCTTTGAGCAGGCTGGTTCTCAGACCCCTATAAGGCCCCCAGGAACAGCTAGGGGACACTATGACAAGTGACAAAAGAGGGGTCCAAGGAGAAATCACACCTGGTTATTGGGCCTATGGGGGAGGCATTAGTAACTAGACTTCAAGGATTTCTCAATAGGCAGCCTAACTTTGAGGAGTAACATCTGTTACGTAAAGAGAAGTGTATTGTTGTTACTAGTTAATGGGATACAAAGACCATGACTTCCTGCCAAGGAAATTACTACATTGCCTCTAATAGAGTCGGATAGATTTTCTCCCTGTGTTTCTAACAGAGAGGTTAGTAATGCTGGTGGCTTACAAATGAGAACACTTGGAAGAGTGTGAGGATCCGACTAGCCCACGGAGACACTGACCGTAGACCATGTTAGTTCATTCTATGTTCATAGAATCTAGGACTTCAAACTGGGTGGCCCACAGAGAAGTGGCTTTAAAAACTCACCTACCAAAGAAGGAAAAGAAGCAAACAAAGAAAATTCCCACCAGTACGGAAAAAGAAAAATGGCAACCTAGACATGTCTCTGAGGGTTGTAGAAACAGAGTCCATCTTCTCTCTCCTGGGAGCCACATTCATTACAGCTCATCAGGGTGACTCTAACCTTAGAACCTTAGGGAGGTTTGTGGAAGAAAAGCTGCCAGCTCTGGGTGGCCGCACGAGAAGCAAATCCACTTGGTGGATGGACATTTTTAAAACCTGCCACATATGTTAGCTATTTTTATGGCAATTAAATTGTTGGGGGATCTGTGAGGTGAATGCACAATAAAACCTTTCACAATAAACCATGTGGAAAATCATCTAATCCAACCCCTGGAGGTCAAAAGCCACAGTAACATGTTGCTTTATTCCATGAAGAAGAATTAAGACTCTTCAGAGCTTGCTATTCCCTTTCTTCTTTATAGACCAGTGCTCCAGATTAGACCGGTGGAAGGTAAATTGTGTTAAATGGCAGTGGTGGGCTGGGGAGGTCTCCCTTGCCAAGTTAAACCTAGGAAGTGCTTTGCCAGTAACTTTCAAAGCAGGATCATTTCTCTGCCACCCTCGGGAAGTAGACATTCTTCCCAAGGGATATACAGAAAAGGGAGGGGGGGGGGCGAAATAGGACTAGGAGGTGAGGCGTATTAGGATTTCTCAGTGAAAGAACTGCAGTTAGGAGGTGTAAAAGAGGATTATGATTGTTTATTGAGCTGCATGCATAGCAACACAGCTTTCAGAGCATTGGGTCAATCCCTTTCATTTTCTCCTGAAGGAATACAATGGGCTAATTGAAAATAAAAACAAGATTTCTAGGATACATTCTTACTGGTTTGCATTCTGAGTATTTAAGCCTAAGTCATTTAGTTATGTGAGAGTCTAGAAAGTCATAGTTAAAAGAAAGTCCTGGGGCCAAAAAAAAAAAGGGGGGGGGAGTTTCTCAGATAACTAAGTGTATCTCCATTTGAAGTTCATTTCTGAAAACTCCTATCATTCAAGTTTATTTTTATTTATTTTATTTTTCCCAAAATAGGCTCCTAATGAAGTCAGCATACTAGTCAGTCCTCTTTTGTTCTGCCCAGTTGTTTTAAAACTCGAGATTCAGAGCACATCTGGATAGTATGAAGTGCCTGGTTAGAACTGTTTAAAAAGAGAGGATAGGGTTGATCATAACACAAACACCATCAGATGTCCAATTACATCTCAGAGAACTGTGAAACAGTCTCACTCTCATTCTTGCTGTGTGATAGTCTCAGGTCTGCCCGAGGAATAGGACACTTCACTGACCTCGGGAGCAAACCCAGGCCAATTCTGGATGGATAAAGGAACGTGGACAGCGTTCCATCGGGCTGATTCTAAAAACCCTCACAATGTGATTCAACTCATTGAAAGATGGTTTCTGATCAACAGATGATGTGCAGATAAAACAAATGATCGATGTCGTATTTTCATTTCTTGATGTCAAGGGACTTGACAAATCTCTAGGATCTTGATTGTAGCCTGTTTGCTGGCTGGATCTTAGGGAGCATTTGGCATAAAACTTCCATTTTACAGATGACAAAACTGATGTTCAGAGAGGTGTGTGTAGGGGTGACTTTTCCATTCAGTAAATTAGGGCAAGAACCAAAGTCACTTGAATTCAAACCCCAGGTTTTCCCCTAGTGTGATTCGGGGCCAGTCATTTACCTACTCTGGACCTCTTGCTTCTCCTGTAAAATCACAGGATTATGGTTTCCCTCTTGGTTCCAACATTCCTGTGTTATTCCCACTGTACTCTATCTTTGATTTCATTCATTCATTCATTCATTCATTCATTCATTCCATAGTAAGGAGTGGTTGTTTAGAAGCAGCTGCCTATTAAGGATCATATTTCTCACCCTGCTCCCCATGCCCTCTCACCCCTTGGGTCCATTTCTTACCAATGGGATGTGATTGGAAGAGGAGCATGTCATTTCCAGGCAGAAGTGATTACATGCGTCATTTTCATCCTTTCTTTCCCATCTGCCTACTGAAATAGGACTCTCAAGCCCCAGGATATGCTAAAACCATAAGATAGAAGGAACCTGAGTCCCTGAAACACGCTGTAGAACAACTGCACTAGACTGTTACATGTATGAAAAATAAACGTCTATGTCTTAGATTTTGTTGTTGCAGAAACAGTTAACATTACCCCGACTAATGTAGTCAGGCAACAGGCATTTAAGTGCTTACTGTATGCATGGTATTAGATTGAGTAGTAGGGGTCCATCAGTGAATAGCACACAGTTCCTGTGCTCTTATAGTTCAGCCTGATAGAAGACGTAGGTATAGCAACAATTGCAGTACAGTGTGATAAGTACCAGATAAACATGCGATGCTATGAGAGAACATAACCTTGGGCAGTTCAGGAAATACTCCCAGCAAAGGTAGCATTGAAATCAAGATCTGTAGCGAAGACTAGTAAATGGTAGGTTGGTGTTATGAGCTGAATGTTTGTATTCCCCCCAAATTCCTAAGTTGAAGCTCTACCCCTCAATGTGGTAGTACTTGGAGATGAAGCATTTGGGTGGCAACTAGAGTTGGATGAGATCATGAAAATGGGGCCCTCATGATGGGATTAGTGTCCTTATAAAATGAGGAAGAAAAGAGAAATCCTCTCTCTCTGTGAGGACACAGTGAGAAGGCAGCCATCTGCAAGTCAAGCAGAGTCCTCATCAGTACCTAACCATGCTGGCCCCCTGAGAAATCGATTTCTGTTACATACACCACCCAGTCTGTGGTATGTTATGACAGTTCTTGCTGACTGAGACAGATGAGTATTTCTTTCCAAGTTACCACCCTTTGCAAACAGCCAGAAATCAGAGAGAACATGACCCATTCAAGGAGCTTGGTGGCTGCCAGTGAGGATAGAGTTAAACTGAGGTTGGCTCTGCAGGGAGAGATTCCTGTTACACTAAGACCTTTGAATACGGTTTCTGGAAAGATGGCTGTTGTCAGGCACACGCATTTCTGTGGCACTTGAGGATGATGGGATGAGCAGAGAGAGGGACCTGGGGACATGGTCTAAATGTTAGCAGGCAAAGAGAAGTAAGGGCTTGGCCTAGAAATGGTACTACTGGTATCCATAGATTCTTTAATGAAGAGGATATCCAAATGCTATCAGCTTGCAGAGCAGTTGGATTTGATAGTTTAGCAGCAAAGAGAAAAATAAGCAGCTCCAAAAAATGCAGTCCCCTTACCAAACACATGAAGCAGACATGGGCTTCAACTCCTAAATTCATGGAAATGGAATACTGTGTGTCCTTTAAGGTTGGTGAAAGCAAATGCTTCTGGGCCCCAGCGAGGCTTTGGGTCTAACTAATGAATTCTCACTCCAGAGAGAGAAGTCATCATTTGCATCATGATTTCTGACTTGGCAAATAACCAGAGGGGATAAATCATAAATCTTCCAACCCATTTTCTAATGAGCATCATGTGGTGGACTTTTTATTGTCTTTATTCTAGGCTTCTCCTCACCCTCAAATCTTTACAAAAGAAGGAAGAAAAACAACAGAGCCTCCCTTCTCTCAAAACTAGTCTAAGCCTTTCATAATTCAAGATCACAGAGCTGCTGTAAAAACCCAGCCTCACTGCTGTGCTTATTCCCTGTGTGCTTGGCAGAGCAAGCAATTCCATTTACCAGCATTCCAGCAAGCGTGTGGTGATAAATAAAGCTGCCACCCTCCGCGTGCCCACCATGTTTAAAATGACACATTGGACAAGTGGGTCTCTATTGCCTCCACTTTTTTCATAAAAAGGCTAAAAATGGTCTGCAAATGCAGTAAATCTTAATTTCTAATATAAACTCCAAACACAGAAAAAAAAATCATACCCATTTTAGACTGGAGTGAATTTGGTGATCAGATGGTGAAGGTTTGAATAGTAAAGAGGTAAAGCCATCTGAAAACTAATTCCGGTAGCCACCTGAATGTGTGGGTTTTCTCCTTTGCTCTCCTTGAAGCAGGCTTACCTTCTCCTTGGAAACGATAAACACAAATGTAGGCAGAGCAAAGTCAACATGAAAAAAGCTAACTTTCTAATTGCAGAGCCCCAGGATTTAAAAATGACCTCTTGCTATGATTGTTCGTGCTAATAACTTTTATTGAATAGTTACTGGGTGACACGTCTATGCAAAGTTCTTTCATGCATATCTCACTGAACTTCTGAGTCTGTGAATTTTGTTTTCAGATCTTCCAATCTGGAATCAAGGGCATTCTTTTTCCTTTATAACCAGGAACAAGACAATTGACTTTGAATTACCCATTGAGTACTGAAGCCTGGATGGATGGATGATCTCTAAGATGAGTGATTCACCATCTTGTTGACCTACAACAATAGGTCCCTTTGCCTGGCAGTCAAAGCCCCCCTCAGTCCTGTTCAAACCTACTTGTGAATCGTATTTCTAGTCCCTCAGCTTCACCCAGTCTCATTACACATCATTCTCTTTCCCCGTGCACACCCCATGCTTTCCCACCTCTGCACATTTGCTCTAGGTCCATTGTTTACTTAGACGATTCCTACATCCTTATCTCGTATTCTGCACTTAACCATCAAGTCCAGCTCAAATTTCACAGGTGCCATGAAGCCCATCCTGATCCTGCTCCCCAAGCTGGAAGCCACCTTTTCTCTTCTGACTATCTGATCCTCTTTATTAAGAGCAAAAATTGTCTTTGCAGCGATGTTCACTGCAGCATAGCTATAATAGCAAAAAAAAAAAAAAAAAAAAAATGGGAAGCAATATACATGACCATGAATAGGGTGTCAGTTAAACGAATTACTGTATTCTTGCATATTGTGGAGAAGAATATAGCTAATAACTATGATGATATAGTTCTATATACTGATTTAGAAAGATGCCCACTATAAATTGATAAGATAAAAACTGGTATTATCCTATCTTTAAATACAAAAATAATTTAAATACCACATGCTTCAACCTTCAGTGGCTTGTCTCCCTCCTCCCTTTCTGCCTCCTTCAGTGGGACCCCATGCCCTGACCTTACAAGCGGCCCAAGCTTGTTTCCAAAAGTTTCCAAATGGCGGGGAGGCAGGTTCACATATGCCCACAGCTGCAGTCACTTGGAGATGCTCTAAAAAATGTCATTGCTTTAACTTCTGATGGAGCCCATCATGGGCAGGACATTGCTTCATCCAAAGCCATCAGTCTGTGAGCTTGCACTGAGTCCCTCAAGTGCCCCAAATCTTCTTGACCCCTCTTCCTCTTCCCTTTACCGTATGTGATGAGCATCTTCCACACACCAACCCCTGAGACAGAGCTACTGTCCTGAAGACAGTAGACATGATCCCTGTCCTGAAAAGACTCTCAGACTCCAGGCTCCCATTCCAAGTGCTGCCGGCAAGTTCCTGTGTAGCTGTAGGCTCAGTACTGTGCGAGCTGCCCTAGGTTAGGCATCGTGCACAGTGCTGAGTGAGATCTTGGTTCAAATCCTAGCTCTGTCACTTCCTAGCTTACCATCTTGGGCAAGTCATTTTTCCTCAGGCTCAGTTTCTTCGTGTAAAATGGGAGTGACAGTATTACTTACCATACAGCTTTGTTGTGAAGGATAAAGGAGATGTGAATATCGGTGTTATTCATATTATACACCATAAAAATCGAGAATGGCCATTATTAAACACATACTTAACCCTAACCCTACTTCTCTAACCCCTGGTGAGATATCTGCCAAGTCACATGACTTCTGCGAATTTTTAAGCTCTAGTCATTTAAAAAAAAGGGGAGGTGGTGGTGGCCCAGGATGGGAATGACACCTGCTCGACCTTGCATGACCTAACCTTCAACTGTGCCCCTGAGCTCAGCAGTGGCCTTGCCTCAGGATGTTTCTCACCACATTAATGGATCTAGCAGCTCTTAGGGAGGAACTCATGGCCCATCCTCAAGTTGTCATCCAGCCCCGCCGCGATGAGATTTGGAAACACACCACCTCGCACGTCAAACAGGAGCCCTTTGCTGAAACACAAAAAGGTGCATTTCCTAAGGATTTGAACAGACAAACCACACCTGGCAAATGCTGAGGGACCTTAAAGAAATGCCCCATTTTGTTTTACTCCTTCATAGCTGAGTCTTTTTGGAAAAAAAATTGTCTGTTCTGCTCCAGGGGCTGTGATCGCTTCTGGCAGTGTGGATTGTTGTGTGTTTCCCCTGTGGAATGGTTTCTTTTGTGGGTGTCAGTTAAGTTATGAGGTGTTAACAGGCTCCTGGAAGAGCCATCACATCAAGTAGAAGGTGTTAGCTTTTGATCCTTGGCAGTGGTTCGTGTTTATGTAATTTCTGTCTTCTCCCCCCACCTCCCTACACTCACTTGGTCCGGTAACTCCAGTTACCCTTTTTGTATCTGTTTCAAGGCTACAGACACTACCATTTTTGCCCTTTGTAGCTTTAAAGGGAGCCTTTTCTTTCTATGCATGAAGAGGCTGGGCATTGATGAGAAAACCTGCCATGTTCAAGTATTTGGCACTGTTTTGATCCTCTTCTGGGAGTGGCCACAAACTGGGCAGATCCACTGCTATGGCCCAGATGGTTGACTTAAAAACAACACATATGTGTTTCTGGTCTCAAGCACACAATTTCCGTTGTAACCCAAGTGTGCCCTAATCCTTCAGAAGCTTGTTCTGGGTCAGATGAAGGAGTGCTTTCCTGCTGGTCACTTTTTATTTTGATAAACCCTCAGTGCACCTCTGAGAATGGATGATCATGCTCTCATATTTTCTCTCTTGCCTTTGATTAAAAAATAACATGTATCTGTTGAAAAAATGTAGAACATAGAGTTGCACGAAGCAGAACACAAAAGGCACACATACCAAGACAACTGTTGTTAACAATTCATGTCTTTCGTCTGAGATCCAATGGAATTAGGACCATCCCATTTATGCTCTTTTGCAAAGTCCTGTTTTTCACTTAATGTTACAGCCATGTTATTACGCCTGGTGAAGCGTTCTCACTGTTCAGCACAATTCTTCCTGGCCACAGGTCACCGAGAGCGTCTGCGTGCACCAGCTCCTCTGTCTGGCTCCTGGGGTGGACTCAATAGCCCAACTCTTGGGGCTGGGGGTAGGCTCACTGGATCCACTACCCCAGTTCTGAATATGGCAATACACGCACAGATGGAATAATGTCAGCATAAAATGTAAAACGTTTCTATGTTCGGAAGAACCCAGGAAATCTGCTCAGGGTCCTAGCTGAGAAACTTAAGCGTCAGATCTTAGATGTGTTTTCAGGTGGCCACAGCTTGGAATGCCCTTTTCTCTTATTTATTTATCTGTTTAGACTTTGTTTCTTAAAGCAGTTGTAGGTTCACAAAAGTTGAGCAGAAAGTGTAGAGTTCCCATATATCATCCCCCCGCCCCCGCGCTCCACCCTCCCCCACCACTAACGGTTCCCACCAGAATGGTACACTTGTTGCAGTCAGTGAATCCACACTGACATATTGTCAACCAAGGCCCATAGTTTAAACCAGAATTCACTCTTGGAGGTGTACCTTTCATGGGTGTTGACAAATGTATGATGACATGTAGCCACTATTATAGCATCATACGGAGTAGATTCACTGTCCTAAATACCCCTTGTGCCTCACATATTCATCCCTCCCTCCCCCTAAACCCCTGGCAACCACTGATCTTTTTTGCTGTCTCCAGTTTTGCCTTTTCCAGAATGTCATGTAGTTGGAATCATACAATATGTAGCCTTTTCAGATTGGCTTCTTTCACTTAGTAATATGCATTTAAGTTTCTTCCATGTCTTTTTTTATGGCTTTGTAGCTCATTTCTTTTTAGCACTGAATAATCTGTTGTCTGGATGGATGAACCACTGTTTATTTATCCAGTGGTCTACTGAAGGACATCGTGATTACTTCCAAGTTTTGGCAAAATATGAGTAAAGCTGCCTTAAACATCTGTGTGCACGTTTTTGTGTGGACATAAGTTTCCACCTCTTTTGGGTAAATATCAAGGAGCATGACTGGTAGAATGTTGAGTTTTGTAAGAAATTACTAACCTGTCTTCCAAAGTGACTGCACCACCAGCAATGAATGAGTTTCTGTTGTTTCACATCCCTGGCAACACTTGGTGTTGTCAGTGGTTTGGATTTTAGCCATTCCAATAGGTAGTTCTCTCTGTCTCTCTGTCTCTGTCTCTCTCTCTCTCTCTCTCTCTCTCTCTCTCTCTCTGTCTCTCTCTCTCTCTGTGTCTCTCTCTGTGTCTCTCTCTCTCTCTCTTTGGCTTTCTCTCTCTCTCTCTCTCTCTCTCTCTCTCTCTCTCTGTCTCTCTCTCTCTCTGTGTCTCTCTCTGTGTCTCTCTGTCTCTGTCTCTGTCTCTCTCTCTCTCTCTCTCTCTCTCTCTCTGCCTTTCCTACTTGGAATTGCCTGTGAATATGAATCTAAATAGTTTATCTCCTCTCTATCCTAAGCAGATATGCACTAACTTGTGAGAACGACACACTTTGCCCATTAGTTCCTCTCTTTCAGCAGCATGCTTGGCACCCTGGAGGTGCTCAGTAACTATTTGCTGGATGCATGGCTGCCGATGACCTGGCTGCCTCTGTGTTTGAGAACCGTAAGACATCTATTTGGCGAGATTCAGACTAGCACATACGTAAATGTGCCCCATGCACACACACACACACACACACACGCACACACACACACGCACACACACCCCACAGCCACAGGCACTCTTCTGCACTGGCTTCAGACCATATTGCCCAGGCCTTTGAGCCCGGACTCAGAGTACCTCCAAATGTTGGCCTTGGTTTACAAGTGATAATAAGTGAGGAATAGTTTTGGTGATATTTGATTGGGGTCAGTAATCAGGTGCAGCATTATCTTTGGGTTTTAGACAATGAAAGAGCCACGTTTCCTATTGCAGCCCACCTGAACAAGTCACACACCTGCATCTATGGGCACTAACAGCAAGATGATAGGAGTGAAGGCTGAGGACAGCTGTGTTCACCATTGGTCTCCGTTTTCTTTTTTCTTCCACCATTGTTCTTCCAAAAGGTTTGTGGAAGGGAAGAGAACAAACATCTATTGAAGCCCCTGGATGTAAACTTACCCCCCCATTTCTTGTACTCCCACGGTGCTGTACTGTGTGCCTGGCAACACAGTTTAGGTGGCAACAATGTTTATTGAATGAATAGTGTACTTTTGATCTAATACAGGAGTTTAGAGTTTGCTAGTAAAGAACCACATAACATTCTAAAGTTCACTGTTTGGAGGTACTATTGCAGTTGCTTTGCCATAGCAGAAATCACTACAGATTTGCCCTCAGGAGCCCAAGTCCATAGCCAAATGTGGAGCCAATACTCCCTATCCCCCTCCTCCTGCTTACTGTCAAAATCAGACCACACATTGTAGCAATCAGATTGCCAAAGCTTTACAGCATCCATAAATTGAAAACTACTGCCTCTGACAGTTATAAGCCTGTGTCAACACCAGATCATGTTGATTCTTCTGGAATGTGTTTGTGAATGCACCACACCAGTCTTGGAAGCTGTTGACATCAGAGGCTGTAAGTTAATTAGATGTGGCCCCAGAGCATTGTGGATCTTGCTGTCTAGAAGGATTTTAATTTTTTCCCCCTTAAATTTCTCTCTTTTTTGATTTGGTCTAGGGCAGGAACTGTCTTGGCTACCATGTTTGGCAGGCAAAAAAGCCAGTTTAGAGGAGTCCGCGTTGCTGAGCAAGTGATGATAATGATGTCTGTGAACCGCTTCCCTTTCTCCCCTTTTGGCAGATTGCAGTAGGAGTGGCTGGAGACAGTGGGAAATGGGGGTGGCTATGGATTCTGCTGTGCAGGAGAGACTAGAGACAACCTGCATGTTTGGAGCAGGCCCTGTGTGACTGTGCAAGGGCAACCATCTGGATATGACCCTGCTGAGAGCATTCTAGCAGCAGTGCAAGCTGGGGGCTGCCTAGATTGTGTGCTGCTGTGCATGTGTGTGCACACACGTGTGCACATGTATGTAACGGAGTTCCTGAGAGGGCACCCCAGCTCTTTGGAGGTCCTCTTGCTGCCTTATTTTTCCTCTCTGCTCTAACATCCTTGTATAAAAAGAGAACAGCCACTGTTTAGAATATGTCTCAGAGTATATACACAGTGTCTAAAGTTGTGAAAGGGGAAAAGGACCTGGGCAGTTCTATCAAGCATCAAGGGAAATGTGTCCTATGACACCTTCACAATTTATGTCCTCTCATGACCAGCACCCTGGTGCCGGACAGATCCCCACAGGTGCCCCAGGAGCCAGGCAGAGGGACACAGAAAAGTGGGCATCGTGGGAAGCAGGAAATGAAGCCCCCGAGGTCAGGGAGAGCCCCGCAGAGCTATCGGCCGCCAATGAACTTCCCTGCTCCTGTCAGTTCTTACTGAGTCCCATGTGCAGAGCACTGAGCCAGACCCAGAAGGAGACAGAAACCATTTCTGCTTCAGGTAGTCTACAGTCTAGTGGTGGAAAAGTCACACACATGCACAGATGTGGCACATCCACCCAAAGCCACACAAGCAAGGCCCGCATAATATAAGTGGCAGCAAAGGGGTGACGAGTGCCTCAGGGGTTCAGAGGAGGCAAGAAAGCTGGCTATGGACGGAGGTATCCAGAAAAGTTTTCATAGATGGGAGAAACTTGCCTGAGATTAAGATAAGTGCATCTCAGACAGGACATTCCAAGCCAGGGAAGAGCAGGAGCAAAGGCAAGGGAATGGGCATGCGTAGGTGTGCGTAGGAGGTGTGGGCTGGAGGACCGACGGTGAGGTCCTCCAGGGCAGGTGGTTTTGTCCACTGAATTCACTGCTGTGGCCCTAGAGTCTGCGTTGCCAATGTACTTTGTTGAGTGTGGTTGTGAGGTAAATTGAGGCTAGAAACTGGAAGAGCTTGCAGAGGGTTGGGTGGTGGGGGGTGAGTACTCCTGGCAGGTGATAGATGCAGAGTGATGGAAGAGGGGGCTGCTTTTAAAAAACAAATGTGATAATACAAGCATAAGATATTAAGGGGTTCAACTAGGTTAGAGGGAGCTCAGAAAGGGGGGCTCCATGTGTGAGAGGGTTTAGGGAGCAGGCTCACCAATATAATGTGCAGAAATCTCGGAAGACCCTTTCACCTATATCCCTACTTCTCAGACAGGAAGTGCCTCTGGGGAAGACCTCTCCTTGTCTCACTGCTGAAACCCTTGAGCCATGAGATATCACTGCCAATTTTTGTGGGACATTTTATATTTTACCACCGTCCCCAGTATGTCCCACAGAAATGACTCCTGCTTTACTTTAGGCTGATTTATGAAATCATTCGTTTACTTACCCACTCATTCATTCGTTCTTCAACAATTACCAAGCATATACTTTGTACGTGGCGCTCTGGTAGGCCCTGGGGATTTGCTGATAAATCAAACCGCCTGCCTGCTCTCAAGGAGCTTACAATTCAGTAGGCATCAAACATATAAACGTGCACACAAGTAACCGCGGGCTGTCCATCGGCAAAAGGCATAGTGAATGCACAAAGGAGAATGTCAGCTTCACTCTGAGGGGTGAGGCCAGGAGCATCTGAAAAGAGGACGTGACAACTGAGTGTTTGCTTTAAAGGATTCACCAGGTGGAAAAGGGAATGAGGGAGAGGCGGTTCCAGCAGAGAGCAGAGTGCACAAAAGCCTTGAGGGGGAGACAGCTGCTGTGGGCTTTAAAACTGGTTCTAAAGCTCCTGGGTGTGGTGTGGTAGTGTGTGATGGGCTGGGGATACAAGAAGTCAGGAGATCACAATGGCCTGATTCCCTATGTACGTGATTTAAAACATACTTATATCAAAGCAAATAAGACTATTATGAGACAGAATGCAAAAATATCAAAATTTACTGTAAAACAGAAGACTTGAAAGAGATGTCAAGGTTTATGGAAACTGTTTCACAGTATTCCCCCTGTCTTAGCTCAGGCTGCCATAACAAAATGCAATAGATTGAGTGGCTTAAATAACAGAAATTTATTTCTCACAATTCTGGAAGCTAGAAGTCCCAGATTAAAGTCTGGCAAGATCGATTTCTGGTGAGGGCTTTCTTTCTGGCTTGCATATGGTTGCCTTCTTGCTGTGTCCTCACATGGCACTCAGGGAGTTTTAGTCTCTCTTCCTCACCTTTAAGGACACCAATCCTATTGTATTAGGGTTTTATACTTATAACTTCACTTAACCTTTATTTCCTCCTTGTAGGCCCTTTCTCCAAATACTGTCGCACAGGGGATTAGGACGTCAACATATGAATTTTGAGAGACAATTCAGGCCATAGTACTCTGAATCTAGGCAGTGAGGGAAAACAGTTCTTTAACTCTCCTCTTCAATGCAAACACTTAGCAGGCATTAATGGTGCTCCAAGAAATTTCATGTGAAAGTCATGAAGGAAGGAGAAACGCAAGAAGGCTGGAGAAGTAAACCAGAGACTAACCCTGTGTGTGTGCTAAGGCTTTCTTGAATGCAGTGGAAGCCCCTGAGAGGTAGAGACGTGATCATATTTGGGTTTCCAAAAGATCCATGTGGCCGCAGTGTGGGAGAGTATTGGAGGGAGCAGCCTGGAGGTAAGGAGGCTGGTTAGGAGGCTCTGGCCCTGGGCAGGTGACAAGCTGATGGAGGTCTGAAGGGTTGTGTAAAGATGAGAAATATTCAGGGGATAAAGTGGAAGAAATTGGTGCCTGATTTGATTTGCGAGAAAGAGGGAAGAAAATGGAGGCATCTGAGTGACTCCCAGGTGTTTTGACTTAGATGAATGAGGTTTCTCTCCTCAGGTTTTCAAGAAAATGGAAACAGATTCAGGACTCCCCTCTCAAGGTCTGTCTGACTTACCAATGATAATCAGGCCCCCTTCTGTCTTTGACTTCCTAACTTCTCCACCATTTTCTCACAGTAAAATCTGTTGTTGACAATTTAGAGCAAACATGGAAATGAAGAGAAAGAAAGGTATTCGGTCGGTTTGACATTGTGGACACCTGTTGGGATTGGCCACTCAGTTGTTGTCCAACCCTCTCCTGGTAGAGTCCTGGTTTCCCTTTGGGAACAAGCCCTCCCCTGTGCTCTGTGACATCTTGTTGGGTCTGTTAGTCAAATTGAGCCAATCTGATTGGATTTGTTTGGGTCACTTGATCCAAGCATAACCAATCAGATTCACCAGGAATCTTGAACAGCTTGATACTGGGACAAAAAAATGTTCTGAAGGGATTAATATATGCTTATGCCCTGTTACCTTGATCCCAAGACCTTCCCTTCTTCCTGCCCTTTTTAAGGCTAAGCTCTTCACCCTTCCTTTGATTTCTTGAGCTACCCTATATCCTTTCAGCAAATTCCTCTTTTAACACTTAACATACATGGTATCTGTTGCTTGCAACTGAGGAATCCTAGCCGATGCCCACCCAGAGTGTGTCAGGAGAGGCTATAGTCTACCACTGTCTGTTTAGCCTGCCTTGGGGTACAGGAGACCTGAGACCCCTCCTGCTGCCCACTGTGGCTATCTCATGCTCGTCACAGGCCCCTGTGCCCATCTGTGGCAGGGAGTTAGGTTGGTACGCTGCACGTCTAAACCATTTTCCCTCCATCGCAGTCTTGGATGACAACTCTTATGGGAATTGCTTCAGCTGTCTTGCCCACCTGTCAAGCTGTAAGAAGTAGGGGGTCATAAACCAGTGGACAGGGGAAGACCATCCACAGTCCTCTCTCCAGCAAGGGCATGGAAAGGACAATAGAGGCTCTGACCACTAAAGAGAAAGTGAAAATGGAGAGCCGTAAAGAGAGGGAACGACAGATGGAGGCGGCCCCAGGTGAGCTTAGCCAACATGACATTAGCTTTTCCCACTTTTTTTTTTTTTTAAAGCACTATTTTCTAGGTTCTGCTGCCAGAACTTGCTGAAATACCAGGCCTGACTGCCAGGGCAAGCTGGAAAGCCAGCCAGCCTGGGCTGCAAGTGCCAGAAGATCACAAACACAGCCACTTATAGCAGCTTGCCCGATACCTCAGTGCCTTTTCATTTCTGCCAAATTGATGTGGCCGTCAAGGTAATTTTCCAGGCCTCATGGCCCAGGTGGCATGCCCACACCAGCAGACCCAACCCCAAACCCTGAAAGTAGCCTATGGCAATGGTTTGGGGGCTCTAATGAATGGTCCTCCTGGTCACATTCGGGCAGTTCTGCAGCCAACTAGGAACTTCAGCTCTCAGTGTCTCTGGCAGCCAGGAGCGATTGTAGAACATCTGTCAGTAGTTGGATCAGGACTCACTTCTGTCTCTCTACAATCCTTTGAGTTTCCTTTAAACAAAGAGGCCTCCCACTTCCTTCCCCATCCCCATCCCACCTCCAAAATTCAGCTGTCAAACAACATTAATACACTGATGTTTCTGTCTTATATGTCTACAAAGAAATTTCAAGGGCAGCAATAACAATTACAGTGCCAATTGTCCTGAGCAGTTGCACCCACTCTTTACCCCGTTATGCACACCTGGTCTAAAAAGCAGAAAACTGATAACCTTAAGTGTGAATTTACTTTATCATTTATTGAGTACCTACTATGTTCCAAACATTGTGCTAAGTGCCATTGGGAAAGCCTTTGCGGAATGTGGTTGTCTTTCTTGTGGGGACAAAGACAAGGTCATAAATAACGTACCTCAAGGTCGAAAGCTCAGCTCGGGTTCAGCTCAGAACACGAAAGTTGTGGTAGGGAAGGGCTGATTCTAAAGTCCCTGTGCTCTATAGTAAGATGTTCTGTACCATCAGAGTATTGCATGTGCCACTCTTTGGCACTTCCACACCGCCTTGAATGGTCCCCTGTCCTTGTAGGTATGTGGGTATCTCTCCATTTACAAGGGAGAGACTCATCTTTGATCTCACGCCTCAAAAAGTGCACGATTGACGGACTTGTTGGCTCAGACAAACTCAGGGTTTTCAGGGGTCTCTGTAGGGCTCTATCTGGGTTTCAAAGTTCCAGGCATGGCTCAGTTAAATGTCACATCATTTAATACATGGGCTTACCCAGGACTGATTTCATGGTCCTCTAACAGTGGTTTGGGGATCCCCAGAGGCAGGTTGGATTCTAGGGATTTCCATGGTTCTTTGTACCGCGGAAGGGACCCGCTGCAGGTCAGCACCCTCCCTGGCTTAGCCCGCCCTCCAGCTCCCTGCTGTGGACCTGGGGTAGAGAGGCTGGAGTGAAGCAGCAGTGGGGCGGGGGTGTCCTAGGCCCTGAGAGCTCCTGTGCCACCCAGGAATGTGGTCACACTCCTTCCCTTCACACTGACCCATTTGGAATGAAGTTGGTCTTTTTTCCAGCTGCCCAGAAGATGTTTGCTACCGTAATTAATAGGAATCTGATGTAAGGGCTTTAGAGAATCTGTACTTGATATGGTATGCAAGCCTCCGAGTAAACAGCATATGACTCTTGCTTTTTCCTTAATTAAGGCAGGCTTAGCCTGAACTTTATTGGAAAAAAAAAAAGTTTTTAGTCTCAATGAAAATCTATGTATAGAATTATCCTGTAACTCAGGCTCATTTCAAATAAATCAGTGAGGTTTTAGAGTTGTGTGCTTAGGATGTCAAAGAAAAAACAAACCTGCTTCTCCTCTCTTTCCCAGGCCCATTTGGTTGGGATTTCTGGAAGGTGGGGTGGACGCCAATGCTCACAAATGCTTCTACTTGACTGATTAGGGAAGGGCGCCTCTCAAAAACCAGAAGATGGGGCTGATTGGGAAATAAGAGCAGGGTCCATGGATAATTCACAGCTAGATGATCATTTCAGGGCCATATCATGGCATATAGTATGTCTCACTCATTTATTCTTTCATAATTCATTTCTTATTTCATTCAAAACCATTTAATAATAATTTATATGATGATTTATAGCATGAATTTTGTGGATATACCAAAGTATGAATAGCATCTATAATATGAACTCCCTATTATTTTTTTTTTGAAAAAGGTTATACGTATTCTGTGTACACTTATATAGACATGGAAAGATTTCTGAAAGGATACTAAGAAACTGTCAACAGTAATTCTCTCTGGGGATGACAGTTTAGGAAGGAGACATTTACTCATCATTTTATGCCTTCTGTACTCTCTATGTTTAGTGAAATATCCTTAAATCTCTATTTGCATGATGAAATTCAGTAGAGCAGTTTTTAATGGTGTTCTACAAAGAGCACAATGAAATCTGGGTCCTCTATTAAAGGAACATGTTTGAGCAGTAGTGCATTAGCTGGACCAGGCAAGTTGAATGTGCTTATGATATGTAAAAAAAAACACACCACAAAACAGGGACATAACAAGCATAGAATAGCAGTTTGGTTTTCCGTATCAATGACAAGCAGCCTTCAAACATTATACATTCTGGATTACTAGAATGTATCTGGATTACTGTGGTGCTAGACACCTCCTTTTCTCCCTCAATAATCTTTGTTAGCCGCCTTCCTAGTTAGACACCCTCTGCATGCTCTCCTTGTCCTGAAATGACAGAGACGCCATAGACAAAATGGGACATGCCAGGTTTCATCAAGCTCAGTGTTGTGTGCAGTTCCCTTATTTTTGTTTGAAAGTTTGTATCAAACTTTATCCCTGGGGACAATCCCTGTAGTTGTCTTAGTTTGGACACACATTTCACTTTTGGGGAGAAGTGAAAGGGCCTCTGGGAGTAAGACCTTGAGAATGACTGAGTATATAAGATCTCTTCCATTCTCATGGTCTTACTCCCAGAGGTCCTTTCACTTCTCCCCAAAAGTGAAATGTGTGTCCAAACTAAGACAACTACAGGGTTGGATAAGAGTTCAGCAATATGAAGACAAATGCAAAATCACAAAGACCCCTATCCAGAGCTGCTAATATTAGCAGGGCACTGGAAACAAGCAGAGGTGGTGTGGGCTCTGAAGCAGGCCATTTGAATCCAGACTCTACCAGCTACGGGACCTTGGGTATCTTACTTACTTAACTTCTCTGAGTCCTCGTTTTTTCATCTATAAAATAGGAATGAAAATACCTTCCTTGCAAGAGTACTTTGAAGATTTGAAGTAATAGATTCATCGACAGTGATGTGATTTAATCATTTACTTTTCCATCACACATTACATGTTTATTATACATTAAGCAGTGTGCAAGGCAACAAGAATGGTTTCAACTATGATAAAACATGGCCCTTGTCCTGCAGGGATTCAAGTCTAGAAGAGAAGATGGATAATTTGACAAATACATTAAATCAGGGTGGTAACTGCAATAATAATACAAGTGCTAAGTTCACGGGCGCTACAAAAATAGGGGTGAAATTCAGAATTCAAAAATTACTGTAACAGATAATGTTTTGATAAGTAAGATGATTTCTCTATAAAGAATCCCTGCTTATACTCCATTCATTCATTCATTAAGCAACGTAGATGCTTCATAGGGGCCAGAAAATTAAGAGGGGATCCCTGTACCTTCTCTCCATTCCCACTGCTTCTGCCTTTGTTCACGTTAGCATGGCTTGGAGCTGGTGACTACAGAGGCCTCCTCACCTTTTACCTTCACATTTTCCCACCGCTACTCCATTTGTTTGCTAATTGCTTGTTGATGCTAGTAACAGTCTCTCACATCTATACAGCATTTCACCATTCACAAACTCTTTTCACAAATGTCATCTATCTTGGTCTTCACTACAACCCAATGAGGTGTGAGGAGGACAGAAGTGATTATTCCTAAAGGAAAGTTAGGGCCTTGGACGTCATGTGTCTCATTCAAGGTCAAACGCAAACCCAAACTCACTCCTTTTGGGTCCAAGCCCAGTACTTTTCCTTACACGTCTCTCAAACAAGGGCACTGGACTCTTAAATAATATTATGGCTTCCCGTTCCTCAACATAGTTGACAACTTTGTTGTTAGAGCTCAGGAGAAGCATCTGTGACTGGCGATTGTTGACACTCCAGTCACTCTTGCCAAACCTGAGATTAATTAGGCAGTGCAACTCAAATGCTCTCTCATTCCTTAGGCCCCGTGGGTCAAGCTCCTGTCATTGGCACGGGGGGAGTTTTCACAGCCAGAGGGAGGTTCAGGGTGAAACATCTGGCAGACAGGGCTTTTCCTTGCTCACTCTCTGAGAGGGCATCCTAGGAGGGGCAGATCTGGGGTTGGGGCACACAAGTATGTGCCAGGAACAGCTCTGGTTCAGGAGTGCTGCTGAGCGGTGTCCTGATTCCCTCTGGTCCTGGTGTTAGAATAATTGTCTGCTGAGTAGCACTTGCTTCTGCTTCATTAATTTCATTTATTCCCTCATATGTTCATTCATTCATTTATCCATTCATTGAACATATGTGGAACACTGTATAGGTATTGGGGACACACGTAAGAGGAAGACGTGGCCTTGCTTTTTTCTTTCTCTCTTTAGACCTGTGCTATATGTATCAGTCCTGTGCCTGCTTCACTGACTTACCCCCAATCCTCTAAAGAAATACCATGTTCACAGCCCTCCTGCCAAGGTGGCCAAATGTAGTATCATGTGACCTGCCCCTGCAGCCCAGGCTGATTAGACCTGGCTGGGCACCTCACCCAGAGCAGCGATCCAATTGGCTGACCCATAATGTGGCCTGGTGGTAAAATATGGGTTGTGTCAATCCAATCCATGCTTGTGGATGTTTGAATTGGGAAAAGTGGAGAGATGGAGGTAGTCCAGGAACATAAGCTGTAAGGCTGATTGAAACCATGAGTAAGCTGAAATGATGGGGAAGAAGCGATGAAAGAACAAGGGATATGATGGTGAACAAATAGAGAAAATCTCTCTCCTCACAGAATAACAATCTTTTAGATGATGCTTGTATGGCATAAGGCTCTGCATAGTCTAGGTCTTGCCCACTCACCAACATGCATTCTAGGACCGTTGCAATGTGCAGATCCTGCAACAACATGCAGTTGCTGGAAGTGGCGGGATCTCCCCCATCACAGTACATCTGTGTGAAGTGTGCCTTCTCCACCTCTGCACATCTGCTCCACAGCAAGGCTCAGCTCATGCGCCATCTTCTCCAGGTTCCTTTCCTTAACTCATTCACATCCCCCAACGCAGTGAAAGTGGGGAGCCTTTCTGTGCATTCATAGAATGGCTTCTGCATATGCTCTGACAACACTATCCTTTTCATTCATTCAGTGATTCATCTAGTCAACAACATTTTTTTAAAAACACCACCATTGTTTTAGGCTATGTGTTAGGTGCTACAGAGTAAGCTACAGATTTTGGCCAAAGGTCTCCTCGTTTTTCAAGGGAAGACATGGAATTTAGAGTGTGTAATCCAGTATTACAGGTGCTGAGAGCTTTGTAATTGTTGGATACTCATTGGCCTTCCCACAAACTAAGTAATTTTATTGCAGACAAGGACTGTGTCTTTGTCTCCTCAGCAAATAGTTCTTGAATGAATAAAATATGAGGAAACTCATCTAAGATTGTTGAGTTTTTGCTGGAATAACAGGGGTGCTACTTCTCTTGTGTTTTCCCATCTTGGAAATTCACTTTCTTTCTCTGCAGCCTCCCCAACATCATTTTCTCAGGGAAGGGAAGAGCAGATGCCACTTAGGAAAGGAGAATGAGGACATGACTAAGGGGAGTTCCTATTAAAGAGGAAGGGGAAGTAGGACGCTCATCTGAGGCAAGAGAGAGGGAAAAACGTGATAGGTCAGACTTGAGTATTCTCAACTCTTCCTCCACTTGGGGTTCAACCTTTGGGGGTGCTGTTGTAGGAGAAACATCCAGATGGGCTTGAGGGTTATCTAAGAACATGGTTATTCCTTGCATCTTCACAAACATCTGAAAAGGCTGTATACCTCTCAGGCGACTCATGAGAGGCATTGCCCCACTTCCGCCCTGATACCGGAAGATAGAAATGGCAGAGGGACATTTCCAGCTAGAGGAGCCTGAGATGGAACTTCCTATAGCCCTTGCCTTCTGAATGGTGAATAGTCAGGGTCAAGAAGTGCCAGTGGTTTTGAAGAAGAGTGGTGAAATACAAGGAGCATCGGTCAGGACGAGTAGACATAAAATGTACTTCATAACTGCAGGGAAGTGGCTAAGTTTGTTGTCATTAAGTAGCAGGTTACAGTACATTGTCCACAAACCCTGAAACCCAGGTGGCTCAGCCACACTTGAGTTCAGTAGCTGTCAGTGCCATTGAATATCTTGGCAAGAACAAGATCAAATGAGCCACCCTCAAGTGGAGGCCTCGTTCAGTGATCCAGGAGGCAAGTTATCATTGAAAAATCTCAGGGAAGGTTCTGTTTAGTCCTGGCTGGATTGTCTGACCAATTTTTGGAAATGAGTGTATGAGGTACTATGATTGGGCCAAACTGTGTCACATTTCCCACTCCTCTGGCCAGTGGAGTTGAACTCCTTCCAGAAGACAGGGTATGTTTTGGAAGGTGACTGAGCAGGTAAGTATTTTAAAAATAAAAATGATGGACCCCTATGATCCATTGCATAGTGGTAGCTGGCATAGCTGCATATCTACCACTGTGTGTCCCCTCATCCTGATGGGGCAGGGTCCTTCAGTTAGTCTTAGAGGCATTTTTACCTTGGACCCATTCTCCTGGCCTGGTATGTATTTCAGTTATTTCATACCCATGCATCTCAGTGAGCTTCATCTTTGCTTAGGGCAAAGCTTTAGACTTCCTCCTCAAAACCAGTTACCTCCAAAGGGGATCTGGGATATGTGACAATGGGCTTAATGCATGCAAAGGAACAGTCAGGCTCTGCAAGATGGTGGGTTTCTACAGGGATGTTTCCAATGAAGTATCCTCACATCTCCAATGGGGAGAGGGCAGAGAGCCACTGAGGGCATGTTAGCACGGGCTACACTGGCTCCAGTTAACGGCAGGAGCTGTTATGGAAGCAGTCTGCAACTAGGATCCCACCTTCTCGTCAGCGAGCATGCAGCTCAGAGCTAAGTCTGGGTGTGAGAGTCCAGAGGGTCGTCACTGAGAATTGCTGTGCCCCTCTGCCACTCACTCGGGTTGCTCTGGCCAGTAATTTGCAGTTGTTGCAGTGTGACTTCTCTCCCAGTGACCAGGAGGGAGGAGCCCACTTGGGGTCTATCCAGGCCCTTTCCTAGCAGAGAGAGATCTGGCTGTTTCCACCAACTCCAGCTAAGCCATTGGTTTTTGGGAAAGGAAGAGGGGAACAGGGGGCTTACAAAGCTGAATGGTAAAGAGGGGCTGGTAGGGCTTATGGTGAGGGTATCGGTGATAATGGTGGGAGAGAGGTAGGGGGCAGGTAGGGTTGGAATTGGAGATCTAAGTTAACTGATGACCAAAATAACATTACTACAATATACAATAGAAATACCAGTATTTCTGAACGTAAAATAGCATAGTATACCAAACACCACAAAATTGAAAATCAGTATTGCAATCACTGGATAGATCCCTCATGATTATTATTTTTTAAATGGCAAATCCTGTATTTTATACAGTGAGACCTAGTCCAGTCATGATTCCCATTTCTCTCTCCTTTCAGTCCCCAAGACTCCTGATTCAAACTCCAGCCTGGAATGAGATCAGCTAATTCTGGTAAGGGGGTGGAGGGAGGCAAGAAGGGAGGTGTTGGCCAGGATATGGCTCCAGAGAACCGAGCTAGAAACGAGGGCAGCTGAGCTGGCCCTTACAATACGCAGATTTCCCGAGTGCTGTGTCTGGAAGCCCTCTGTGCTGGCACAGAAGTAAAATGTAGCTGAAGGGGGAGCAGGGGGAACTTTTACGATGCCCAAAGATTTCCCCAAGGGAAATGTCTTTGCTTCTTGGCAGCCTATTCTTGGGGGTGAGTGAATGGGGAGGGGGGAGAAGCATAGACATGGGCTTGTCCTCATGTAGAATGACTCTATCCCCATGGTGAAAGTTGTCCAGCTAGGAGTTGTAATGTGTTGCGGTGGTTCCCTAGTTTGGTTTGCTTACTGGAAGTTGAAAGCCTCATTTCTCTGAGCAGGTTTTCCTTTAAGTATTGTGCTACCAGGGCCCCAGCCTTCAGCTTTAACCAGCACAAAACAATTTGGGTACAGTCTCCAAAGAGGACTCCAACAGCGTGTATAAGCACTCCAGTTCCTGAAATAGGTGTGTTTCTTTTTCCGTTACCTCTATTCTCACACATGCCTGTGACATGAATTTGAAATGCCCTGTAAGACTGCACACTGTTTCAAGCCATCCCAACAATGGGTAAAATGCATTTAAGCTCTCCCTTTTAGCTCATGACAGAGCTACGCTAAGCCATGCTGCAGTTAGCTTTGTATGTTTTTTGTCACGACCATAGTCTGCTATATGTGAGACCAAGATGAAATGCCATTCCAGCCGACTCTGACTCTGTGTGAGTATGTGTGTTCGGGCACTGATTTAAAACATAACCACAGCCCAGCGTGCCTTAGTTGGAGCACATGGATATCATTATTACACTTGCATTTTAGGGTGGAAGGAAATACAGCAGTTAACCACCTGAAATCTCAGTAGACAAAAGGAGAACGCCATAAAGTTTTACAACTGTGGGACAAAAGATTGCAAAATGTAGGTTCCATTAAAAAAATTAGGAAATAAGTTATGTTACATACTTGAGTAGGTTTGTCACAATGATTAGTAGAGTTTAGTTATTACCTGTGACTAGAAGATTCCATTTCCACAAAGAAATGGAGTAAGAATTGGAAAAACATCAGTTGTTATATCTTTGATCTCAATCCCATTGTATTCAGACAATGCACACAAGTTCTCACAAGCTTTCAATATGAAAAACAATGCTTGGTATTACTGATATTTTGAATTCGTGTTGCTAGTCTTTTGCCAGCAGCAGAGATGCCCACCCTTAAGATATCTATCCAACAGTTTTCCTCTCGATTAGGTGCTCCACCAGACTCATTTTCACCCATTCAGATCCTGGAAAGATTAAAGCACCTTAACCTTTAGTTCTAAATTTAGTTCCTCTGGGAAGCAAGTTGAGATCCAGAAGTTCTGAGTGAAACCGAATGCTTTGGGAGACAGCTTGGGTTGGCTTAAATTAAGGCTTGCTCTCTTGAGGGCTATAGACAAAGCTTTCTCTTACTGTGTTCTGCTACTGTATTCAGTGCAATGAGTAACTCTTAATGTTCCTAGGGTTTCCTAAATAGCCTAGAAATAAAGCTAACAGAAGAGAGCAATATATTTCACTTAACTAACTTTAACAGCATACCCAAAGTTATTTCTTTTTAAATAGCTCATGAAAGGCCTTGGTCAAAATTTGGTGGCAATAGAAATACTTGAACATGAATCCATCAGCTGCCCTTTAAGTCTCCAGACTTTAAGTACATTAAGAATGAAACACCATCCTGGATGCTGGATGCTATAACCTTTATAGGTCTGTATTTCTTTTCCAAAAAATAAAAAGAACAAAGTCACCCCTCTCACAACAACTGGAGGAAAACTCAGTAGAAATTCAACACTTTTTCAATGAGAAATACCTGATGTCATATATTTTGTTTAATAAAGACTGAGTTGGCTGTACACTAAGCCAATTTAAGAATGTGATCTGTAACTCACAGTCTTAATTACATGGAGAAAAAGTGAATGGGTTCATTAATGCTGTGAAAAGGAACAGTGACCTACCTGCCAAGTGGCAAGGTGGAAATAATTAATCTAGTCAATTAAAAAGAAATAGATCATTTAAAATGCAAAGGCTTCCAGGTGGTGCACTGCATTCTGCTGTCTGGGTGTGCAAATTACCGCTGTCAGTTCTGGTCTTCTCAGTAAGTTTCTCTCATCCTTTTCTTTCCTTTTTTTTCTTTTCACCATGCCTCAAATCTGAGAGAAAAATCTTTCTCAGCTATAAATCACCACCTGTTTCTTTATATTTTTATATTGTAAAATATTCATTTATTCTAACATGTACTCTAGAAATGCTCTGGGGTTTCCAAGTCGCTCCGTAGTACCATTTCCAGGTTTCCTTTCTCTTTGTTGGGGTCTGTTCTATCTTCCCCTTCAAAATTGTTTGCCGTTTTCTGGGGTTTTAATAATACGTTTAAAGTGCCGGAGTCTGAGCCACACTGTCTGGGTTATCTAATCCCATTTATGATCCCATAACCTTGAAACTTGCCACGGCCTGGTTGTCAGCACCCGATTCTAAATACATAGGGAGTGTATGTGCTCCGTGGAACCGGAAATTAGTCGAACAGTTACTTTTCTACAAAGGTTCATAATTCCTCTTGACATTTACAAGCAAGTAGTAGTTCTTAGATGCGGCGTGATCTCAAAACACCCCAGGTTGCAGCGAGGGGCTACTTGCAACCGAGGGCGGGCGCAGGCTCCTGCGCGGCGCTGGGGGGCGCCCTGCTCCCCGCGGCCCCCCACCCCCCCCTCCTGCCCTTGCTCTGCAGAGACGCGGAGAAGAAACCCTGCTCGTGGCTTAATCCTTTTCAGCTGTTCCAAACTCCGTCCCAGGACAAATATTACTATCATGTTCATTTCAACCACGGCCAAGCTTTATAAAAGCAGCATCCGAGTTTTTAAAATCTGCTCAAGGCAAGGCTGGTTGTTTTTTTTTTTTTTTTTTATGGTGAGAGTCCGGCTGTAAATTTCTGGTTGCTAAGGAGGAAAAAAGATCTCGTCTTAAAAAACAAATGCTGCGGTGGTGAAGTGCGACTTGCAAGTCTCTATTTCCTAGGTGTTAGACTTGGCAAGTCAGGAACCGCGAGGGAGGCGAAAAGACGCTTTTCCTGATCTGCTCAAACAAAGTAGTGCGTGTTGGCTGCTCGGCGGGGGGCGCGCGGCGGCCATATGCGCGGCGCCCCGCGAAATGGAATAAACAGCTGCTGCCAGGAATCCAATTCCTGGCCAGGAGGCAAACCAAGGCCTCCTGTTTCCAAAATAAAAATCACCACTGGGATTCCCCTTCCTGTAATTCCAGCCAGTAGTTTTATAAAAGCATAAAACATGGCTGTATTGTGGTTTATCATAATCCCTTACATTTGTAGAGCATTTTACAGTTTACAAAGCGCTTTACATACATTATCTCATTTGAGCCTCATAACAGCTCTGGAGAGCACAAAGCGCAGATATTGTGATTCGCTTTTTACGGATGGAAAAAGGAAGGTTCAGAGAATGCTGGTGAGCTGGGCGCCACAGCCGGGGTCTGCGCCTGTCTACCCCAGAGCTGCCTGGCAGATCTCCTGGGCTCCTTAGGGGGATGGGGACCCAGGGAAGGTATCTGGTTTTTCGTTTGTTTTGTGTATGTGTTTTTTTGTGTGTGCAAGCTGCACTTTCCTATGTGCAAGCATCAGCTCCCTCTGCCAAACGTCTTCTCCTGCGCTTTCTGAAGCAGCAAGGGAAGTAAGTAGATTGGAAAGGTGCACTGGGGGAGGAGAAAAGCTACTCTTCACACTAAATGTGGAATCTGGTTTGCCCTTGGTGGCAATCAAAGCCACTGTTGCATTTTCAGCATATACTGCAAAGATCAGCCAAGGTCCCTCGGACCTTCCCAACTGCAGGGAGGAAAGAATTTGGATATTGTTCTGTTGTTCTCAGACACTGACACCTCTGTACATCCCTTTACAGAAAAACAGGTTTTGCTCCTGGAACTGCCCACTTGTGCTCATTGTGAAAGCAGATTTACAGGAAGGATCTGCAGCTCCTGCTATACAGGAATCGCCTAACTGCAGGGAATGATGGGATACTGCAACATAACCGTCCTCTCCTATGGGGTATAGGACGTAGGTGGAGGCTGTAGCAGCTGTCATGGGCTGCTTTAATACTGAAATAGGGAGCTGCTCTCTGGTAGTGACTTGGAGACTTCTCTGGCAGGTACCTGGTTTCCTGATCAGGTCTCAGGGGCCTGCTACCATGCCTGGGGATATCTTGCTCTTTGGTTCCAGCCACAGAATCTGGCATTAAAACACAGCCACTGGAACTGAAATGCCAGGGATCTGTGCTTATCAGCAGTGTGAACTTGAACAAGTTTACTTCAGATTTCTGTGGTGCCGGAACTGTGCCTTAGCTGGAAACATGGGGCTTTTAGTAAACTCTGTTTCATGGGGTTATCATAAGAATTAAATGACTATTATTTGTAAGGCTCTTAGAGCAGTGCCTGGTGTGAGGTGAGTGCTCTGTCAGGTTGTGTTAAATCCAGTGGGCAGCAGCCGCCTGGCTCCAGCCAACGCCTTCCTGCTCCCTGACAATGTTCTAGTTATGGAGACTAGTTGGTGACAGTCCTCCTTCCCATGTCAGCTTTGACCCAGAGGAGTCTTCCCAGGATCTCCCAGGGAGATGCACAAACCAAGAGACACTTTGCCTCATACAATTTAGTCACCGATCTTTTCATGCTGTAAGGCAATCAGGTTTTTCAGGAACACAGAAAGCAGTCAGGGTTTGCAGGAACACAACACATTTTGTTTGACAGTATTTACATGGTTAGTGTCAAAGCAAAAATAGCACAAAAGTTAAACATGTGAGCCAGACTTTTTTCAAGGTTTTTGCAGTAGGGGAGAGAGGTCAGAACTCAGTCTGAACCCAACTCCACTGAAACAAAAAGTGTTAGGGTTTTTAAGCATTGGAGTGAGAAAATTATCATGGGCCGTCTGTGTTTGCTAATTGGATTGACTCAAGGGAGAGTAAATTTCTTGTATCTTTACAACGGGAGGTAGTCTTACAACTTGGAGCAAAGGGCCTGCAGAAGTTAGGCTCCTACTCTCCCAAAGAACTGGGAGAGCACAGCTAGTGCTGCTGATGATCCCTTTGATGAATCATCCTTTGATGATTCCATTTCAAATAGATTGCTTGCAAGTACTTGAGAAAGACATTCTTGGAATGTAAAGCTGGCAAGAAACTTCTTAAAAGATATATACATATATATATTTCAAAGAGACAGAGAAAGAATTCCAATTACAAATTTTCTAGAGAAAATACTCTAGGAAAAGGGAGAGCAGGGCCTAGAGTTGGGGAGAAGCCTACCCAAAGTTTTGTCAAGCTGAGGGAAACGTGAAGGCCGGCTTGGTCATCGGTCCTTTAGGAACGGATGGCGGTGTTATGCACAGAGTTCTTTTGGAAGGTGAACAGAAGCATTGCAGGTTCCCTGCTAGGCCATGACCGTGGCCCCGTGTCTTGGTTACCTAAGTGTCCAATCTCAGCCCTTCCCTTTTTCAGAGGACAGCTAGCTCTCACTGATGGAGGAAGGAAAGAGCCTGAGTTTATTTTCTGTCTTGAGCCCTCTGAGTCCTGGTTCACTTGAGAAAGTGATGTCCCTCCCCTGGACCAGAGATCAACTGTCTGTCCTTGAGTGCATCCAAAGCTCCATGATTTGGGGAAGAACTACAGAGTGAAGGGGAGCAGAATATGCCACCCCAAAATGTGCCACTTTGGCATGTGGATTATTTTGAGCTGAAGGCAATGAAGACCCAGCAGACTCAGGAAAAACTTTTACCTCTCCCTTAGCTGCCTGAAAGACTTTAGATAGGGGGCCTGTATCAGAAAGAGAATTATTACTAGATATAACGATTTTTATCTGAAAGACTTATCTGCATAGCAGATTAAACATCTAATTACCAAACATCTACTCTTATCTTCTTGAGAATTGCCCTCTTCCCCTTTGAATCCCCAGACCCTTATCTTGTTCTTTACCTCAGGATGGCATATTAGCCTCAATTGGCCAACTTGCAGTCGAGTCTGGTATATTCATGGAGCTCTCGTATGTACAAACTTAAATTTGTTTTTCTCCTTTAATGTCTTAAGTCAAATTAATTATTAGAGCAGCCAAAGAACCTAGAAGGGGAGAAGGGTGACATGTTCCCACCCCAACAGCAGAGGGAAAGTCAGGACTTAGCTCATTTGGACTTTGCCCAGCACTTCAAAGGCAGACAATCCCTGGTGGCGTCCCATTTCCAACTGAGGTCCCAGCTAGCTCACCAGCCCTCAGCTGCACCCCATTTCCTTTGCAAAAACTCCACTCCACTCCCATCTCAGTCATTTTGTCTGCAGAAACCATCTGCGACTTCAGTAAAATGGTTAGTGGTGCCGCTGGATGTTTAAACTTCACAAAACATCCAGGGACGAGGGCTCCTTGTTGTCTGGTGAAGGGTAGTAGACCGGAAGTCCATTGGTTATTATTTCTACCAGGGTGAGCTATAAACATGCTCACCACTTCACCTCTTATGTAGTTGTGTCTGCCAGTCACCAGTGGCCACGTTGATTTTCAGGGCCAATACAGTCTAAATTGATATTGAGAAGTATTTTCCAAATTTGCAAGATGCCTTTCCTCTTCTCTCCTACTTTCTTCCCTCTTCTGTCTCTTTGAGGCAATGAGCCCCATTTTTTTTTTTGTGCAGAACAGTGTTTGGTTTCTATTCTGTTCTGCCCTGGGGCAGGGTGGGGGTGTGGAGGGGCAGGAAGGAAAAGATAGCTGGAATAATAAAAAAATTGCATCACCCAGGGCCATTCCCATCCTCCTCAGGCCTTTTGTGTGTGGGGATGGGGTGGAAAGGACTCAAGGACAGAGTACTGGGAACAGCCTCGCAAAGTGCCCAGTTCTTGGAGAAGCCCATGGGTTTGGGGCTGCAGAAATAATTCGAGTTGTAGTTAAATCGTTGTATTTTACCCACGTGAAAGAACCACTTTCAGTCTTGAAGCAGCCCCTGACCTGCACAAGACCAAGTGTTAAGGGTCAAAAGAGGTTTGAGCAAGATGCAGTGGGTGGGGAGGGGGTGCAACATGGTGGGGGGGCGCTCTGCTGTTTGCCACACACTGGCCTGATTAAGGTGCTGCGGAGTACCCTCAATAGCAGGAGTTTACGTGAACCTTTGCCCCAGGCAAAGTTTTAAGAAGGCCTCAGCTGCTCTTACTGTTGGTTCTAAGAGGGTAGTATATCCTTACAGGGACTCTGGGAACTGGGGAAGAGATAAAAGGCAGGCTGGAAGGCATATGACAAGACTTGGGCTCTAGCCTGGAGTTTAGAAGGGGAGAAAGGACTGATTCTTCCGGAAAAGGCCCACAGGCTGCAGTGTGGACACATAGGAAGACACTCTCGATGCACAGTAGGCTACGGCTGGGCACATACAAAATGTCGACAGGACCATGGAGCAGCGATGTAAGAAATGTATGCAGTAATGTGAACAGCCTCACAAAAATGCCCTGCCCCAACGGCTACATCATTTTCAAAGCCCAGTGCAAAAGGAAAATGTGGGGTCCCTTGTTCCTAAGTTATTAAGCATTTCACAGCAGTGAGAGCAGAAGATTGAGCCCAGCTTGGGGCCCTTCTGTGTGTAGAGGCCAGTGTGATGGCACAGCTGCCCATGAAGCCAGCCCTGCTTCCAGCAGAAGTAATGTGTAGAGCACATCACGGAATCCCTCTGCTGCCTTCATTTTACAAGCACTCAGAGACCTTTGCATCTCCACACAACAGCAGTGCCAGCAGGCGGAGAGGTGTGGTGGGCTTCCCTATGGTCCTGTCAGAACCAAGGTGTCTTCACTTTGCAATGGAGACTATTCCCGCCCCTCTTCCCTCCTTTCCTTCAAAGGGGGTGGGGAAAGGAGTCCTAATTTTATTTTAATCTGTCTAATTTTAATCTGTCTGCCAGTATATATGCCTGGTCTGGAGTCACCTGGGTTCTGTGAAAAGGTTTCCCTTACACATGATTTCTTTCCCACCTCCCTCCTTCTTAGCAAACACATAGCTCTTTAAAAGATTCTGAAATTTTTTTTTTGGCAAGTTCTATGGGCTTTTATTAGATATATACTGTAATTCCAAACTGTGATTACATGATGTCTGGCTTTCCCTGAACTCAAATTTAATATCCTGAAAAATGGGAAGCTTTATTGCAGGGCCGAAGTACACCAGCAGTGGGGGACGTGGGGCTGAGAGGCTGTGGCTCTGCTGATTACTTTCATTCCACCTCCTAAAAATCCCTGGCTGGCCATGGTTTCATATCATTAACTTCCACTTTGCCTTTTAGATGGACCTTTCTGTCCTCCTGAATTACGTTTATTACACAATGATTATAAACATTTTTTTTTTAGAAAAAGACAAATCATAATTCTACAACCTTAATACTCCAACTGTTTGCTCTTTTCTACATTCTCTTATTGTCCTGGATTATATTTTTAATGGTTGTATTCCTAATGCAGTTATAACTTTTTGTTCTATAGTTGAATTTTAATCCCTTTGTACTCATAAAGGTAAAACACATTTATAAACTTAAAGAAGATGAATGAACCGTCAGGCAAACAAGAAGTCTTAGAATTGCCTGCAAATGGAAGCCAAAGCAATCATTCTTTAGAGGTAGAGAGCCCAGTAAGATAGAGCTGAAGTGATCTTAGTGGTTACCTGGTTCTGTGTCTTCATTTTACAGAAAAGGAAACTGAGGCCCAGAGGTTAAATGACCTGGCACATAGCTCCTAAGGACAGTCAAGACTAAACAGCCTGCAAATGACGTTTTTATTTTATTTTTTATACATAAGCGAAATAGTCCTATTTCCACACTAGTATCATTATGTGGGACCTAAGTGCTTTGAGTGTCTATCTTTCATTTGTGATGCAAGAGAGCTGGAACAGATGCTCTTAAAAATTCTTTTAACTCTGAAACTTTGAATCCAACTCATAACAAACACAACTGGACCCCTGCCTCGTCAGCTCAGAACTACTACACACATAATGAAAAATGTGGTAACGATTAGAGCATTCACTGTTTTAGAAAGATGCATTGTGCAGTGGCTCACCAGATCCTTAGGAAAACTTAAGACTGGATCTGAGACTGAATTGTGATAGCGCGTCCGCGACCAGCCTGATCCACAGGCCAGCCGTCTCATTTTAAAATTTCTAACTCAGAGGAAAACGATAGGGTGGAAAGCAACAACAAAAAAATGGACTGACAGTCCTCTTTCCGAGTGCAGTAACCGTGAAGTGGGCTTTTCAGAACATTTTTTCAAGCAGAGTGAGGCCCCCTCTACTGGTAGGATTTGTCATCCACCAAAAGCCAGAACTTAGGGTTGTGGGAAATGGAAAAAAATAACACAGGATCAAAACAGATTGAGGAAACATAAATATCTAGTCTAAAATCCCAACTTTTCAGACAAGGAAACAGAAATCTCAAACGTTTAAACTTATTTTCTTATAAATTTGTTAGGCAATATTCTACTGAGGAAATTTTCACACTAGGTGGCAAAAATCTCTATGTTAAAATGTGCAGTTAGCTTTCTGAAAATAGAAGCCCCTCGACAAATACTTACTGAATCAATAATGGGTAAAAATTCCACTTTCTCCCACTCTCTCACATGAAATTCTGGGTTCGATTGATTAAACCAAGGTTTCTTAAACTCTTGTCATTCAAGTATCACTGACAAGCTTCTTGCCATCAGCCAAGTACTGTGTGTCTTACTATTTTTCTTTCAGTCAGGTCATGTTTTATTTTAGCCTCATCCCATTCAATAGAAAACATGAAATATTAGGTTTGACATGTGTATATGTGTGGGTGTGTACATGCACACAATAAAATAAATACATGGCTATTTAAAAATGTTCTTTTAAGAGTGTGCCAATTAAATTCATCTCATTTAATGATGTGTTTACCATGCTTTAGAAAATACTGAGGTAAATATACCTCAGGTTTAAATTACGGTAAGTTGTTTATTGCTTTTCTTCACCTGGTCTCTCCCTTGTGCTTTTCCCGCTACTTTTACTTCTTCCTTCATCCCCTTTCCATCTTTTCACAGTCCTTTGGATCAGTATGCATATTTCCTTTTCCCCAGTGAGGTGAGGAAAACTTTCCCTCTCTAGTGCCCACTGGAGACTGTGTCTCGTTTGATACTGAACTCCAGGAAACCATATTGAAACAAACTGGTATTTGACAGAATGAATAAAGAAACCATTGTATTCTTGTCTTTTTCTAGGAATTCAGGCTTAAGGAATATTGAAAAGTGATGTTATTTCTATTTCATCCTTCTAGTCAGCCTTCTCTGAGGAAATGACACATAAACACAGAAAATCCAATTTATAAAAACATGTTTAATAAATTATTCCTTGAAGAGTATAATGGAGCGTCTGTTTTTGTTCAAGCACGGTGAAAATTGTAATACCTGTAGGGGAGATGGAGATGAGAAAAAGTCTGATCGTCATTAAATTTTTTCCCTTATTAAACATTCCCCTGGAATTAATTCAAGCTTTGTTTCTTCAGTAATAAAGGCAACCATTATGCATTTGTTGCTGGATGAATACATTCAATTCCCAGTTACTTATAGCTTCGTACCACTGTGGATCCCCAATTATTTACAGTGGAATTATATATATATGTATATGTGTACATATACATATATATACATATATATATATTTGCAGTGGAATATATCTATCTATCTATCTATCTATCTATCTATCTATCTATCTATCTATCTATATGCAGTGGAATATATATATGCTGTTCAGTAAAAGACCACTTTTGGAACCTCTTATTATTATAAGCTATTTTTCTTGCTTTAACCTCTTATGTGTTCTCTGTTGACCCTCAATGAGAAGTGAATAAATAGCCTTTTGATACTTATATTTTAAGCAACTTTAGACTGAAAGAGCTCAGGAAGAGTTGCTTCAAATGCAGGCTGGTTTAGAATAAGAAGTGCACTACATAAAGTTAGAAAACTTTTCTCCAAAAGGAAAGAATTTCAGTGAGTGAATTTTCATTTTTGGTAACATTTGCATAGTTATTTCAGAACTATATGGGAAATTTTTACAAAATAGCTTATGATAAGCCAGACATGAATGAAAACTAAAGTTATAGCAATATAATTCTGTGTATGTTCTTATTCTGGGAAAATCTAAGCAAATTCAATCCTGGTAACAGTTGATATTAAAAACAGTAATACAAGACTCCAGGACCCATGGGGAGGACTGGGTGCTCTATTTGCTGTGGCTCCCCGAAGAAGTTCTTTCTGATGGCAACCAGATGGAAACCCCAGAGACAGGCAGATTTCCGCTGCAACTATCACAGGGCTACATCGTGCCTTTGAAATGACATCAGTCAGGAAATCAGTGACTGGAGTTTCAGATTTCATAGAAGGATTTTGCTTTGCTTTTTGTAGGCCCAAAGATGGCAGGCAGAGGCAATAAATTCTGTCTTAGAACCTCTTCTGGTAGATGTTTAAAGAGATTATATGAGTAAATCAACTGTCCCAATGCCCTGATGTGATATGGACCATCCGGTTTGAATTTGAGTTTCTTTCCTCTTTCTTCCAGAGAACCAATGTAAGTCAACAACTCAAAATAAGTTGGGCCTGATATGTGAAATACAGTGCTGTGGGGGTTATCAAGAACTAAAGTGTTTATTTTTTATGAAGCTTTTTCTATAACCAGGTTTATGACTGGAAAGGGCCAAAGCTGAAATAGTGCAGTACATAGGTTAGCATTTCTCACTGGAGACATTAGGTTGCGTGACTTTAAAACTTAGGTCCTATACATAAATAAATGCTTCTGTTGTTTTCATTTTCATTTTTATTCTTCTATTATTATGGAGCTTTTACTGAAACAACCTTACATGAATGTGGAGGAAATTCTAAAATTGAAGAATACATTTTCCATATGAGTCAACGATGTGTATTGCTTACCTTGTAGCTTTGCCAAGAAGCAGTGAGCAAGGCTTAGACTTCGGGGCAGCTCATTTGGGCAGAGCGCTTGAACTCTCCATTTACTTCTACATAAGTGAATGCTTTCACCAAGAAGGTGAAAGTGTACCCAACCTCATGAGTAGCTGCTGCAATTTCAAATGACTGGAGAGCAGTTAAGACTAATGAAGTCAACGTCTCAAGCAAAGTCTTCGCAAAGATCAACGAAGTTTGTCCTGCTTACTACAACCTCAGGAGTGATGCTGATTCTCAAAGAAGACTGGATGACTAAATTGTTGAGAATATGCGTAAGAATTCATCACCTCCGGGACAACGCTCAAAATGTATGATCTTGGTAGAGTGTGGTGTGAGTGCTTTCAGACACAAGTAACATAAAAATCCAGCTCAAGCAAGTTTAAACAATAAGATAACTTATTGTTTCCATTTTTGTAGGAGACCCAGAGGTTGCTTAGGCTCTTGGGTAGGTAATACAGAGGCTCAAAGATGTCATCAAAGACTCAAGTTCTTTCTCTTTCTCGTTATCTTCAAAGTTCACTTTCACCCGTAGGGTGATTTCTGTCGTGGTCATAAAATGGTGGCAGCAGAGTAAGATTAACAACGCCCAGACAAAGAAAGAATCCTTCTTAGATCCTTTTTATTTATTTATTTTTTAAAGAGGTGAAGAAAGCTTTCTCAGCAGCTTTTCAAGGAAGCCTTCTCATGCCGTGGGAAAGATTGGGTCACATGCTTATTTCTACATCAATCACAGAAAAAAAGAGATTACAACAGTGGGTTTAGACCAATGGTACTCAGCCTTGGGTGCATGTTGGAAGTTGAGAAAAATATTGACACCTGAGTACCACCCATAGATATTCTGGGATGCAGCCTGGGGCATTGAGAGTTTTGAAAGCTTCCCCTGGTGATTCTAATGTGAACAGAGCATTTGAGAACCATAAATTTAAACATCTGGAGTGGGAGTGAAGAAGAGATAAAGGAAAGGATGTTGGATTATAAACCATCATAACCATTGAATATTGTTATATTTTCAGTGTAATTTTAAAAAGATGTATGTGCATGTATAAATGCATGGTATTGGAGTCAGGTTTGGAGGAATCCGTATCTACAAGGAGACCAGATGAGTGTGGTCTGTATTAGGAGAACAAATTGGATACATCCAAAGCCAATCAAAATCATTTATGAGGATGGTTATGATAATACATATATAGCGTTACTTTTAAATTTATCAAAGCACAATGAACTAAAAAGTGATGAGAGTAAATGATACTTAGGAGCCTTTGAAGGAAAAAAAAGTATGAGAATACTCTTAAATTCTGGAAACCCTTTTGAAAAAGTTTCCACTATCAAAGTTCATAGCTTTGGATACTTCAGAATTTTTCAGATTCCTTCTTTGAAAGCCAAATATTTCTTAAGAATTCATGAATGCATGACAGTAAAAAAAATTTTTTTAAGAGATTTTACTGGTTAAAGAATAGCCCTTTGCACTTGAGGTGCAGAGAAGCCTTCTGACAGCTGCTCTTACTATGGTCGGTGGCTAGAGACTATCGTGGAGAGAAGAACATCACTAACTTGAAGAAGGATCATAAAAAGTGATTAAAAAAAAAGAGAGAGATGATGAAACAACAGGTGGGTCTATAATCTTTGTCCAACCCAGCGTGTACCACAGCTAAATCTGTGCCTGCTGCAAACAATATATGGTGCCTACTCAAATTCCCTTTGGCACTTTTGAAAACTATCGTATAATTTAGGCCAGCCCAGGAATGTGCTCACTAAGTGTACTTTGGGAAATACTTGTTAAACCGATTTCCTGGTGAATTCAGGAGTCTGGACACTGTGGACATACTTTCTAGAGCAGTTGCCATGAGTGCTGGTGAAACCTTTAGTCATGTGTCTTTTGTCTTAAGCATTTGGTTCTTGTACTAAAATAATTGGAAACAAAATAATAATAAATGCTTTCTCATTCACCTTTCTTGGTTCCCGTTTGCACAGTACGATTTTAGCCATTTGTTATTTTGAATTGAGGTACCTAGTCATTGATAATGATGTGTTCATTTTCACAAACGTGGAAATTTCACTTTTGAACAAAGGACTTGGACTCAGTTTACATGTTTACCTAATATTCATAATCAAATTATTGGTGGTCCTACTTAAATTAACAAATGCATATCTTTCATGCTTGAAGTGCACATAGAATTCTCTATTTTCAAATAATTTTTCCCTATGAAGGCAATTCCTTTTCTAATATATAAACATTATGATGTTGTAGACAGGATTTCAGTATGTGATGGATCAGTCTTGGCCCAAATCCAAGGGAGCTGATTTAATTAAGCAACCCAAAGAACCTCAATTAATTGTGGACCTAAGTATAAAATAATCGCCTTGTAAAGACCTTCCCCATCCCCCTGCCCAGCCAGGAGAATATTAAAATAAGACCACACTCTACCTATGGCTAATTAATTACTTTCTGGCTAATGCCTGGCTCTACTTTTCAATATAAAATGATTATGGATACAGAAAGGCAAGTGTCCTCTAAGAGTATATTTAATTCCCAATGTCATAGGACATTTTAAATAAGTATATTGCACATCTTTAAAATCTGTCATGGTTTTTCTATTGTGGTCAAATAGAGTTTAAAAGAAAAAGAGATTATGGCAAGTATCCAAATAAACCTCATTGTATTCTACAAATTATATACATATATACAATGCTTTCTGTGAGTGCTCTTAAAATTTTCTCTGCCTTTAACAATTTGAGAGACACTTTTAATTGACAAATGTTACCTCATTTGTAAAAATGCATGGTTATATGGTTTCTAAAGTCACTTTGGTAACCAGTGCTCTCTTACCTAATACTTGTTAAAAGGTTGTTATGTACCTTTTACACCTGCTTGTGGTTTCAACTGCCAGCTATCAGAGAAGAGTCCCTATAATTGACAAAAGGTGGTAAGGCAGGTAGATTTTTCATTTCTTATCTTGTGATACATGGCTAATGCCTGGCTCTACTTTTCAATATAAAATGATTATGGATACAGAAAAGCAAGTGTCCTCTAAGAGTATATTACTAGTAAACACTACTATCTCCTAAATAGATCCTTTGAAGGCAGAAAAAGGAAACACTCTTAGAGAAAGCTTTATAACCTGGGGACTGTCTTCCTGTTCATTGTGGCTTTGTCCTTTGGGAAAGTCTGTGTGACCTCTCCTCCTTGTATTAAATAAAACAAGGGTGTAAAGACTGATGATTTGATTAGGTGAGTTAGGTACAGAAGTAGCTCTGGCATCTATTACTTCCACTCTGTTATCCATTATTTCTGTTCTGTTAACGGCAGCAGACATTTGATTAACTACTGAGATTTGGACATGAAGGGAATCCAAGGTAGGTTGTGAAGTAAATCACATAGCTAAATCTTCACTTCATCTTCACCTCACCTGTTCCTGTTTCCAGATTTCTGGCAGACTGGCAGCTGGAGTTCTCCTCCTCAGGGGCAGGAGAGGCTCTAATTAGTTCAAGAGTAAGTGATAACAAATGCCTATTACAATAGCCTGCATATATATCATTTATATCATTTGGGGGATATCATTTTTTTGGAAGAATTAAAAGCAAATCTCCCCTTTCCCCCAAATATATACATTAGTAAACTAAAAGGGGAAGTTAAAAGAATTAAAGAATTAATAAATATTTACAAAAATTTTAACTGAAAAATCACAGCAGAGAACGAGGCCTGCCTTATATACATTTCATAGCTTGAGTTGTAAGCAAAAGCTTCAAGTAAAAACGGGCAAAAATCCAAATTTCTTAGTAGTAATCAATGTTATAGCATCCAACAATCACAACTAACATTTAGCTTAGGTGTTAACATTTACTATTATATAATCCAAAGTAACAGAAAAAATTCATTTGAAATACAATTATATATTTCATTTCCTTACTGACTTGTTTTTGTACATCCAGGTCATAAAAGAAGGCAACTTTGTTCTATATGGCTTATACAGAATCAGATGTTACAGCCAGATATAACTGTTAAGAGCACCTAGTAGTTCAAATATCTGAAACCTCAAGGGGTAAATGAATTTCTTATGGCCTAAAATTTGACTGGAAGGTCTGAAATTCATACCTTAGTCTTTTTGTTGTCAGTTCAGTGCTTATTTTCCCCTACATTGAACATATTAGAAAGCTTTCATACTTGTAGTATTCACAAGGAGGCACAGTCAATTCTGGAAAATCAAAATTGGAAAATGAAGAGAACTATTGATTATAAAACTAAAGACCAACCAATCAACCAAGTTACGGAAGAAAAATTAAGTCACAAACCACATCTCATAACCTGAGAAGAACCAAGGAAAAAATCATCCATTTAATACTGGTACTTCACAAAGAGCTTAGGTCAGGATCCAAAGTCGACTGTGTTGAGACCGGAGGTTAAAGGACTGAAAAAATGGAGTGGATTCATACTGTTAAGGTCAGAATTGGTCTTATTGGACAGCACAGTCTATCTTAAAATGGCACACTGAACCTGTCTTTGTTGGTTGAGAAATGGTCCAGCCATGGGCTGCAATCATTTACTCACCAGAGGAATGCAAACACACCCACTCCCAACAGTTCCTTGTCTCATGCCACACTCTTTTTTACAGCCTAACGTAGAACATAAATGGCGATTTAGGGTTACCTGCTTATATAAAGATGCCATTCTGGCAATTGTTGTTTGAGGGAAAGACATGGAGACTGTTACTGGCAGAGAGAATGCAAAACTGATTTAGCTCATACTGTATGCTCCATGCTCCTCTAAATTAAATGGGAAACTTTCTCAAACAGTATTTGTTATTATAATTTTAAGTGTACAAAGCTCCACATGTAACAAATGTAAAGATGCCAAGGATCAGTAAGATTTAAAGAGTGAAATAGAGTTAACAAAGCCAAAGCCAATATAACACATGACTACATATTCCATCCTATAATCTCATAAATCAAAGCTTTTAACTGTCTGGATTCATAGGTGACTGTATTCTTTCCAGTATGCATTCTTTCTTCTTCCAGGGGTTGTTCAATAACGGCAGGTACGTTCCTACCATAAAGTTCACAGTGTTCTAGAAACTGGATACATTCTTGAATAACACTGTCACAAAGCACAGTCATATGTTTTGACATGTTTTCTAACAAGGACAGGAAGCATCTTTTGGCATAATACCAGGTATCAGTTCCCAGTTTTTTATTATAAGGTTCTAAGCTTTTGATAACTCGAGAAATCCCAAAGTCGTAATTTCCTTTGGCACAATAAAGTGTCCCAATCACCAAATTCACAATGCAGAGATGGTAAATTTTCTTATTTGGGTCATTATAGGAGAGCTGTTCTTCCTCCTTCTCAATTTTTCTCATCAATTCCTCGGCTTCTTCATTTTGACTTGTCATAATATATGAAACACAGAGGTTAGCCAGTACAATAGCACTGACATTCAGGATGTTGTTATAATGCTTCTTGACTATGGGCTCATAAAAACCGATGGCTTCTTTGTATTTGTTTTCCTGCATGAACAGAACATGAGCCACATTCAGCTTCCACACATCATGGTCATTGCAGAATTCCACAGATTTGCGGAAGATCTTTTCTACCATTGGGTAATTTTCAAGGTTCCAGTAGATTTTCGCCTGGGCCATCAACACAGGAATGTATTTTTCCACGATGTCGTCGTATTCATTCACTGCCTTTTTGACAGCTTCATCATCTCTACTGTGTCTTGCTTCCTGCACTTCTTTGGTGAGTCTCCGGAGCTGCTCCGTCAGCATCCCTGCTAGTCCATCAAGCTTAATGAATGCCTCTTCAGGAGCTGTCTGACAAGTGATCATGGCATCCAAGAAGTCATAGAGATAGGGTGTGAGGAACTTATAAGTCAAATGAGCATTCTCTGCCAGGACATCTGCTGCCAGGTCAAAATACTCATACTTACAGTAGAGCAACAACAGGTTGCCAAAGGTCTCTGGGGGGAAGGGGTTCTGTTGGAGCAAAAACTGTAGCTTTTCAAACCCTTCTGTAGGCTTGGCATCCATGTTCATCAATGCCTGGTTGTGCAGGGTCACAGGGTCTAACTCCTCCTCTGCCCTAGGTGGCATGTCAGTGAGGGTTTCCTGGGCCACCTCACAGTTTCTCAGTTGGTATTCTATGGCGGCCTTGAGGTTGAAGGCTTCCACCACAGCAGTCTGGTGAAGGACTAAAGTGTTGCCAACACTGCAAACATCAATGCCTTCGGTGGTCATGCCCACACCCAGCTCTGGGTGCTGGCGGATGCCATGCTCAATAATGTCTGCGATGTACTTCAGAGCCGAGGCATACTGCCGGTTGCTGTAATAGGCTAAAGCCAGGTTGTAGGAAAGGTCAGGCCGGTAGCCCGAGGCCTGCAAGGCTGCAAAGAACTTGGAACACGCGGCTTCATACTGTCCCTCCTTGTAGAGCAAACATCCCAGGTTGACCTGGCCATCGGGCTCATTCTCGCCCCCACCGTCTTCTCCCCCTTCCCCACTCAGTAGCTGCTCCACCAGGCTCCTGGCCCCGGGCAGATCGCCCTCGCTGTACTTGATAGCAGCTTGTAGATGGAGGACCCGGCTGTGGTAGGTGGGGTTGTCCAAGAGGAGGAAGGACACCCGGGTGGCCTCTGGATAAAGGCAGGCCTTGTAGAGGGCCTGGGCCTGGTACAGGCGGTACTGCTCCAGTTCCGGGTGCAGCTGGCTCAGCTGCTCATAGCACTCGGCCGCCAGAGCGAACTCCTGCAGGCGGTAGTAGCAGTAGCCCAGCAGCGACAGGCCGGCGCGGCTCCTCGGGCTCCGCTGGAGCTCTCCGCCCAGCAGCTGCACCGCTTCGGCGTAGCGGTTATCCCGGATTAGCCGGTACACGACGGCGGTGAACTCCCCGTCGGGGATCTGAGTACTGCCCAGCCCCGCCATAACCGCCGCGGAGGGTGTGCGTCCTAGTTACCAAGGCAACAAAACCAACCGGAAACGGAAAGCTGACCGGAGATTTCTTGCCACGGAAGGAAACCGTTAGTAATAAAAAGGAATGGTTTTTATTCCTTTTTAGGAATAAAAAGGAAGGTTGGGTTTTTCGATTACTGATGCAATCCTCCAAGACAGGCTGCGGAGGTCGTGAATCACAGAAGAGAGAGGAAAGTCTTCCTGGTAGTTCACAGAAGGAAACTACCTCCCGGCATGCACCGGTATGTGAGTGCGCGCGCTGCTTACTGGGACATGTAGTCTCTACGGGAAGGACCGGTAGGGTTTCACTGGCCTGTTCCTGTAGTAGGTGAGAGTTGCTGGCTGCTTGTAGTGTAACCTTGGTCTCAGGCGGTGTAGGAAAGTTTAGGGTCTTATGTGCCTTGCATTTTTGAGCCTTATACACTGTGTGCTTCATACATATGGTGTCGTTTCGCGTTTTGTTTTTGTAAATTAATGGAAAGGGAAAGCTGGAATATTTCCTTGGAATTGTAGAATTAGAGTAGGTTCTGTTTCTAAGTTGCCTTGATGGCATACTTTCCAAGAACATAATATGCAGAGGCCGAGAGTCCTTACTTTTGTCATTTCCAAGGTTGACAATAGGATATGGTTTTCTGAATCTTGTACTGGGAGATCTTCAATTTTATTTTATTTTATTAGTTTTTCCATTTTTTAAGTTTATTAGGGTGACAATGGTTAGTAAAATTACATAGATTTCAAGTGTGCATTTCTGTAATACATTATCTATATATCACATTGTGTGTTCACCACTGAATCAGTTCTCCTTCCATCACCAAATATTTGACCCCCTTTATTTTATTATGTTTTCAGTTTACTTTTATTTTTTTTATATTAGTTTATGTGTACAAAACAGCATAATGATCAGACACTTATACCCCTCACAAAGTGATGACCCTCCCCCCAGGTCTACTACCCCTCTGACATCATATATAGCTGTTACATTACCACTGATTATATTCCCTATGCTGTACTTTACATCCCGTGACCATATATATGCACATATAGGGGGTGCCAAAAAAATGTATACAAGTAGACACCTTGATCACAGTTGCTCAAGCAGTAGCTCATCGTAATCAGAAGTGTCTGGACGCTGATGGTAACCACTTTGAGCACCTCTTGTAATTGCAGAAGTCAAATGTGACCTGTATTCATCTTTTGTTATTGGTATTTATTGAATATTACAATTTTAATACAGTTTTCCTTTCTTAAAATTTGTATGCATTTTTTGGCACCCCGTGTGTGTGTGTGTGTGTGTGTGTGTGTGTGTGTGTGTGTATATGAAATTATAGTTGACATTCAGTATTATCCTACATCAGCTTCAGGTGTACAGTGCAGTGAGACTCAATTTTAGAACCAACTGTCTTCCGCTTTACTTTTTAATAAATAATTATTACTGAGCAGATATTGGCATTTAAACCTGGCCATGTTTACTGCCCTGGCCCTCCAACTTTTTACCCCCTTCTTCCACCTCGCCCCCAACTCCGGTTCAAGCCTTACTGTTTCTCAGTTTAGTTGTGCAGGACACAGCTCCCTGGCCCATGCTGGTATTTTGAGTCTTGTGCTCCCCCCAACGGAGGCTGTAGGTCATAATGGCTGCTGTCCCACTCACGGTGGCACACAGTAGCCCTTGGCAGCCCTTGGCAGCACTTAGCAGCACTTGGTAGCTTACGCCAACCTATGCTAGCCTGCGGCTGCTCACGAGAACTGTTGTTCACAATCTTAGCTATAGAGGGCACAGCTCACTGGCCCATGTGGGAATTGAACCAGCGACCTCACCATTAAGAGCACGGTGCTCCAACCACCTGAACCACCAGGCCAGCCCTCCAACTTTCACTGAAAATAAGAAAGCAGTCTTCCTTTATCGCCCTACTGCTCCACTGAGTTTTCATGATCTGAATTGGCCTGTCTAGTACCCAAGATAAATGGTGTCTGAATAAAAGCATGTCTTTGTTATACACTTAAAGACTTCAATGTAAGTCTGCCTTTATAGTTTGCTGCCCAGACATCTTTTTTATATATAAATTTCAGAGCCAATGTCAACTATATTGTATGGTATTCTATTAGACCATTTACATATATTAATTCTAATCTTAATATCCACCCTATATTCTGTATATTATAGATGAAGAATCTGTGTTCGAGAAAGATTCAAATAATTTTCTCAAGTTCACACAGAAAATAGTTAGTGTCTGTGTCATGATAACCAAGAGCTAATTTCAGTGGGAAATAGTGACTGCTGAATAACCAACTCTATATACTTCCTATAGATGAGTGTTTGGTGCTAAATTATATGATGGAAGATTGGTGTGTTTTTTTCTTCATTAAAAAAACCCAACCAAGTTGGTGTGGGCAGTAGAAATTTGAACTTTGGCCTGAATTGCAGCTGTGAGCAGATATTAGGAAGTAGCTACTGGGAGTGCTATTCCTAGTCACCTGGAATAGCTAGGAGGAAACTTCTGCGGGTGTGTGATTACTCCCATCATAAAACAACTGACTTTATGTACTCATTCAGTCTTTTCTCTTGGCAGAGCTGTGTTCTTATGGGTGGAACCAGAAAAGGAAACTCCCACTGCATGAATACCAATACAGGGACAAACCATGCCCATTTCAGGAGTGAGTGGGGCTCTGGGCCACCAAAGTTGCCCAGAGAAAGCAGTTGATTAGGACCAGTATAACCCTACTTGGAGGCTTCTTACAGCCCAGTCCCTGAGTGTACCCTTGAAGGGCCTTCAACCCAGAGAGGTTGAGGGTTGCTGCTAGTGCTGCTCAATAATCGAGGGTGAGTCGGGCAGATCTTCACCTCTGGCTGCGTGACTACACTTGTCCCTGGGAAACTCAGGCTCACTATTTTAAAATCCTTATGTATGAACTGTTCCCTTGGGTAAAATTGCTATTAAATGAAGGTAAGATGATAGAATCTGGAAACAGGAAATTACCTTGTATGTCTTTAGTCTGTCTCACTGTTTCTGAGAGTTATATTTGCATCGTGAAAACATTCACTTTCAAATACCTTCCTGGAAATGTATGAAAAATGGAAGGACTGTCAGCTTTCCCCCAAATTTCTCTGATCCCTACAGGCATTAGTTGAGGTTCCCCTCTTTGTGTTGGCACCTATCTGTGAATGTGGCAGCTGAAGGGGACAAGAGGGAGGCCCTTCTGTGTCTTCCTCCATATTTCATGTGCTGCTGCTCCTGAGGTCTGGCTTGGAAAAACAGGACATTCGGCTTAGACAGATGGAGGGCAGGGTCATTTTCAAAATGAAATGAGTGCACAAATCACACTGTGAAATTGGCATGACCATCATTGCTGCTGTGATAGACCGACTTTTATTTAGTCTCTGATAGGCAGTCGGGGAATAGATTCCGTTCTTTTGTTTGTTTGTTTGTGTGTGTGTGTCTGTGTGGGTGTCGGGTGATCGTGAAAGAAAGCCTTTAAATTCATGATAGAAATTCTGGAAAGCAAAAAATGGGGTGGAATATTATAAAATGTCATAGGATCATTTTGTTTCCAACAGAATCTTGAAAAGCTGGAGCATATATCAAAAAGTAAGTGTACCCTACCATTCCTAGCAATAAGAAAGCATTTACTGGTTGTAATAAAATGATTTAGTGCCTATTGAAAGGAATTAGGTTTTGGGAAAATGACGTTGGACTCAGGGTGGATTTTGCTGCGTAAGAGGAGGCATTTTTACCACGTAGAATTCTATTTAGGCAAAATGTATAGAAGCTAAAAGCATGTTTGGTTCTTTAACATGTTTGTTTCTGCCTGCCAAAATGTGAGATGATGAAATCCCACATTCAATTTGTATGTATAATCTATTTGTTATTAACTTTTAAAACTAGTTGGAAGGTGTGCTGTCTTATTTATCCTATAAATGTGACTACTTCCTGTTGGTAACCATTGATAATTTATTAACATCTCAACAACCACAGCTATGGTCAGACATCTTCCTTGCTAAAGGAAGAAATTCCTGCAAAACCATTTCCCAATTCTTCTTTCTTTTCCCCTTTCATTCCAGGCCATTTTCTGCAGGATGGCCAGTTTGGGGGATAGTGTGGGCGGGGGGGAACTTAGTTACCTTGCTTCCTCTCCCCGCCATCTCCCACCATAAACAGGGAAGAAAAGAATAAATTAGTGCCAAATAGGTAATCTAGTTGACTGATTTTTAGGAGCATCTGTTCAATCTTTTAAGACTTTTGGAAAGATTGTATACCAGATCAACACCTGGGAACATTTATCCTTAGATGGTGAGACATTTAACCTCATTATGAACTCTCCTTTCCCTTGTAATTCGTTTTATTAATATTTTAATTAGATTTTCTTCTTGGATATACCTTGCTTTTTATCAAGTAGTTTATATTTTGGAGCTTATGGTGTTATGATCTAAATTAACATATCAGGGAGAGCACAGTAGCATATGGTTTATAAAAGGAATTAGCAGGGAAGGCACAACTGTGGATACTGGCATTTAAAAAAAAAATCAACCAACCATCCAAACAAAAAGCGACTCTAGCCCATGTGTTTATAAAGGGTATTTTCAAGACCGGGGCCTGCTTTGCCTAACTTCTCTCATTAATCCTTACAGCTGTTCTGTGAATTAGGTGATTCTTATTGTTGGCCCCACTTGAAAAGCATGGACTGCAAAGCACAAAGAAACTGGTGGTTGCTAGCCAGCACCCGGGGACTGGTGATTGCTTCAGCTGGCCAGTAGGGGCCACACTACACCTCTTCTCTGTCTCCCCCTGGCACCTCCTCTCCAGTCATTTGAATTGGCTTTGGATCATTTGCTGCAGTTTGTTCTAATAGAAGAGGCACAATGGTGTAAGAATTTTAAAGTTTAAGCACCGAAGCCGTTGTGTAATTGTATGGCATCAGTGTGGCTGGCAGCCCTGCATTGATGCCATCCCCCTGTGTAATTGCCCATGTAAATTTGAGCAATCTGTAAGGACGCAGGAACCTGCATTGGCTGCAGAGTCTTCTCCCTCTAGAAAAACTTCAATAATTCGAAGAACATTTTGTCACTTGAAATACTAGCTGTCCCAGTATTTCTCTCACATAGGAACACCACAGATCGAGACAGGGTTAATGGGCTAACGTGACAGTCAGAATTTAAATTGTTGGCATTTGGATGCATGCTTGCCTCTTTTCAGCCCTCAAATCACCCTTCTCTAGAGAAATAAAGGTTATTCTAGATCTTTAGTCAAATTTTAAGCATTTTATTAAAAAAAGATATTTACGTCTCTTAAAGCTGATTGTTTCAAAATAATGAATTAGTTGCTTATGAAATGGCCAACCAGACTATAATGTAGTATTCTTACAAGAAACATCAGCCTGGGAAATGTACACAAAGGAAGTGACTTAAAAGAGCTCAATTTAAAACATTTTCCTTCTTTTGTGTAAAACAATAATAATTAGGAAGTAAATCAGTAAGGGATACTTTTTAGATTATTGTACATCAAAATAAAATGCAAATGCAATTTTCCCCTAAGGGAATGAGACTCAACAAAACCTAGCCTATTTCCACACTGTGCTGTTTCTTTTTTTTTAAAAAAATTCATCCAGATATGATTTAGTCTAATCTGAAGACAAAAAATGTGATTCTAATAAACGTACATGTACACAAAGATAAAAGATGGCCTCAAATAATGTTTTTTCACAGCAAATAGGTTATCTACTTGATAAAACATATTTTTGTACCAGTGCATACATTCAATGACATTGGTGTGTGTGTGTGTGTATGTATTACACAGATAAACAACTTATCTTTAGTACTGTAGAGAGATGTAACAAATATGCAAGAACATTCAAAATGAAAGTGGAGAAGATATACAACCCCAAACTACTAGCTGAGGAAAAGGTAGTAACACAGACAATGTAAAGAGGACATTAGGCACTGCTGAATCCATGTGCTCATCATGAAATACTCCACACACACTTCATTTTATTTCTGCCAGCTGTGTGTTTTATTCTATTATTGCTCACTTATGAAACTTAGGAAATTTTGGCCTTCTTGTAGCCCACGCTCCAACCAACTGAGCCATCCGGGAGCTCAGTTGCAGCTCTGCTCAAGGTGCCATGTTAAATCTTAGTTGTGGGGGGCGGGGGCAGCCCACCATCCCTTGTGGGAGTCGAACTGGCAACCTTGTGGTTGAGAGCCCATGCTCCAATCCACTGAGTCATCTGGCCACCTGGGAGCTGAGCTGGAGCTCATTGACTTCATTCTAGTTGTGGAGGGCACGGCTCGCTGACCCATGTGGGAATCGAACCGGCAGCCCTGTTGCCCAGAGCTCTCGCTCTAACCAACTGAGCCACCTGTCCACTGTTCTGTTCTGTTCTGTTCTGTCCACTGTTCTGTTGCTTTAATGAAATGCTTTTTGAGTTTTTCTTTTTACCAGCCAGAACATTTTTCTTTAGAAAAATCTTCCCTTAATATGTTCATATTTTGGTCCTGCGTAAAGGAAATTGTTTCACACGATTACTGGGGATAAACTGTATTTTATCTTTCCGCAATTCATTAAGTGTCAGCAGGAGGAATGGATTTTAAAATAATTATGCTGCAAAGTAAATTGAGCAGACTTTTAATGACCTAAGGTAAGTGGATGAAGTATGAAAAATTTTGATACATGAAAAAAGCAATTGAATTTCTGTAGCGATATTGTTATTACACTAACAAAAATTTAAAGAGTATTTCTAACTCAACATGTACGTAAATATACCTGCAAATGTATAGACATCTCAGATTTTAGAAACAAAACACACATGCAATTTTAACTTCTTTTGACTCACTTTATAAATTTATTTCTAAATTAAATTGACTCCCATTTATGGGATCTATGATACGAGATCACTTAAAATTGTCCTTTATGAAATGAAAAGGTATATTAAAGAATTGTACTGATGACCATATCTTTCATGATCACTGGAGGCAGGCTCAGACAACCTGTGATAAGGTTTTTATATCCGCCCCATATATGTAACTTTTTATTTTGTCTTCAATGAGAAAATGACCTTTTTCTAGGATCTTTTTTAGGTATGTTCCTAATTTATTTGAGAAGAGTAGACAAGGCAGTTATCTGGAAAACATTTTAAAAGTTAAATACTGCTTGGCCCTTTGGTGTAGAAAGGAACTGAAGAAAAGTCAGCGCTTTTATTTTACAGACAGAAAACCTGAGACCTGGAGATAACAGGTCCAGCTGGTGGTCATGCCAGGATGGAGCCCCAGGCCTAATGTGCACTGCATGGCACCTTTTACAGTTTGCCAAGAGGTCCCTACCGGCCAGGATTGCCAGCTACATTTCAGGTTGTGTGTGTATTATGTACATACTGACCAAGAAGAGAATAAACAGCATCTCTGGGGAAAAAAATTGCATCTCATGGAGAAAGTAGGATGAAGTCATTTCAACCATGAATGCCAAGACACCTGAGGAAGCAAATAGTCTGGTCAGTTGGAGGTTTTATGAGAAGGCTCACATTTTAAATGCCTTCCACCAACAGGAAATAAGCATCAATAATAAGGATTGGGAACTTTCTCTCTTTTGGGAAAGCAGAATATATGGATAATTATACATACCTCACATTCTTGGAAAATTATATGTTACTTAGAAAAGGGATTAAAAATATCTCAAACTCCCGTTTTCAACCTCTAACCCCCTCGGTTGTTGGCACCAGAGGCTGTGACCCTCCTTTTCTACTGCTTCTTGGTCTCCAAGGAACAGACCCATGGCATTAGTCAGCGGTTTCTGAATTTTGACCCACAATAGGAAAGATACTTTGAGACAGGAAAAATAGATGGAGGCAATTACAAATAGCTACTTGATTGATGGTTGACATTGTCAGGGCTCCACTGTATGGCAAATTGCAATGGTGTTGCACTCCCCTTGCCACCACTGGATGTTGCTATTGGCAACTGTGCAGTGAAGCCAATAAAAAAGCAAGAAAATGAGAGGAAAACTCAACCTTAGTGGAAGCCGGTAGGGTTTGTGCTATAAATTATGTTCCCCTTAGCAATACGCAGCATTAGTGTTCAGGGTGGCTTTAGCGAGCTGCCTGCAGTCTCCCTCAGACCCTGGGTCTAGTTTTCTCATAAAGCACATGCTTTAAAATTTTGCTCTAGATAGACTGGCATCCGTCTGTCTGGGCTATGTGTTTATTTATTGTTGGGGAGGATAACAGATGTGGGTTCATCTCTGCCTCACATGGACTGATTTTCAATTCCCCTTTGTTATATAAACATGTGACACAACAGACAGAAACACCGGCGTCCTGCTTCTGAGCTGCAGACACCCTAACTCCACCCACCCTTTGTTCCTTACCTGAGGAGGAGACACAGCCCGGCTCCAGCTATTTTCCTTTATAGCAGAGTGATTCAGAAAACTGGCTTAATAAAATCCATAAATCTGAACAACCTCCTCTTACCTGCCCTGCGGAGGCAATTTTTCCTGCATTCATCTTCTCCTCTAGTTTCTCCATTCTTCCCTGCAGAGACAGCTGTAAAGGGTAGCTAGGAACATTATTTTTTAGGGCTCCCACTTCTTCCTTCTCTCTTTTGTCAAACCCCTCCCTGCTCAAGTATCTCTCTTTTCTAAGCAGTTGACAACAGGATTCTGTACCCGCATTTTTTTGGTTAGAAGTGCCATTTTTCTTTGTTTGGATTGACTTTCACCTTCCCTTCGGCAGTTTTCTTATCACCTGCCTTGGTCCCTAGCTTTACTTGCTCATCTTCTTTTGTTTCTCCTCTTCCTCTTCCCCCTCCCCCCCTCCTTTTACCCCTCCGCTTGGTTTACAATTTTCTCTTTATTCTTGTCACGTAGACTATTCCATATGAATACCTACTCTTCCCCCACCTCCATTTTGGTACCTTAATTTACCCATTTTTTAAACGTTTCCTGAATGTCTACTATGTGTCAGGAAAACAATGCTGTCTGTGGAACTTGGCCCCTTTAGCATTTGAGTAATAAAGTTAATAGCTGACACTGACCAGTGACAACAAGAGCAAAAGGTGGTTTGTAAATTTTAGATTTTTTTAGAGCTGGAATGGACTTCAAAGTTCTTCTGGTCCAGGGATTTTGAAACTCCTCAGAGCCCTTCTATGGACCACCATGTATGAAATCAAAGAGATGAGGTGTGTGTGTGTGTTTTGTTTGTTTGGGTTTTTTTTTTTTAGCAGTATAAGTATTTTATTTGGAAAGATGGAGGTAAATTGGGAAAACAACTAAAAAAATCAACAGTGGTTGCCTCAAGAGCAGGAGTCAGGAGTAGGGGTGAAGAGGGGTCCTACTACCTAAATCCTTTAACTCTGTATCTCCTTACCCAGCTTCAGACAGAGGACTTGGGCTTTTACATATTATATCTTGGGCAATCCTTGTAAGATTGATTTGAACAAAGAGTTCTAAGGTTAAAACATGTTTGAAAATCATTTCCTAGTGTAATCTCAGTTGACAAATGAGACAGGCTGGGAGTAGTTAAGTGACTTGTCCAAAATCATCCAGTTAATCATGCCCAAGCTATAAGTCTAGCTTCTTGCTTAATGTGGATAAGGCATATCCCATCCTCATTCTTGTAAAACGGGGAGCAAGTAGCTTTCTAGTCATTGCATCCATTTACTGTAGTTTATTTTTACCCATTATAAGCCTGGCTTTCAATAGTATATTTGTTCTTTGCACAGACCATTATTTCTTAACCTTTCAAGCATTATTTCTTGTACGTAAGGAAAAATCCAAAATTGGGAACTCCTGAATTTGGCTGTAGGTTGGTACTGACAGTCACTTTAAATTTTATACCAAAACCATCACTGGGAGAACCAAGGTAGTCAGTGATCGTTCTCCATGGCTCTGCTGTGACCTGTGAAATGTCTCACCGTTGGAAATCGTTCCTAAACATTCATATGCCACCTGTGGTAAATCCTTTTCCTTTCATCCTTCCTTAAAGTCTATTAATCCATTCTTTCTGGGAGTAGACTTGGTCTACAATAAAGGTTGAATTAAAAACTTCAAAAAGGGGATCGCAATCCCAATGTGGTGTTGTGAGTCCTGGATAAACACCAATCAGAAAAACACATCTGTATTTCTAATAGGAACCTTTTTAGGGGAAAACTGGGAATGGCTGGTATTTGTAAGGATAATACAGTTTATCTTTTAGGTAGGCAAGTCCAAAGGCTCTGAGCTATCATTAAGAAGCTTTAGGAGAAAAATAAAATACCTCTACAGAATCCAAATTGGGATTCTTGGGACAGCCTGGCACAAAAAGGGTGCTCTGGAGAGGCTGCAAAGGCAGGCATTGTTTGACTTGTAACAGATAAAAGAGCCACATACAAAATGAAGCAGCGCGAATGACACCTTTACTGTTGTGTGTTCCCCTGGCTCAGAAGGAGCAGGGCTGACTGGCCTTGGGTCCGGGACCCACAACAGTCCTCTGCCCAGCGCGGTCTCGTGTCCATCTCAGCCATGTCTGGGCATCGGGGGAAGCCGAGGGTCCTGGAGTGTGCCCTTGCCACCTCTTCTGTCCTTCCTTCTGTCCTTCCTGCTGACTGTACTCCAAGGTGAAAGCCCAGGCATCCTTCCAGAGCATCCTCAAGACTTTCTGTCTGTCTGAGTGTAAAGGGACAAAAGGATGATATGGCTGGACCAAGGCTGCCTTTAGGATGCAGTCCCTTGGCAGCAGCGGCTGACCTGGTGGGTTAGTTAGTCACTGTGGGCCCCGGCCACCGTGAGGCTGGCAGAGGAGGGTGAGACTAGTAGCCTTTTCTGGTGCAACTCTTCCCACTTCCTTCTGTTCGCAGCTACCGAATCCACCATTGGCTTCAGTTTCTCATTGACCTTCACCAATGCCTAAAATAAAACAATAAAATGGTGTGGGAGAGAGGAACTGGAGTCACTGACATGATTTTCCAGCTTTCACTTATGACAATGGAAACCGTCTGTAAGAAATGAAAGTGATAATTATTTTGGTAATCGTGAGCTATTTACAAGAAGTAAATATGCATTTAATGCCATGGTTTTATATTAAGGGAGCCTCTGCAGAAAATGAAAAAATAAGACAGGTGGCTGTGTAGTACTCCAGGAGGTACCAGCTAATTAGATTACAATCCTGTTTTAAATCCACATCAAACAAGACAGGAAACAAACAAAATATCCAGCTCACACATATCTACTAATATGTGTATCTTTGCCTGCCATGGAGGCCTCCAGATCTCAATAGACCATGAAATTAAATTTTTACAGAAATACACCTACCATTTGCTCCACCAAACGTGACTGTGGGTAAACTTATCGGAACAAGAAAAGCCAGGTAAAATCCTGAAACGAGGAGGTGCTCATTTTTAAAGCTAAGGATCTGAGAGCTGTGCCAAATGTACAGATCACCATGAGAACAAGAATGGAAAAATAGACATAAGAGAAAAGAAAAGAATGTGGAAGAGAGGGATGGAGGGGTGTGGGAGAAATGAAGGAAGAGGAAAAGTAGGGGTGGTCATATTCAAGGTCTTACAGGATACTCTTCTAAATATTTTCTTTTGGACTTAATTGTGTGTGTGTGTGTGTGTGTGTGTGTGTGTGTGTGTGTGTTAAAAGGCTCCTACTCTCAAATGGTACAAACTTCTGGCCTCATCAAACTTGGATCGCCCCTATAGTGGAACAAACAATGACTAAAGCAAGGATTGTGGAGCCATGGAGTGCTGGCCCATGGAAAGGGAACACTTAACGTTCCCACTTTATGCCTTGGGTCAGTGTTCTGTGGCCACAGATCACACCCCCAAGTTCCATGCAGATACCTTGCGGGTGTGTCCCATTCACTACCAGGGGAGCAAAACCACTGCAATTTCAGTGCACCTCCTCAAAAGCTGTCTCCAAGCATGACATGTGATGGGGGGTGGTTCAGAGCAAAGTCCCCCAATAGGAAGAACGGCTCTTCCAGCTGAGGATGGTCTTCCCTGAGCACGACTACAGGCTACCTGTGTATCCCCACAAATAACCGTTCACTCCAGGTACTTACGGGGATACAAATAGAATACAACCGGATGTAAGTTAAGTGGGGGTTGAAAAGACCAGAAAGAATCAGGTGTCTTACTGAGCAGTGAGCTCTCCCACCTGGCTGAGGTGGTGGCCCTTTACATCCATGTCCCTTAAATAGAACATATTCTCTCCCTTAAAAGTGGTATACATCACACCAAGCAACAACATCTAATTTTAAACCAGATGTATTAGTTGCTCCATATGAAAATAAAACATAATAGCTCAGGCAGTGATCAAAATCCCCTTTATTTCCATGAGAAAAATGCAGGTGCCTGTTTCTGCTCCATGCGCGGTGCTTTTATTTAGACAAGAGTGTGAGGCAGCAGTGAAGGCCGTGGTTTTATGTAGTAGAGTTTGGCACTAGCTCCTCTTCACTCTGATCAAGCCTTTTAATTAAACTGACTACTATAATTTCTATGGAAATTAGTGTTTACGTTATTTTCCTGCTACAAAAGCATTTCTCTAAAACTTTTTCTTTTTTTTTAAATCCCAGGAGCACAAATTGGAATTTTTTTTCCTGCCTGAAATGTAATTAAAAACTCATTTGATTACTGTATTTCTGGCTCTGTTTTACTTATTAAATTCCTGTAATCAGTTTTCTTTTATGAAGCTGCTGGGAAATGATCTCAAAAACAACACATTTTTCTTTTTCTTGGCAGGTTCCTGAGCATTTACTAAATTACATTCATGCACCTGCCCATGATTCGAATTATTCCACCAATTTATTCCATAAACCATTTAAGTTTATTTGGCTTTGCCCTCCAAAAGAGGTTTCTTTCCTTTATCTAGGTCTTGCTTCCTTTGTGTTGAAAAAAAAATTGGGGGGGGGCTACATATTTCTCAGAATTCCTTCTCTTTGTTTTTATTCTCCCCAAACACAACTGATTCACTAGGCTATTGTTTCCCCTGGCAGGTGCTGGCTCTACACAAAGGTAGCAAAAATCCCACCCCGAAGAATTACTCTTACCCCATAAATCTGTTACACAAATGCAGTTAACTGAGAGACTATGGAATATTAGAATATTAAGAGAACAAGAGATTACCCACAAGCCTAAATTCCAAGGCTTACGATGGTTATGTACCATCAGGAAGATAGTGGCTCCCAGTATTTAGAAAGGTATGGGTATCCCTACAAAACTTCTCATCAACGAGTGACACCTGATGACTTCTGTGCGAATGCTACTAATGTCTGTCTTGTTTGACTTGCTGTTCCCTTAGCGAAAGAGAAAGGGGATACTTCTCACCCGTCTGCTCACTCTCTGTGTACACACAGAGGGACTCTAAAGGTTATGTACATGGGGCCATCAGCTGCGGCTGTTGGATCTCTGTGGCGTCCCCATGGCATGGCCATTCAGTGTTAGAATGTGTTCAGAGGCAGTGAACTCACTACCTCCCAGGGGGGTCCGGTTTACTCTTTGCTCTGATTTTAGAATGTTGTTCCTTATATTGAGCTGAAATCGATATCCCTGTAACTTCTAGCTAATGGTTCTAGTCGTTGGGCTGCTCTCCCCTTTAAACCAGAATCCACTCAGGCAGTGTGGCACTGATGACTCGTGTGCTGCTCCAGGATGGGTTACAGCGGACATGACCTAACCACCCAGCTTAAGGTGTGTATCAGTGGGGCTCCCAAGCTCCCTCCAGCTCCATCCTGGCCCTTCACAGACAGCACCTGGGATACTTACTCCACCAGGGGACACAGCCTTGGGCATCTAGTCGTCCAGGTGGCTGGGGCACTCCACTTCCTTCCTGATTCCATTGGCACTCCATTGTTGTGCCCACTTCTGACCATGATGTACTGTGTATTCCATATTTTATTTGTGTTCTGAATAAGCAATATATTCACAGAACCCAATGGATGCAAAGGGTATAAAAAGTATAGGGTAAAATTTCCCTTCATGCCCTTCCCCAGACACCTAGATTCTTTCCCTAGAGGCAACTTGCATCTTTCAAGAAATATTTTATGTATATGTAAGTATGTATACATATGTATACAATGTACATATGTAGATGTATATAATGTATATGTATGATACATTATACATGTTTAATGTATATATGTGTATATGCACAATTAACTTGATTCCCTCACCATTTTAGGTGTTTCCCTCAGAGAGGGAGTGAAATCAAAACCTTGTGTAACAACATTATTATCATGCTTGAGTGAGAACAAGTATACTGTGTAACGTGAGTATCTGGAGTATGTAGAGAGGAGAGGGACCAAATTCCAATTTTCCACTGCTATGTCACTAACTTTTTCTTCTGCAGAGCTTAATCTGCTGTGACTCCCATCTACTGTAGTTTTCCTCTCAAAGTTGTAGTTTTCAGTTGTAGAAGTTTGATTTGGGTCTTTTCAAAAATATTTTCCACGACTCTGTCATGCTCAATCCTTCCTCTACCCTCTAGAATATATAAAATATAATAAATGTCTTAATGTCCTCTCTATCAATTCTATAATCTGTATAATTTCTGAGTCAGTATTGATTGATTTTTCTCATTATTATGGGTCAAATTTTCTTGCTTTTTTGAATACCTGGTAACTTTTGATTGGATATCAGACATTGGGAATTTTGCGTTGTTGGGTACTCTTTTGTTTTGTTTGTTTGTTTGTTTTTGTTTTTTTTGCATTTCTTTGAACATTTTTCAGTTTTGTTCTGGAAAGCAGGCAGGTTACTTGGAAATAATTTGATCCTTTTCAGGCTTGCTTTTAAGCTTTGTAGGTGGGTCCAGAGCAGCCTTTAACCTAAGTCTTCTTTGGGCCCCACCACTGAGACAATAATTTTCTGAGAATCGTATCCAGTACTTCACATATTACAAGATTTTTCTTTCATATTCTGGCTGGTGGGAGCAGAGACTATTCCTCAGCCTGAGTGAGCTCTGAGGATTGTTCTACTTGCTCCGTTTTTCTGGTTCTTGCCTCAGCCTCCGTAGTTTCCTCACATGCGTGTGGTGAAGAGCACTGAAGACTCGAGGGGGCCCTGCACAGCTCCCGTGCCCCTCTCTTCTCTGTATGCTTCCCTGGGAGCTATACCTCTTTGGCCTCCCCAGACTCTTGGCTCTGCCTCCTCATGGCCAGCACCAGAAGTCTCTTATCATTGGTTTTAAACTGTCCTGTTTTGGGATACTATCCCAAGAGCTCCCAGGGAGAGGGGAAATAAGGCCTTTCTTCTTTGCATCTCTGTTCCTAGCACAGTGACCCCAAGGATCAACAGCCCCTCCTCTACTCCACCCACAGAATAGTGGCAGGAGGAAGGGGTAAGGCGAGAACAGCTGCCAGTGGTGGAGTGGAGGGTCAGGACGTTCTGACCTGCTACAAAATCCTGCTGTAAAAACAAACCCAGAATGACCCCCTTGGGAAATGAACACAGTCTTCTCTCTTATTACCATTATTCCTGAGACCTTGTTTTTATCAGTTCACCAAGCTGCTAGGAGTCAGATTCTGCCCTTGCTTTCCCTCTGTCATTATGACCCACACCTGCTATCATCTGGCCCGGTGTGGGCTTATTAGCTGACCATAATCACTTCTTGGAACTCCGCTGCTGGCTAGATGGGGCAGATGTGGGACAAGGGGACACACACAGAGAGAGCCATGTGCTTAGAACAAGTCACTACTCTTATGCTCTGTTGTTGGGAGGGGGCGAGAGGAACCCCACTGAATGAACCCCAAAATGTTCACCTGTGTTACTAACACCTTTTAAAGATGTTGAGGAAATTTTCTGAGCTGACCATTTATTTATTTATTTTTATGGCCAAAGAAAGGAGATGGTTTTCATGTCCCACTGTTGAATTATATATTTCCAGAGTGTTGGCAATAAGACAGTGATTTTCCTGCCTTCCCCCATCTCCACCTCACCCAAGAGAAATAATCAGAAACTAAAATATACAATGCATGACAGAGAAGACAGAATTTAAAGTATAACTAAATATCCATTCTTTGGTAAAATATAAAAATAGACTTGGAGACCATCTCAAATATCTGTTCGAGGCAATTTTCCTCATACGAAGATATGATCGGTTTAGTACTGTAATTATTTACCTTCTTAGTGAAAATGTCAAAAAGCTCATTTGGGGGTTGGTATTTTGAAATGGAAAATCATTGTTGATAGGACCAGCTGGTGTCATCTTTGCCCAGATCTCTGACGGGAGGGGCAGCAGAGCATGCCAGTGGTGGCAGGCCCTGAAATTCTCAGGAATTCACGTGGCTGGCCAGTCACGTGTGCAAAGGGCATAACTGAGAAACAGATGAGGCTTCCGCTGAAGGTATGTGACCTCAGACAGAAGTGGCCTGTTCTGGGAGCAAACCCAAACTTTAAATTAGTGAACTGTTGAATTGCTAATCTTTCTTGGTTCCCAAAGGTTAAGATTATTCATGATTTAATATGACATATTCTGGAATTTTACATGCCCTGCTGCAATGAGGCAGTTGGCTAAGAATCATGTTTGGCTTGCCAACAATCTACCCTTCCATTGTGTTGTAAAGGCCAGACAGTGAAATGATTGCCCACAACTGAACTCACCACCTTCTTCCAAACCTTCCTCTGCTCTCAGGTTTACTCACTCAGGGGTCTGAGCATTATCACATTCACCCACTGCCCGGCCCAGAAATCAATGGGTCATCCCGGACATCTCCCTTTTCTCCCCACAGCCAAACTAGCACCAGGTCTTCTCAATCCTACTTCCAAAGTATCTTTATGAGTCAGTCTATTGCCATTTCTACAACCCTCGTTCAGACTACCATCATCTTCTCTATTGCTTTAACCTGCTGCAGCCCCCTCGCTGGGTTCCCTGCCTTCCCTTTGCTCCTGGCCAATCAGCTCTCCACAGTGTAGCCACCCTAGAGGGGTCAATCAAAATCACGTATCCAAGCTCGTCACTCTATCCAGAACCCTGCAGCGGCTCCCATTTGATAGGAATGTGCTATAAGACCTGACCGGAAAAGGAGAATTGCAGTACTACTAAAAGAGAATGAAATCCAGAAAAAATACAGAAGAGGAAGAAAAACATAAAATCCGATAGAAAACTTGGGGTATGGTACAAAACCAGAATTTTGAAATACACAAAATAATCCCATCAAGTTTTCTGGAAAATCTGAAATATACATCTGTCTATGCATTTTAACATTTTTCTGAGTGAAGAAAAACACAAGCTGAACTCCACATGGTGTGTTTGGCAGCGGAGTAGCCGAAGCGTTAGTTACGACATGTGAGGGCAGATGGAACTGGCTGTGGGGTCCAGATGGGAAGCAGCAAACAGATTCCTCCGAAACGTCATTCCTTCCCTCCCCAGTTCAATGGCCTTTGAAACTCAAGGTTGTGTAAAAATTAATTTGCATTAAATTGCTTAAGATAATGTATTAACTACCACTGGAGGCTTCCCGCAGTTTTTAAAACTTGATTTGAAAAACAAATAATCAACCACTAATGGTGAACACAGAAGCCAAGACCTCTTTGGATAAATGTTTTTAAACATTCACATTAAAGAAACCGGCTTTAAAATAAATCTCCAGTGTCTAACTGCTAAAATTAGAACATTAATAATTGTTTACACACGTTACCCATATTACTGTGCCAGGCACTGGGTGCTATTGGGTTCTTTCCAGGCTAGGACGGAATAGCGTTGAAAGGGCTCTAGCCTTATGACTTCTGTCTTATTTGGGGACACCAGGACTGTGGTGTTTCTAACAGAGATCACTATTTTGCCTTCCCAGTTTGCATTTTAACCTTCTTTGAACTTAGGAATGGCCAGGGAGGTGTAAGCAAGCAGAATTCATAAGGATGAGCTTCTGAGAAAAATCTTAAATGGGAGTTTATTCAGCTGGGAAGTGCATCTTTCTGCCCTTGCTCCAATTTCTTTCTTTCTATAATTGCTGAAATATTGACATGATGGCTGGAGCTACGGTGACTACCTTGTGACTATGAGACACCCTTGAGTATAAACAGGGTGTGGGGACAAAGCCCCAAAAAGCAGTTTCCAGGCTCTCGGCCTCACATAGAAAGGTGCTGGCTCGGGTAGTAAATGGCCATCAACTGTGATCAGATGCCAGCAGCTGTGGCTAGTTGGCCGTCAGCTGTAACCCGTAAGCCATTGGCCACTAATATAACGGCTGTGGCTACGCTAGCAGAAAGGAATGGGGGCTAGCAAGAGCGGATTGCAGAGAGGCAGATGCCGCCGGTGAGAATATAGTGATATGACTCCCCTACTTATGGCTCCGTGGGTGTTCCTGTTTGGCCTCACCATGTCCTGTGTTCTTATGTGGGGAGCGGGAGAAGAGACCCCACCTTACACCCCGCCGGACGCCCGGCGTGACAAATGGCGCACCGAGCAAGGTCCCCCGCATGACACATGGCGTAGTCTGCAGGATACGGTGCTGGCCAAAGCTTTCCGAAGGACAGTGGAGCAGTTTGTGCGTATGAAAGCTCAGTCTGAGGAAGACCAGGAGCAGCGGCTGCCGGAGAGCTCGATCCTGTGGAGGGATGGGAAAGACGTGGACGGTTCCCCAACCAGCAGAGGCCGGAGAAAGCGAAGGTTGTTGCCGCCCTGTGGGCTGGGAACTGTTTGGTGACACAGCCTGGATGCGGGACTTGTCCCAGGAGGAAACGCTTGCTGAGTCCTCCTTGGGAGATGAGGGTGAGGTCAAGGTCATCCCTCACCCCCAGGACAGCCCTGGCGAATGACTCTGGACTATGGGGAATTGCCTTCCAATCCTAATTTAATGGACTTTAAATTGACTGTTTGGGAACATACCACCATGTAGTGGGACTGGCCAATGTTTGCTTTTGTGTCTTGACTGGCCGCCATTGATAATATGTAAGCACCTTGACTGTGAGCCGCTGTTGTTCCAGCACAGTACCCCGAGAGGCCCAGAGAGAGAGTGGCAGTGCCCTGAGAGGCCCTGGCTGTGCCCGGGGAAACAGGTGGTACCCTAAGAAGCCCAGGAAGTCTGGCTGTGCCCAGAAGTACTGGTGGTGCCCTGAGAAACCCTGGCTGTACTCAGAGAGCCTGGCTGTGTCCAGGATATTGCATTCACCTCAGGGCTCCTCGCACAGGGACCCTCGCGGAAGACACTTGTCGCGTAGATTGTGAGGCGAGACCCTGTAGGGTTGGAGTGTGGGGACAGAGCCCCCCAAAAGCAGTTTCCAGGCTCTCGGCCTCACATAGAAAGGTGCTGGCTCGGGTAGTAAATGGCCATCAACTGTGATCAGATGGCCAGCAGCTGTGGCTAGTTGGCCGTCAGCTGTAACCAGTGAGCTATTGCCCACTAATGTAACTGCCTTGGCTATGCTAGCAGAAAGGAATGGGGGCTAGCAAGAGCGGATTGCAGAGAGGCAGATGCCGCCGGTGAGAATATAGTGATATGACTCCCCTACCTATGGCTCCGTGGGTGTTCCTGTTTGGCCTCACCATGTCCTGTGTTCTTATGTGGGGAGCGGGAGAAGAGACCCCACCTTACACCCCGCCGGACGCCCTGTGTGACAAATGGCACACCGAGCAGGGTCCCCTACATGACACATGGCGTAGTCTACAGGATACGGTGCTGGCCAGAGCTCTCCGAAGGGCAGTGGAGCAGTTTGTGCGTATGAAAGCTCAGTCTGAGGAAGACCAGGAGGAGCAGCTGCCGGAGAGCTCGATTCCCGTGGAGGGGTGGGAAGACGTGGACGGTTCCCCAACCAGCAGAGGCCGGAGAAAGCGAAGGTTGTTGCCGCCCTGTGGGCTGGGAACTGCTTGCTGACGCAGCCTGGATGTGGGACTTGTCCCAGGAGGAAACGCTTGCTGAGTCCTCCTTGGGAGATGAGGGTGAGGTCAAGGTCATCCCTCACCCCCAGGACAGCCCTGGCGAATGACTCTGGACTATGGGGAATTGCCTTCCAATCCTAATTTAATGGACTCTTGACTGTTTGGGAACATACCACCATGTAGTGGGACTGGCAAATGTTTGCTTTTGTGTCTTGACTGGCCGCCATTGATAATATGTAAGCACCTTGATGTGAGCTGCTGTTGGTCCAGCACAGCACTCCGAGAGGCCCAGAGAGAGATTGGCAGTGCCCTGAGAGCCCTGGCTGTGTCCGGGAAGTCTGGCTGTGCCCAGAGAGAGTGGCAATGCCCTGAGAGGCCCTGGCTGTGCCCGGGGAGACTGGTGGTACCCCAAGAAGCCCAGGAAGTCTGGCTGTGCCCAGAAGTACTGCGGTGGTGCCCTGAGAAACCCCGGCTGTGCCCGGGGAGACAGGTGGTACCCTAAGAAGCCCAGGAAGTCTGGCTGTGCCCAGAATTACTGGTGGTGCCCTGAGAAACCCTGGCTGTACTCAGAGAGCCTGGCTGTGTCCAGGATATTGCATTCACCTCCAGGCTCCTCGCACAGGGACCCTCGCGGAAGACACTTGTCGCGTAGATTGTGAGGCGAGACCCTGTAGGGTTGGAGTGTGGGGACAAAGCCCCCAAAAGCAGTTTCCAGGCTCTCGGCCTCACATAGAAAGGTGCTGGCTCGGGTAGTAAATGGCCATCAACTGTGATCAGATGGCCAGCAGCTGTGGCTAGTTGGCCGTGAGCTGTATCCCGTGAGCCATTGGCCACTAATGTAACTGCTACGCTACTGGCTACACTAGCAGAAAAGAATGGGGGCTAGCAAGAGTGGATTGCAGAGAGGCGGATGCCGCTGGCGAGAATATAGTGGTATGACTTCCCTACCTATGGCTCCGTGGGTGTTCCTTTTTGGCCTCACCATGTCCTGTGTTCTTATGTGGGGAGCAGGAGAATAGACCCCACCTTACACCCCACCGGACGCCCTGTGTGACAAATGGCACACCGAGCAGGGTCCCCCGCGTGACACAGGGACTGGGTCTCTGACGGCTATGGAACTGCCCTGTTGTAGCAGCCTCGAATTGACTTGTCTGGATTATTTTTATCAGAGAGAAAAACAAATTTCTATTTTGTCTAAGCTATTGTGATTTCAGATGTCTGTTACTAGTAGCTGTATGCAATTCTTAATTGAATGAATTGATGTCATTTTGTAGGTCTTTATTTTCTGTCTACCTGTGCAGGCGTCAGAGGATTCTTGGCATTTTTATACTTGAACAAATTCCTTGGGCAGTTATGAGTTCATGTATTTTGGCAGAACGTTATAAGCAAACCCTAGTAGATAGCAGAAACTAGACACTGTCCCCTTACCCTTCCCCTGGTAACAATCCGTTCCATGTGCTCTGAGTTGGCATGTAATTCATGACTGACTAACAGGAAACCCCTGTGATTGGTGGAGGGATGGCATGAGGCCCACACTAAGGCAATCAGAGCTCTCTCTAGATTTTACTGGAACTACTGAAAATGAGGTGTGCTTTTTTTGTTTTGTTTTGTTTTTTTTGGTGTGAATAACTCCTGTAATAAGCATGTGACCTTAGAGCTGCCAAGACATGTGAGGAAAGCCTGACTGGCTGAAGTCAAAACGTAACTAGGAGGCAGGGAAAAGGGGACAGCTGTCTTGTGGCAGCCTTTGAATCCCCTGGATCCAGCTGAAGGCCACCAGCCAACTGTATCTCTAAGCTCCCCAGTTACTTGAGCTCAAGTTTTCCATTTCTGATCAAACTAACTTGAGTGAGTGTCTGAGCTCCAAATAAGGAGTCTTATGCTATTGTCACTTATGGATCTCTGTCACCCCCAGGAATTACTTGAGACTGAAACCCCCACCAGACTTTGAACTGCTGGCTGACATGAGGAGTCTCAACTTGCTCAACATAAAAAGTTGCTGCTAACACTCGCTGGGTAGCCCTCTTTACCCAAATTAATGAGAGTCAGGGACCAGCTAGCAGTTATCTCCCTCTGTGAACTCCCCGAGTCTGCCAGACTCTTTAAAAGGTTTAAAAAGGTTGCTCATTCTTAGCCTGCCGTGTTATAGGGACTCAGAAAATACTAATGGAGGAGGCCAACGCTTTCTGCTGGCAGAGTCAGCAGGCCTTCTCCAAGGAAGGGGGACTCAAAGGCGTTGAGTGGCAGCATTTGTTTAGCCTGGACCAAGTGAACTCAGACAGGAAGGAAACACAGCAACCAGATGTTATTTTCTCCTTAGAGTTCATTATTATTCCATGTTTATCATATGGGGCGAGATGATTTCTCCAGTTGAGAAAGTGATTTTTCTATATATGATATTTACTCTGTGGATCTGTTACCATTCTGCAGTAACAGGTGAGCTGTGTCAGAGTTTTGCAAATGCCAAAAGAGTGTCAGAACTTGTTTGTTAGTGATATTTGAGATTTTAAAATCTAAGTAATGTGAGACAGGTACCCAAATAGCAGTAAAGATGATAAAGCCACAGAGGTAATGCTTAGTATGAGGGTAGCCAGCTCATTAGAACACATGGCAAGAATGCTGCAGCTCTGTAATCGGAATCCTACGGGCATAGTCTAGCCAAGTTACAACATGGAGGTTTGCAGCATGGATGTCATATCCTGAAAGCTAATTACGGCAGTAGTGATAACTTAGAAAGAGATCATTTTCTTTCCAAGGTTTGAAGCAGCTTAGTAGTGCCTATAAAAGTAAAAGCGCAACAAACTTTTACAGTAATTTTCTCTCCCTCTTTTCTTTCCATTTCCATTTTCTTCCCAACCTCTCAGGTTGCTTGTTTAACTTATTTTATATGCTATTCCTTTGTGGAAAATGATATTAGCAAATGACATTAATGTTCTGAACTTATGAGGCAGGGATTTTAGTCTCCCTGGGTTAACAGCATTATTGTTTCCATAATATAGGGTCTGCATGATACAGTTGGGAGTGGTGGAGCCTATGGCAAACTGGACCTCTTACCATTTTAAAAACAGCGTTCAGCTGAACGAAATATGTCTGTGGGCTGAATCTATTCCATGGGCTACTGTTTGCTCACTGTGACAGACAGTAAAACACATCTTGCCAAAATGAACTAACTACTGAGTATGGAATGTGTCCTGTGTTCCAGGACACAGCATACCAGGACCTTTCCATATGTGAGCTGATTAACCTCACAGCAATGCTGTGAGGTAGGTGTTTTGAGATGAGGAGCCTGAGATTGGGGAAATTAGGTTAGAAGAGCCACACTTGGCATGGTGAAGTGTACAGCAGAGCTGGTTGTCAGTCCAGGCCTGTGGACAAAGGCCCGGTGTCTTCACATGAGAGCTCTCAGCTGGGACATTGATAATGACAGGTGTCCCACACTGAACCGCCGTGTCGGGACAGTGGAGCAGCTCTTTAGTTCTAGTGATCACGACACTGTTTCAAGAGAAATTCACAGGAGGGAGGTGGCCTCACTGAGGAATGAAGGAACACCACCTCCCAAACATTAGGTGTAGACAGTGAATCGTTTATTTGTGACTCATCTAGTCTATGCTGCCCTGGGAAAAGAAAATAAGGGTTTCAAATAGTAAATAACAGGCAGGTTTAAAGATAGCTTGTGTAAGTGGCAGCAAAGAGAACCATCTCTTCTGTTATAATGAGCCCCTCTAGGATACTGTCATAGGTTATCCTGTTGGTTGGGTTTTCAGAGCCGATTGGTAGCTAATCAATCACCCTTACTGCGTAGGCAACATCTGACTTGGAAGGAACGCTGCTGACCCAAAAGCTACAGCCTTTGATGAATGGGGCTTCATATAAGAGGTGGTTGGAACATGTAACTAAAACACAGCTACATGGTAACAATCAACCTCTTCACACACCAGAATGTTTTCTGGTAAAACTATGCATCTGAGATTTTATTGTAGTATATAAAATCTATTATTTTTGCAAAGTTCAATGTGTAAAAAGGACTATACTGAGCCGTACAAATTCATTTACTATAGAGTGGACACTTCTGAGTCCTAGGGTTCTACCAACACAATGGATACAATGCCTGTGTGGAGAGGGCTGTATAAATGTGGAACTGCAATTCCATGTCTTGATTGTGAATAGTGTTCTGAGTAAGGTATTGCAGGACGTTTAAGAATGGATTCTAGAATACTCTATTAGCATTTGCCCTTCTGTTTTTTCCTGTAAACAATCATCCCTCAGGATCCACAGGGGATTCTAGGGCCCCTGCAGTTACCGAAATCTGAGGATGCTCAAGGCTCTTATATAAAATGGCACGGTAGTTGCGTATAAACTATGTACATCCTCCCGCATTCTTTAAATCATGTCTAGGTTTCTTATAATGCCTCATACAATGCAAATGCTATGCAAATAGTTGTTAGACTGTATGGCTTAGGGAATAATAACAAGAGCAAAAGTCTGCACATGTTCAGTGCAGACTAAAAGATAGTAGGCCTAACTACGTATAGTACATGTCAGCAACAATGAAACCTGTTTTAGACTATTTGAATATTTTCAATCGAAGGTTGGTTAAACCTGCAAATGTGGAACCCATGCATATGAAGGGCTGACTGTATTTGAGAGTCCAAAAAGGGTCAAAAGACTAATTCTTTGTACTAATGAACTGCGTAGTTGGTACCATGCAAATCTAATGATTACTGGGCATTTCTTGTGAGAGTTAAAAGGTGGTCCTCATGCTCAGCATCAGACAGTGCCCAGATGTGAGACAAGCAGAAGCCATCAAAGCCCGGCACCCCAATGCCCCAGATTTACAGAGGACCAGAACTATAGCGTCCATGAGAAGTACTCTGTCTTTAGGTCAAGACTTTTGGGGACAAAAATCCTCAATTATTTTGGTGGTTTCACTTTGCATGGTAAGAAAACCTCCTTTTTCTTAATTTTACAATATAATAAAGAAAGTGAGATTTTGGAGAGAAAGAAAAGACAAGAAAGGAATATTTTACATATACCATGGGTGTATGAGGAGGATGGGGTATTATTAGCTGGCCTTCTCTTTGTCCATATAAAAGGGCCAATCTGTCTACTCTAAGACCTTGTTGAGGGTTTATTATTGTGGCTTTTCTCTAATGACATTGCTAACACCCAACGGCTAACTAAGATACGGAAAAAGTCTGTATGTGTGTGGATAGCAGGACCAATATCCTGAATATTTTCTATTACATTTTTGAAGTGCAGTTGAAGGAAGAGAGCATTAGAATTGTATGAACAAAAACTTCCTAACTGGCAACATTTTCTATCTATTCGGTGTTGGGAAGTTTTATAGTAATTTAATTTTCAAACATTGACCAGCTAAAATTAAATAAGCATCTGAGTAAAAAGACACACTAGATTTGTTTTTGAACTAAATTATAAAGTTTATATGGAAAACTAAACAAGAATATCCAGAAAATACTGAAAGAATGGTGGGGAAGGTGAAACTAGGCTTATCGTTAAAATATATTATAAAGCAATATAAATTATGATAGTATGACTAGGCAGGCAGATCAATAGAACAGAATAGAAAGAGTAAAAATAGAATTAAATTCAAGGGAATTTAGTATATGATAAAGATGACCTTTTAAATCATAAGGAAAAAGATTAGCCAAAAACTGATGGGAAAACTGGGTAGCGATCTAAAAAACCTAAAGTTGGATTCTGACCTCGTACTGTACATCCAATAAAATAAAGCAAAGACAAATGAATAACAGATATAAATATAAAAACTGAAACCATGAAATAGGAAAATAAGTTCTGAGAGTTTTTTAAATTTTGTGATTTTGGAATGAGAAAGTCATTCTATGTATGACATAAAATCCGAAAGCCATAAAAGAAAGGATTCATGAATTTGACTATGTAAAATCAATGTATTTCTGTATAGCATAACGTAATGAAAAGATAAATGACAATTTGGGAAGAATAGTTGCCACTTTTGCTACAGATGAAGATTTATTTCTTTAACATATAGTGATCTCCTACAAATCAGTAAGAAAAGATCACCAGCCCAACAGAAAAACACAAAAATGTGAAGAGTTTACAAAAACAACAACAACAAATAGATCCTAAGTAAATAAATCTATACTAAAAATATGATCAGACTCATTTATGATATGGAAAATACAAATTAAAACTACAAAGACAGATTTGACACTTATCTTATTGGCAAAATTCAAGAAGTTTGATAACATTGTGTTAATTAGGGTGTGCAGAAATAGGCAGCTTAGACGTTGCTGGTGGGAACAGAAATTCATTAAAATCCACAGAAGGAAAGTTGGCCAATATCTATCAAAATTTTAAATGTCCATATGCGAAATGCCCAGTAATCCATTTCTATCCTTGCATTTACAAGAATATTTCTTGCACATTGTTTATGATAGCAAAGTGTTAGAAACAACCCCATTGTCTGTAAATAATTAAATAATTAATTATTGGTTAAATAATTTATTCTTCATCTATAAAAATCTAATACTTTGCAGCTATCAAAAAGAATGAGACAGTTGCTATATGGAGACTGAAAAGGAATGATCTCACAAATATACTAAGTGTAAAAAAACAAGATATGGAGCGAGATATACACTATACTCATATACGTGTATACATACATATATACCCTTGTACACACATATACATGTATCTGTGTAAATACATGTATATCTGTGTAAATACATTTATCTGTGTAAATACATGTATATGTACATATGTATGTGAGCATAAACACATATATATATACTCTATAAAACAAAGTGTAAACCTTATGTACAAAAACTGTAAAAACACTCAGTATTTATGCTGTTATGTAGATTGTCTTTAGACACGTACATGAGAAATTGGTTAACAGTGGTTGTCCTGAAGGAGAGGAACTGAGTGTCTGGAAAGTAACTTAAGTAAAGACAACTTTTCTCTAATACTTTTGTGCCTTTTGCACCTTTTGAATTCTGTTCCCTGGGTGTGTGTAAACTATTTAACAATAAAATATTTTATGTAAAAGTTTAATGTGATAAAACAGCTAGCAATCTTTGATCATGTGTTAGAATCATTAAATAACAAGTCATCTGATTGTTCATAGTTAAATAAGGTTACAGGTACAAGGATAAAAAGGAGAAATGTCTTATTTCATAACAATCAAAATAATGTAGTGCTTTACCACCATAATTAAAAGATTATTTTAGTACTTCAATGTTTGTAACGACGTGTATAAACCCCTCCCCCACCCCAGTCACCCATCCATCCCAAATGAGGGCTGACTACCTCACTGATCCTAAACATTTCCTCTGAAAAGAGATCAATGTCTCCTGCCTGGCCATTAAATAGATTTTGAAAAACTCTTCAATCCGTATCAGTCTCGTATCCTTATTTAGTTCCTCAAATTTGCCCTCAGCTGGGTATTGTGCAGGCAACTGTGATTCTGTTGTGTTCACCACTCATTTGAAGGGCCCCATCCATCATCATTTCTAGGCCTTTTCTGATGCAATGTAGCTTATTCTTTGTCTTTCTTAAAAACTGAATGGCTGTTAAATTATCCATTTATCTTCCTTCAGATTTTCTGTTCAGTTTCTCAGGCCCTCTCAGGGCTGTCTTTTCTACCTTGTTTGCTGACTTTTCATTCCATTTCCCCCCATTCTTGGAGGCATCTTGGTTTACCAAGCTGTCCTTCAAAACCAACTCCCTGACTCAGTCTGCTTTCTGTTCGAAATCTGCATTCAAGTTTTGTCCCTTCCAGATAGCTTTGAAAACTTGGAGACAAAAGGTTTCAAATTTTATACATAGATGTCAGGGGTGTACTGGGACAAACCCTAAAATAAAAGTCAGAAGTCTTGGTTCTCAACCCAGCTTTGCTACTATCGAGTGACCTTTCAAGGGTTCGCTTCTTCACCTACAGATGACCTGCCAGTTCTCTTCTGGTGAAACGTTTTATACGACAGATTACAACAGCATGCTGCTTCTGTTTAAGGTGACTCAATAAAACATGAGATTTATGTAATGCTAATGCCTACACATACATTGTCTCAGGTGGCAGGAGGTTGTACTGGTGAGGAGCCCAGAAGTGGAAGCAGAAAGAATCTAAGTTCTGTCACTTAATGTACTCTTGGCCTTAGTCTCCAAAAACTCACTAGCCTCAGTCTTCACATCTAAAAAGGGGGACAATAATAGCATCTAAGTTGATATTGCTAAAAGAATCAAATCAGATGGTGGAAAGTCAGTCTGGAGCCTGGAACATAGTAAGGGCTCAAGAAATGTTGTAGACTCACCGTATCACAGTCAGAAGGGCGGTTTGGCTACTTTTATCCAAATTTATTAACAGAGGCTACTGGAGCTTAGAGAACATATTAATGATGATAACAATAATAATGACTCACTTGTATGGAGGGCTTTGACATATAATGTTAAAGTGTTTCCACATACTTCATCCCCCTTAGGCTCCAACGCTTGGAAGGGTTGATATTAACTACCATCAGTTCCATTTGTTCCAAGAAGAAAGTCACTTTGAAAGGCCAGAGACCTTAACAAGGTAGCAGAGAGGAGCTGCTTTCAGTCAAACCTACAAGTCAGTGGTGACCACCATAAAAGGATAGCTGAGGATAATGAGCTTTAGGTTTTATGAGTTCGGAGGGCAGGTTTGAAAGGACGCTTAGAAAAACACTTAGCCCTTACTGCCTCATCTTAGGTCTCTTTTCTCTTTTTCTCTGACTCTTCTCCATCTGGCTCTGTTTCTCTCTTTATTTTTTCCTCCTTAGATCTTCCAGCTTTTCAGACCATCTATAGCCCTGAGATCAGAGATGACATATTAAGTCAAGCGCTTGGACTTCTTGCTTTTCTGTTATTTTATGGTTCTGTAGTTTAGCCCTCCCTTTGCTGGTAGGAGGCATTGGTTCCCATGCTGAAACTCCCCCTGACTCACTGGGGCATTTTGGAGCAGCAAGTATAACCTCCCTGGTTTCTCGACTGTGAAATAAAGACAAATGCTGACGCCTGCCACAGGGCAACTCAGGAATTGTGGGTTATTTCAGGGCACAGTGAAAGCACAAGAGGCAGAGGGAATGCAAAGTCTTCCCAGCAGCAATGTGCTAACCCACTCCTTTCTGTTTCTGTCACACAGGACTCAGGCTGTCTTGCTGAGGCAATCCCGAGGGGTCTCCCAGCAGCTGAGTAACCACTTAAACACCACTGCTCCAGCTTGGATGAGGGTGGGGGCTGTGGCACTTACTGGGGCTGACTAACAGAGACAATGAATGCAAATAAGTATAAAGTGCTAAGAAGGGAAAATGCAGAGGGTCCCAGAGGCTGGAATATCTATCTCCTGGGGGTGAGGAACGGTTTTGCAGGACATCTGAACATGTTCCTAAAGTAGAAATAGGATTTTCTGGGGGAGAAGAGGGGAAGGCAGGCCTGGCACAGAGAGCTTGTGAGCAAAGGCATGGGGGTGTGAAACATTCGTTATGTAAATGATGACAAGCCAACTGGTTGGTACTAATGGGGCAGCAATTTCGGAAATGGCGAGTGGCCAGTTACGTCAAGAGCAGAGGCTCCAAAGGAAGGAGGGAGAGTACGTGAGCAAGGGAAGGTCAAATGTACCAACTTAGATGTTATTTCCTCTAGTAAATGGGGAGGGAGGCTCTGAAGGACCCACACTCAGGTCTGCTTTCGGAAAATAACTCTAGTGTTAGCGTCGACAATAGGATTGAGGGGTAAAACTGGGGAAGGGCTACTGGGCGTGACAAGGGTCTGAGTGGAGGCTGCTCGCTGTGGAGACCAAGTCAGGGGAGCCCTTCCAGCACAGGGGACCTAGAGGAGTGACAAAGTTCATGAAATGGAGAAAACAATAGAGAAGAAAAAAACCAGGCATTTGGTCTTGTTTTATAACATATTCCTTGTCTTTGTGATGATATTAGAGGTTTCTTGAAGCTGTTTTGTGGTGTTGCTTTTATTGTGTGCTCTGACTTCCTTTTTCCTTCCTGTTTTTTGACTTACTTCCTCCATTCCTTCATGTGGTAGGCTTCCCTCAAACAATCCGTGGCCCTCATCTGTTTGCATATATTTTAAGTGCAAGGCACTGAAAGATTTACTCAAGGCAGTGTGTAAAGTGGGGAGGGTCGTGGAAGAAGTGGAGATTGACTGGTGGACTTCATTGTAAGGTCATCCTGCAGGGAGTTGACTCTTTCATGGAGAGAGTCCCACGTGCAAGTCCATGCAGAATTTTTCTCTGAGGCTGTTCTGTTTTTCCTAGCCAGAAATCCTACTGAGCTGCTTCTGGGAGTATCTGGCTACTGGTGTCCTGCATACAGAGTAGGAGGGTATCTGAAAGTCAAGCCAATCCACGGGCTTTTAATTTCAATCATGAGTTCTCCCAATTAGTGCTCCGATAGAAGAGCTCTCCGGTCTCCTTGGCAGTGGTTGCAGAGACTGTTTACCTACCGGGCTATGTGGGTTGTGGGAGATTCCCCAAGACCCCTTTACTGACTTGCAACCTTTCCTCTTATATCCAGACTCAATTCTCAACCTCAGTGTCATGAATCAAATTGCATCCACAAAAGATATGCTGAGGTCCTAACCCCTGGTACCTGAGAATGTGGTCTTATTTGGAAATAGGGTCTTCTTGGATGTAATCAAGTTAAGATGAAGTCATATCTGATTAGAGTGCACTTTAAATCCAATGGCTAGTATCCTTATAAGAAGACCATGTAAAAACACAGGAACACGTGAAGACAGAGGTAGAAATTAGTGATACATCTATAAGCCAAGGAATGCCAAGGATTGCTGGCAACTACCGGAAGCTAGGAAAGAGGAATGGAACAGATTACCTCTCAGAGCCTCCAGTAGGACCCAACCCCGTCACACCTTCATTTCAGACGTCTAGCCTCTAAATCTCTCAGAGAATAGATTTCTGTTGTTTTAAGCCACTCTGTATTTTGTTAGGCAGCCCTGGGAAACTAATACACCCCCTCTTGGCTGGACTTGGCCCCTCCGAGTCCTCAGCCTCTCAGGAGTTCCTTTTAAAAGACAAATCTGCTCACTTCCTGTTGGTGTCCCCTTCTGCACTCTTTCTGGGAAGTTACTTCCTTTACACCTTCTAAGACTTGACGATATCTTATCTCCTCTTACATTCTGTTGTTCTTGAGAGTTTCTATCTTTTTTGTTTTTAAGGAAATGCAACTTCATTATTTCTAATCACACTTAATAGTATTAAATATGTCAATAAAATATTGACCAAAGGTGTTCGTTTTAGAATTATCTCTAATTCTAAAACGCAAAAAAAAAATAGCAAAAAATAAAAGCAATTCTAATTCTAAAATAGCAAAAAAAAAAAAAAAGAAAAAGAAAAAAAAAGAAAAGAAAAGGAAAAAAATCGAAAAGGGAAAAGTAGGGAATGAATGAATAAATGCAAGTCAACTGATTGAAATACTTGGCTGCCGTTTCAAAGGATAATATGAAAATTATGTTAGCAATGTTATGAACTCTATGTTAATTGATCAGAGCAGAATACATTGGCGTACCTGGGTAAAGATATGTTTGCATGTGAATAATAGCATGAAGGGGCATTGTAGAATTAGGAGAATGTGAGGTCTCTGTTTCTCCTAACAGTGTAGTCTGTTCGAGGCGATCTAGGTTTTTTCTATCAAGCTCTTCAGAATTTTTTTGGCCTCTTCCCATTGCCCAAGAAAGTCTGTCTTTTAAAAAATTCCTTTATTATTATATTAATGGCATTCTCAGGAGGATGAGAAAATAAACTACTGAAGTTTTATTGGCAACATCAATCCACTTTACAGGTAAAAGTGCTAGATCAAGGAAAACTTGACATAAAATATTTCTGAGAAAGTTTTCTATAGTAACCAGCTAAACAGTCTATTAGCCCATTCAGTCCTCTAGGAATTGCTCTCCCTAGAATCTCTACACTGGTCCCTGTATCCTTCTCCCAGAAGGATTTTTAGTTTTATTTTGTAAATGGGAGGTTTAAAAAGGAAGAGCACTGCTGGACAAACTGAAATCGTCTTTCACTTTCTTAGGACAGTGCAGAGATAAAAAGCAGCAAAGTAAGACCTAGAGGACTTGGCTTTGAAATTCTGGCTATGTATTAACGGCTTTGCTCTGAAAATAAGTCCATTAGCTCCTTTGGGCTTCAGTTTCCTCATATGTAAAACTTAGGTCGTTAGATATTACAGGATCCAGAATGAAGCATTTTCTTCCTTTACAGAGTTAGGGTCAAATTTAATTCTGTATGTAAAAGCACCATGCACATTTTAAAATTTAAGCCCTTATCCAGTGACAAACAGTATTCAATAAATGTCTGCTTACTGAAAAAGTATGCATAAAGATATCCTTGTGTCTGTAGGACTGTGATCCAGAACTTCTTTTCCAAAACTTCAGTCTGACAATAGCCTCTAATTTTGTTTGAGACTCTGGCTAACAGACTCAGCTGTTGGGCTACCATACTGATTGTTGCATGAGGTGGGGGGCTCTCTGATCACATTGCCATATAGTATCTGCTTGCTAAAAGGAGGCAATGTGACTTGAGTGATTTACTTAATATTTTTAACGCTGCAGCTCAGATAATTAAATTAGATAATTAAATAAGAGTGCTGACAGCTGAGGATTCAGGTAGTGCCTCCTTGAATTCTCTTAGAAAATATTTAGAATGGTACAGATTATTCGGCAATAACAATCAGAATGCTTTCTTTATCTCATGCCTCACTTCCCAGGAGCTCAAATCATGCTCACCCTTCAAATGTGCAGAAATTTTGAAGAGGCACTTACTTTGCAAAAACAATCTTTGAAAGAGGCCTTGATTCACTTCTTGGTTAAAAAAAAAATGCAGTTTTCCTCTTCTATCTCCCTTCCTTCCTCCCTCCCTTCGTCCCTGTTTCTTCTGAAGAGAGTCAAAGAAGAAAACACCACAAAGAAGAGGTAAATTAGCTTCTAAGATATGCTATCTAGAAGTGCTGGAAAGTAACTTAAGACAACATTCCAAGCCTTGTATGGACTTGGGGTTAAGTGATTCGTTGTTTCATAATTCCAAACCAGAAACACTTTTAAAAAGAATTATGTATGCTGGTCAATTGGATAAGGAGAAGTAGATCTTACCTTGAATTCTACCTTCAAAGGCCTTAGTATGTATGGAGTATATTATCATTTTTTTAAAACCAGATTCCAGCATTTTAATATGGATTCATGACGGAAGTTTTGAGCTCATAAAATGCATTTGAGTAGGAATGGATTAAGTGCTACTATCTAAAGAAGAGTTTTTTTCTTTCTCTTCACTTGCATGAAATAAAACTAAAGTCCCTGTTATTTATTAGAGATGTACATAGAACTGGTTGCTTTATAAAGGAAAACATTATTTGGAGGTGGAAAATTCACTACAAAATTAAACATCCTGGTATGTCAGGCATTCAGGAAGAACTTTGAGATGTAGCTAAGGGAGGGAGATGTCTTTGCCTGCCACTCATCAAGAGCGATGTAGGAAGTGGCCTGAACCTCAATGCTGTTCTGTTAACGAATCCTCTTTGCTAGTCAGCACTTCTCCTACATAGCACATTATTATTTGATGTTTGTATTGATAACTGTTAGGTACTGTGGGATCTGAAAAGTCCTCTAAGTCAAAGAAAGATTAATTTTCATCATGATACACTTAGTGTGCTTGATTGTATTATAATTTCTTGAAATTATGTACACAATATAATTTCTTGAAATCTATGTGTAAGTGATAGCTCTCTCTGTTAACTTCGGTATTAAAATAACTAGAAGACTACACTTTCTGGTAATGCTGACTACAAGAAAATTTCATGTATTTCGTAGTTGAAAAAGTAAAAGCCCTGAAAAATTCATGGCTATAAACTGGTCTTTTACATTAGAATTAAGGGCCAATTCACCCACGATGAGAACTAAACCACTTTCTAAAAAAGATATCATAGACCATATACTTCAGATTATGGGCAGAAATATAACAGCACATATACTCTGATGAAAGGTTTTATATATTTATAGATGATAATTTAAAATGACCTTATAACCCAACTTCATACATTCATTCCAGTGCTTATAATTAATTCCACGGTATTGCATCCCATCAGTCACTCTTCTGTTTCTCCATTCATTTGTTCATCATACGTTTACTGAGCAGTTCGAATATGCTAGGCACTGTGGTAGGTATCAGGCGTATGATGGTCCCAAGAAACTAGTCTGAGGTGGAAAAGAGACTGACACACAGAAAGATAATCACCGTACAGAGTGCTACGTGTGATTATGAAGAGATGGATAGAGTGCTGTAGAAGTGTTGAGGGGGGAGTAAAGGCTTAATGGGAGAGATTAAAGTTTGGGCTGCTGTCTTTCAGGCAGAAAGAAGAGGGAGGGAAGTTTCCCAAAGGCAAGGGAAGACCGACCAAAGGGTGAGAGGGTCCTGTGCTTTGGGGCCACTGGTGCATGGGTGAGGAAGTGGGGAGGCAGCGGCCTCATACAAGGGGGCCCTAGAAGGCTAAACTAAGGGATCCGGAAAGTATCTTATAGTTGGTGCTCGTAACCTGAGGTTTTTAAGCAGGGGGATGCCATGATCCATTTTTTTTTTTTTTTTTTAAGGAAGATCATTTTGGTGAAAGTTTGGGAGACAGACTGTAGCCTATAAACTATATGAAATTGACACCTGAATGTTTGTATTTTTCTTCCATTCATATATGACTAATAGTACATAGAAAATTTTGAATGTTTACTTCAAACTTAAACACGTTGACTATGAGCACTCAGAGTTGGGTATAGTACAAGTAACAAGGTCAATGTCTTAAAAATACTAAACCGCTGTATTTTTGTTCTGCTTCAATGGTGATGCCTGTGGCTTCCGACCCATTAAGTCAGTTGGCTTCTCTCCTTTTGGCAAATGGTGGCTCCTGGCTAGAAACAGCACGTTGTCCATATTCATCTTGGAGAGAGGATGACCTTCAGGGGCAGGTCTGTGTGGTAAGAAAGGGGGTTTCGAAATTCCAGAACTCTCCTTTACCTAGTAAGAACCAAACCTGGCTAAATCAGATCATCAAGTTTTACTGCAAAGCTCTAGCTGGAGAGTCCAGAGGAAACCATATAAGGGTAGTTCCCATCGGGAAAGGAGAAGGACATTTTAAAACTTTCCACTGTGCGAGTCAGGGAAGCGGGGAGAGAAGGAAGGGGGAGGAGAAGGAGATAGAAAGGGGTGGGGGAGAGAGAGGGAGAATGAGCTCAGAAGAGTGTCTATGCTCCGTGTTCTTTGGGGTCAAAGCCTGGGGGGTGGGAGAGGAATAGTATCTTGAATCTCTGAGCTGAATTCAGGAAAATGACAGAATTTCCCGAGAACAAGTTGGTGTTACTCAGATAGCATATAACAAAGAACTGAGGAAACTGCATGGATGGCATGATGAAGAGAAAGTAACTAGGAATTCATGGGTGTCCCACAGGGGCTGTGCAAATGGTAAGAGAACCAGCTGACTAGAACTGCCCAGGAAGTTGGAGGGGCTTCCCCCAAGAGACCACGACAAGGACCATGGAAGTCAGCAGCCAGAGCTGGTGGCCAGCGCCTGCACGAGGGGCTCATCACACTCACACCCACAGTCACACAGAAGCCAGCATGGCATCGTACCCAGACTCATAGGAACACTGCTCAGCTGCCTCTCAATGAACCCGGTAAGACCCAACAGGCAGAATGTGTACTTGGGTCCTTCTCCTCCACCGTCAGAGAATGGTACAGCTGAGCTATCTTGGCACCTATATGTTAGCTGGAGAGAAGAAAAAGCTCTCGTTGGGAACAAGTCACATCTTAGTCTTCCCGAAGGTCTGTTTTGACCAGAAGAGATTGTAGTTGTCAAGTTTAGGTAACATTCCCTGAATGCCCCCCATCACCAAGAAAATATAGAGCCAGATAGATTAATTATAGAGAATATAGGAAATGATTTCACCCCTCCCAACTCCCCTTTTCTTCCTTCATTTTTTCTTTAGTGTTCTGAGCTATATATGGTATCATTCCATGTAGGTCCCCGCTTTGTAAGGACAAGAAATTAGCTGCAACTATTTCTTTGTCTCATTCATAAGAACGCTAAATGTCATAGGGAAAGCATTTATAGCATACTAACTTGGATGGTTTTATAGCATACTAACTTGGATGGTATCCATTTTTTTAAGCATCTGACAAAATTGTTCTTTTCCCTACTCATATCCCATTCCTTGTAGGCTTTTAAAAGGATATGATCTTATATTCTAACTAGCTACCCAGTAGTTCATTACTTATTCTTTTTTAAAAAAACTGGACACATGAACCATCTGGGGAACACTGAGTTATTTTTCAGGTACATTTACTGAGATCCAGAAAAATTGTCTTACACCCTTCTTTTCAGTTTATCAATTCTAACTCCCAGGTTTTACAATTCCAACTACATTTTAAAGCTTTTTCTCTCCCTTTTCCAGAGAGCATATTAATAATTGCATCAGGTGGAACATGTTTTCTATAACAACCATTACAACTGAAGGCAGAAAAAAAGTCAAGTTCCCATACTTGTAACATTAGAAGCCCTGCCTTGCAGAAGGCCCTGACATTTTTATAAAGGGGAAAGACTCTTGTCAAACTTTTCCTTCTTTTATGGAGAGACAATTACTCTGGCCAGATCCCGTCCAAGTCAAGCTCTTTTGCATAATCTGTGAGAAAAACCCACTCCAAAATCAAGAACCACTTTGGCATGAGCTGAAAATACAATGTTCCGAGCAAAATTAAATCCCTCAATCCTTAACAAACAGAAGATTTAGAATGCCTCTGTGCATCATTGACATTCTAGGTACGGTGAGGTTTGATTAAGTTGAGAATGAAAATAAAGGGCAAAAACCTAGCTCGCTCCTGTGCAGAGATGCCCAGTATGATGCTGAGAGATCAGCTTTCTGTTTATCCCTAAGGCTGGCACAGCAATGATTTCGAAGTTTGATGGTGTCTTTTTTTTCCCTTTAATTCTTTCTTTTTCTTTTCTATTTTTTCTCTCACTAAAGATGTTGAGCAGCAGGCTAATGGGTCCCCAGCAGGGTGCAAAGACAGCAGAAAGCACGGGAATCAGATGTCAATGTATTCCTCCCAGATACCCTGCTAGGACAGAGCTAACTAAGCAGGCATTCGTCCTCTCTGGGGGATCACGCTTTGCTGGTTCCTTGCCCACTCTGGGCTCCCTATATGCTTCCTGATTAAAATGCTGTCACAGATAAATCATGACTTCTGCCTATTAGGACTACTTTCTACTTTTCTTTTTTTTAAAGAAAAGTTTGGAAGCTTAATATTAAAAAGATGAGCAAGTTCTAAAGAATCACATACTCACCTATAAACATGTCATATTACATAACTATCTGTATCTGGGACGATTCTTTACAGGTTCCTTCCTTTCCCACTGCTTTCTTTCTATATTTTTATGTATTTTCTGTCAATGAATTTCAGTCAATCATTCAATTACTGAAGTCACTTCCTAATGAGCAGATTTTTGGAGAGAAAGGGTTCTCGTTGTTTTACCTCAACATACAAACTGGTTGGAAACTGAAGTGGTCCCACAGATGAGATTTTCAATTTTAAGTGTAAAGGGCACCCACAATGAACCAGTATACTTTTTGTGAGTTCCCACCTCAGCACACAAAGAAGTAGCCCTTCAGGCACCCAAGAGCAGCTATTGTCTTTACCCTTTGCTTGGAGGAGAAACAAAACTCAGCAAACTGGAGCTCACGTGGAGAGCACAGGATCTATTTTGATATTTGACAAGCAAGACCCGTTCAGAACCATCAAGTAAAACTGAGTTACCCTGTGAAGTCAATGGAGTCAAAAGCTGTCTTAAAACCATATTTGTACCTATTGCCCAGCTGCATCTCCACCCTCCCCCACCAAACTCCAGTCCTGCCCTACAATGGCATCAGCCTCCGTGGTGGCGTATCCCGCCAGACTGCATCTCTCCACACTACCCCTCCTGCAAGGGGATTCCAGCTCTCTGTGTAAGTAACCTCAGGCTCTACATGAGGTTTCCTGCCACCCAAACAGGCCCACCTTCAGGTCACCACCCTGGCCATTGAAAGTGACATTCTTTGTCTTAGGTGTACTATTCTATATCCTCTTGCTCTGTGCCCAGACTGCCTTAGCAAGGCCACGATGAATTCTTATGCTCTATGATTCGGGCCATGCCATTTCAGATCAATCACATTTGGGATTCCTGCCACCTGCATACTTTCCCATTTGCCTTCAATCCTCTCAGACTCTTTATTATTGCACTTTCATGTCCAAAACCCCAAACTGGCCTTTCAACAGCTGCTTGAGTTCCAGCAGACATTTTACTTCTGTGACTAGTGCCACATCAGTGTTTCCTTGTTTGATGAGTCATTTCCTCGATATTTTCTATCTTTGCACTAATGGTGATTCCTGTCCGCTGACTGATTCCATTTTAGTCCTGACGCACCAACAGTTCATGTGCAATAAGGAAAAACCCACTGCATGAGATAGAACAAAATAGGGACCCAACTTAGAGATGATACTTAAAATCACTCTACAAAGTTTCAGTTTGTGGGCTCTTTGAAATGTTGGCTTCACAACCTTATAAAGAATTTACAAATGAAATCCATGAGAAAGTTTCAAAAATGAGTGATGATAAGGAATTTGAAAAAGAACATGATTTTCATGCTTTGTTAACCAAGAAGATACAAGAGCAGGTGTAAATATGCACTTTTATATACAGCTCTTTCCACATTCCTCTTTGGAGTGTAATGACTCTCCCCACTTAGTTTAGTAAGAAAAGCCTAGGAGAACGAATGAGCAGAAGTGGAATGGGGCAGTAGAAAGGCCATCACACCAAAGCCCCAGGTGAGTGAGACACAACTCTAATTTGGTGGGAGTGTCACTTAACTTTTCTCTATGTTAATTTCATGTGGATAAAAATAGCAGGTGTATCTAACATTACAGATAAGTCGTAAAGTAAAACAGATGTGAAAAGTCAGGAATGATAGATAATGTGATGTGGTACTCCCTACATTCTGGAAATTGCCATTTTCAGTTTAAATCCAAGTAACTTCCATTTTCACCTGAAGCTTTCAAAGTATTCACTAGGAACTATAAGCCCAAATGATTATGAGTCAGTAATGAAACAATTTCATTAACATGGAAAAGCACATGAGAGTCCTTTCCAGCATTTCCTGAAATCATATAGGAAGGCTGTATTGACTTTTTGGTTCATTCCAAGGTAGCTTTGCAAACTGGTACCAAAAATTTATCAGCTCCACACCTACATGTCTTCATCTTCCTAAGCTTTACCCACATAGAAGGAATTTATTAATTGAAAGAATAATTTATTCATTCCATTTATTGCCCATATGTGCACAGGAAACTGAATAACACAGAAAAAGTAATTCAACATATATTGTCAAGGTCAATTTAGCAAAGGAAGATAAACTTGACCCAACAGTGATGGGCTTTACACATGGGGGCTCATCTTATTCAGAGACACGAAAGGATTGAGGATGGAGGAGCAAAAAGGAATAAAAGAGAGTTGAGGATCCTCTTAGAATAAAAGGGTACATAATTCTTGATTTTTTTCCATCTGACCTTGCATTATTAAATAAAAGAACATTCTATTCCATTCATAACTGAAATAATCTACTTTAGATTATTTTAAACTTTGATTTTATACTATCATGTAGTTAATGGATAATATAAAACAAAAAATGAATTTACTTTTGTTATTTATAATCATTAAACATTACATTTCCATCTTCAAGACAGTATTCTAAAGCTTTTATTATGTTAGGGTAGTGTGACAGGGCTCAGCAGTTCCTAAAAGTCCTGAAAACGAAGTGGTAGATAAGCCTGACACTTAATGGTGGTGAGGTCCTTAAAAAACAATACTGTGTTTTTAATGGAGTTACGCAGAGTGAGAAAGTAAAGCGGTTTTACTTTCCCTGCGTGTGTTTCTCATTTGAAGTTAGAAAAGAAGTTCAGTCTGATTGAGCTAGGTGGGGGGTAAAGAACTCGCCAGGTTTTACACATGAAAGCAAATGCTTAGAAGAAGAATTAAAAGCCAATGTACACTAAACTGTTAGAGTTAACTGGTGCCAGCCCTAAACTATACTCAAAAAGTGGAGTGTGAACATTCAAAGCTGATGATACTTGTCTCTTTGCCAGAACACCAGGCAGCAGAGCTAGAAACCATTAGTGCATCTTTTGCTCAGAAGTCAGTGGTCTCAGTGGTCGGCGTTTGTCACCTGCATCTCAGAGAGGCAGGTTTTTAAGATGGAACGTACTTCATAAAACTCCGTGGCTCAGACCATGGGGTCTGAACAGAAAGCCATGATTCATGGAACCCGTGTGTCTCTCATGATATTAATAAAAGTAAAAGAAAAAATGGGAAAAAATGAAAAAGATTTCCATGGTTAAATATTTAAGAAATTCAGAGTTAATCAAGGTTTAACATATTTCTTTCCTGAAGGACTTCTCTGAGCCTTCATTTATTATTTTGATGTGCATTAAAGTTTACCTAGTTATCAGGCCTGAGGGCCCTTTTTGAAGAGATACCTATTAGTCTGAGACTGGATACTTGTGTACCATGGGCCACAGTTTGGGAAGCACTGAGAAAAACATTATGATCCCTAACTTATAGTTGAGGGCATTGAGGCCCATGGTGATTATGTCCTACCTTGTTTCCCCGAAAATAAGACCTAGCCAGACAATCAGCTCTAATGCATCTTTTGGAGCAAAAATTAACATAAGACGTGGTGTTATGTTGTTATGTTATGTTATGTTATGTTATGTTATGTTATGTTATAAGACCCGATATTCTATTCTATTCTATTCTATTCTATTCTATTCTGTTCTGTTCTGTTCTGTTCTGTTCTGTTCTGTTCTGTTCTATTCTACAAGACTGGGTCTTATATTATAGCAATATAAGACCAGGTCTTATATTAATTTTTGCTCAAAAAGACACATTAGAGCTGATTGACCAGCTAGGTCTTATTTTCGGGGAAACGTGGTAGGAGGAGAACTCAGGTCTCAAACCTTCTAGGCCCAACTTTTCCCAGGGAGTGGTCAGGAAGCTGAGAAAAGAGAAGCTGTAACCGTAGTTCTTAGAAACATGCACACCAGGAAGGGTCTCCTAAAACTAACACTTCTGACAGTATGGTACACACACTCTTCTGGCTCAGTCAGAACGCACAGACCCTCCCCAATCACGAATGAGTACCTGATACAGAGGCATGCAGATGCTATCAATCCACTCCAGCTGCAACCGCGGTAGTTCATCTTTCCGGTTCCGATCAAAAATAGCCTAGAATGGCGGAGAAACTTGCTTTAATACACTAAAGTATTTTACAGGGGCTTTGTCTAACACTTTGCCGCAATGATCCAATTGTTACTAACTGAACACTTCACAAATCATGATCAATTTTTACACGTACTTTCTTTTCCTTTATCTATGATGAGAAATAAAGGATTTTCACCTCTTTTTATGAAATTTGTAAGCAAACTTACTTGAACTTTATAGCAAACAACTCCTTGGGGACAAAATCTGTCTTCTGATATATAGGTAACTGCCACTAAATCAAGCCATCAGGTCACTGGGGATTGGGTTCAAGCCAATGTTTTATTGCCAGAAAAATAACGCAGGTTTTTATTTTTATGGTGAAAGAGGGTGGGATAGATTAGAAAAGATCCTTAAAAGCAGTTTAAAAATAAACTACTTGTATTACTTTTTCAGGGTGGGGTGTTGGCAGTTCTGTGTGTTTTTCAATAAGGTTCTATCTGTCATGAATAAGTTCCTAATTTTTTATCAATCACTGGATAGATGATGGTGGAAGGTGCTTAGCTCTCCTTATTCCCAGCCTTTAAACTTTATAATATTTTAATATTTGGAAAATTTAGGTATATTTTTGAGAAAAAGAAGTGACATAGTTCTGTTGGAGAGATGTAAAAAGGGAAACAATCCATTACCATCGGAGGGCTAAAATGGATTCCTTGAACAAATACTGCCACTGAAAATGCCTCTCCCTTTGTTCTTAAGGACTAAGGCCAGGGTCTAAGAAACCAGTGACCCTGCCTTACGGTCTTTCTTCTATACAAAATGTGCCATCCACATCATTCTGGCATTCACATACGTCCTCAGGCAGATGCAAGACATCCCCTTGGTCCAGAGATCCTGAAAAATCCTGCAGCCTTCAGTCTTATGAAAAAGGGTGGTGTGGGTGGGGCAGAAATCCCTAGCTGCCAAGGCTCATGAGAAGGTAGAAGGGCACTGCTGAGGAAAATATCTGCAAATTATGGAGAATTTGACTGACTCCCACAGGCTCCGCACGTCCTTGTCTTGTAATGTGAAATGTTAAATATTAGGAAAGAAGACTATAATTTAGAGAGGACTGTGAAATGCTGGAAAAAGGGATGTTTCTTGGGGAACCATGAGTCTTGGTCCACAATGTTCCTTTAAAAAATATTTTGTTTTACCTTCTCTACAGCTCTCATTGTTATCTGCAATTTTCTTATTTATTTAATTACTCAGTTTCTGGTGCATAGTATAATTACCTTTTTAAAAATTCAGTGGTTTTTAGTATATTCACAATTAGTTGTACAGCTATTAACAATTTCAGAACACTTTTTATCACCCTAAAAAGAAATCCCATACCTATGAACAGTCACCCCCATCTTCCCCAAAACACCCCAGCCTTGGGCAGCCACTAATCTACTTTCTGTCTCTATAGATTTGCCTATTCTGCACATTTCATATAAATGGAATTATATGCTATGTGGTCTTCTGGGACTGGCTTCTTTCACTTAGCACAATGTTTTCAAGGTTTATTTCCATACTATGCATCAGCACTTCATTTTTATTGCCAAATGATATTCCATTATACAGATAAACCATATATTATTTACAGGTTCATCAATGGATGGGCATTTGAGTTGTTTCCACTTTTTGGTTATTATGAATAATGCTGCTATGAACATTCATGTACAAGTTTTTGTTTGGATATATGTTTTCATTTCTCTTGGGGATACACCTAAAGGTAGAATTGCTGGGCCCGTTGCTATGGCAACTCTAATGTTTAATGTTTTCTCACGCAGCTGCATCATTTTACATTCCCATCAGCGACGGATAAAGTTCCAATTTCTCCATGTCCTTGCCAACTCTTGCTACTGTCTAACTTTTTGTTTATAGCCATCTTAGTGGGTGCAAGGTGGTATTGCACTATACTTTTAATTCTTATTGCCAAGGTACTAATGATTTTGAGCCTCTTTTCATGTGCTTATTGGCCATTTATATATATCTTCTCCGGAGAAATGTCTATTCAGATCCTTTGTCCATTTTAAAAATTGGGTTATTTGACTTTTTATGGTAAGTTGTAATCGTTTTTATATATTCTTAGATACTAGGCTGATATCAGGTATATGATTTGCAAATAATGTCTCCCATTCTGTGGGTTGTCGTTTTAGTTTCTTGATAGTGTCCTTTGACATACACAGTTTTCAATTTTTATGAAGTCCAATTTATCTATTTTATATTTTGTCTCTTGTGCTTTTGGTATTATATATAAGACATCATGGCCAAATCCAATCCAAAAGGTTTATACCTTGTTTTCTTCTAAAAGTTTTATAGTTTTGGCTCCAACATTCATGTCCATGATCCATTTTGAGGTTATTTTGGGGTATGATGAGAGATAGGGTTCCAAATTCATTTGTATATGATATCCCATAGCCCCTGCAACATTTGGTGAAAAGACTATTTTTCCCCCCATTGCATTGTTTTGACATCCTTGTCAAAAAGTTAACCATAACTGTAAGGGTTCACTTCTGGACTAGTCACTTCTTCATAAATGTCTGATGAGTGGAAGTGTGAGAGAACACACTGTCCCGTGCTTTCCCTTTCTAGCGTTTGGCATCATGGAATTGATGACTAGTGATTAGTTCTTTAATGTCTCTATTTCCCACCAGTTGACAAGCTTTCTGAGGGAGAGCAAGATGGTGCCATGCTTATGGCTGGATGCAGAGTGTCCAGCTTCGTGCTTGGCACCTGGCTGTGCTGCAGCATATCCTAGTCACTAACTCACTGGTCCTGCTATTCTACTATTCTACTAATTCTACTATTAACCCTTAGTCTGTGGTCTAGATGAGCCTTCATCGTCATCGAGTTAGAGCTATGACCTCTCAAGGTGGCTCCTGGACAATTTTCTCCCTAAGTATCAAAGAATAATGGGCACAGTAGGTGTAGGCTCTGGGTGCCTGCATTTCTACACATCTTTGAAGGAGGACTAATAAGGGATACCTCTGCCACAGCAGCCAGGATCCAGCCATCAGCTACGTTAAGTAGACCTTTGTGAGGAGAGAGTAGCATTTAGAGCTATCTTCCATCGCAAAATCAGTTTCATTTACGTCTTCAGAAAACATACGTCTGCCTTACCTGAGCCTGCAGACAAAGGCTCTCAGTGCTGAGCCACTGCATCTGCCAGCTCACCAATGCTGGCAACTGACTCACATTTCCTTTTTTTTCATTTAATTAAATGACCTATAGTATTGCCGCATGGTAAATACTTTCCCTTCTGAGGATGCCTCTGAAATAACTTTTTAAAGAAGGGAAAAACTTTTATTTGAAAATAGATAGATAGCTGAGAGAAATTTGGTTGGACTAGGTTTTACACATTAACTATGTATTCCAATCTAGTATCTTTATTTTTATAACCAAAATTTGGTGACCAAATTTTGGTGACCAAAATTTTATAACCAAAAAGGAATAAAGGCATGTTTTGAAAACAGTATAGACGTGGCTTTGGAAACTAAAATAATCGGGGAGTGTTATAATCTATGGAGTCTTCTGACCTTTCATAGGTAGGCAAATTAAGAACAGTCAAAATTAGTAAGACTGTCAGTTCTGACTTCAAATAGGTGAAACTAAGGTAGGAGCTAGTTCTGCTACTTTTCTTTGCTTTTAAATATCGGCAAAGAAAGGTGTCTTAAAATGTAAAGATCTTATAAATACCTCCCAATGTTCAAAACTCAGTTGATTTGAATCCTCATAAACAGATACTCTTGACAACTGACACATTTCTTGAATTTCGTTGAATGTACTGTGCTGTACCAGGCATTAAAATACTTTGCACCATTCTTAGAGTTGTTGGGTTTTTAGCTGACCATTCATTAAAAATAAAGAAGCTGCTCCCTTCTTGAGGGTAGTGACAAAGGCATTTATATCTTTAGTATCCTGATGAGTTAAAACAGCATCATCCTGAGCCTACAGTAAGCATTTCCAAATATTTCAATGGACGAATCCCATGTAAACAGCATTGCAATCAGTAGAACCTAATTCCCCAGGTGAAACTTTTCATTTTGCAAACAAGGAAAGAAACAGACTGGCAAGGATTTGCTTCAGAGATTTTGGAATGTTCAAAATTGGAAAATAAAATCTAGAACTCTCCACTACTTCTGGCAGCTGTCTGTTCTAACTCCTCAAATCTGAACAGCTTGCCTTTAATATTTTTTTCTGTATTTCTATTTCAAAGTAGCCATTGACCACATCTGAAATGCCAGCACGGGCTTTGAGTTATTCAAATGCCACTCTGCAAATCCCTCCTTTTCCCTAGTTGTCCCGCTGTGGGTGCTCAGGAAATTCTTGTTAAGGAGCTCATCACTCTTAACCAGAAACCTGGGAATAAGAGTGTTGAGCATCTAAGTTTAATTAAAGTTTTAAACTTTCAGGAGTGCTTCCTTAAATCCATTCTCTGCCTTTCCCATTTTCAAGTTATGATTTGGAGTCATTTTAAAAAACGACGTTCAAAAGAGTAAACACGTCATAATAAAAGGATGAACTTACTGAAGGAGTGAGTTTGAGTTCTGATCTCTCCCGATCTCCTTGTTCAAAGAACTCACTGGTTACAAGTTCAGCCACCTGAAACATAAATATTTTAATTTTGGTTATGTGTAATTTATCACAAGACTCAGAAGTTATTTCTGGCTTATGTGTACAGCAATTATCTTCAACACACATAATCATTTAAAAAGATTACAAGGAAATACATTAACTTTTTGTGTTCGACGGTATTACACAATCTACTCAATGAAACTGATTTCCTTTTAAGCAGAAGAATGCGTGCAATGTATTTTTAGATGCATGCCAACATATAATTTCCAACAGTGTAGCCTGAATATTTGGGGTGAGGTACCCAGGTTGCTAGCTTCAAAGTAGGAAATGTTCTTATCCAGAAAAATGAAGCAAAGAAAACCTAACAGTAGTTTATGTTATTGTAGTATATTCGTAATAATAATTTAGCCCACTTTTGGTTGTTTCTATGTAGATTTGTTACATTGCTGCATACTCTTATCGTAACCTGGTTTCATCTTGCCCTCACAAAAACTCCTGAACCACCTTGCCCTAAGGACATCTGTGTGCACTCTGGACAGGGTACCCCCAGGGCACAGCTCGGCATCTGTTGGGAGTAATCAGACAAGGGGCAGATTCACTGTTCCTAGCAGACTTTTACAGTATGTCACCATATAGTTCGAAGAACATGATCTGCTCTTCAGGCTGTCTGAATCTATGTACGGAAAGCACTCACCTATGGTAGGTTCTAGTTGGTACAAGCACAATGGGATGGCTATTCTACCCTAAAGCATAGATATTTTTCCTAAGTAAGGACTTGTATTTTTCCACTTTTTACCCGTTAGTGTGGATGATCAGAAGCTATTGTTCATGGTCAGCCTAAAGAGACTTGTTTCTTTTCCAAGCCCTCTGTCTCTAAGGATAGCTTTATGGGAAGCAAATTGATATAACAGGTAAGTGTTGAGCAGGTCTTTTCAACAACACTGCGGTGTGCCTCTAGGAAATGTCTGAGATGAACTAGCCAGATTTACTAAATAGTAGAGAGCAGGAAAAAATCCTAGAGAACTTCATGGCAAGACAATCCGGATCCCCAGACTAATTTTCCCCTATTTCAGGCTCTTACAAAGATGAGGTTCTTAGGCCTGGCAAAGACTAGAATGGCTTAATTTTGATTAAGTGAACAGAATCAAGATAATTTACCTAAGCGTATCTTTCAAGAGCTTTTTTGCCAACCATAAATCGACAAAGCGTAAAAACATCATACACACACAGACACACACAAATTTTAAAGTAGCAAGTATAAAGTCATTTATAAAGCAATAGAATGTCTAGTCAGTTTGGATTTTAAATATCTAAAAAAATTCAACAGTATAAAACTAGCTTGAACTGACACAGGACAAAGTACTTAGAAAGGAAAAAGTTTCGGCACTGATATTTTAGACCACAGAGGCCAATGGCCCCTTGTAGGGGGGTTTCTGTCTTCTTGGTCACTGCTGTATTATTTTGTTTTTAGGAGGTAAACCTCTGCTGATAAGGGCAGAAACTCAAGGAAATAAAGAGTTCAAGAAAATAAAACACAAATAATCTGTTTTCCCAAATATCTTTTCATCAGAAAGCTTGGAGATCTCCTGTGTGTTCTCTAAGAGTTGTTTCACTCTTTTCTCTAGTCTTGGCCACTACCTTTCCCTTTAGCTCGCCAGGCCTTCTTCTTCCCCTCTCTGGCCTTTTAAAAGAAGGGCTGGTCCCCTAAGGGCCTGGCCTTATTTATTCAGTTTCCAGATCTCTTCTTCAGATTGCTTTGAGGTGGGTCCTTTGCCACTAAAGAATACAAATGTGCAATCAGGTCACCCCAAAGGTGGGAGTCCTGCAAGGTCTGTAGCTCCTGGAAAGCCAAGAAATGAAGACAAAACCCTGTCCTTGATCTTTCTAAAGTGGTCCCGGGTATCTCCGCTGTGCTTCTTTCACAGCTCAATTTGTACCACTGTTTTGTTTGTACTTAAAAACCCAATCGGGAACACTAAGTGGCTCCGGATTGAATTTTTACTAAAGAAGGAAATTGAGATGCTAATCAGGCCTTGGGGGATCAATGGGGAAACCACACGCTTAGAATCCTGTTTGTGAGGAAGGAAACGTGGGGGGAGACTCCAGTGAAAAAAAACGTTTTGAAAGGGAATTTAAGAAGTCAATGTCCAAGAAATTAGAAATATATTTATATTTTTATAAGAAGTTTCCGTTGCTTTTGTCCAAATGTTTCCTAAAATCATAGAAGTGATTTTGTTTTTGAAAATACCTGAACCTGTTCAATTTGGAGACAAACACAAATGAGATGTCCAGTTGAGAGCTGTAACAAGATTTCTGATGGAAGCATTTGGGACAACATGGGTTGGTGTTTTATTTTCTTGAACTCTTGAGTTTCTGCACTTAACAGCAGAGGTTTGCATCCTAAATAATGATAATAATAATAATGATAACAACAATAATACTTACATCAGTGACCAAGAAGATTGGTGACCACCTACAAGTGGTGGCCATCAGCCTCTTTGGTTTAAAACACCAATGCAGAAACATCTTTTCCTTCCAAGTACTTTGTCCTGACACTGTCCTGCGCCCAAGTGGGCTGCTGGCCCTTTAGTTCTTGACGTGTATTTCACTGAAGGCCTTGGCATATCATACCTCATTCCATGCCCTTTCCCATCTTCCCTGTTTTTTTCCCCCAGCCCCCCTCACTCTCTCCCACTCACCACCCCACCCCCCTTCCCTCCTTGCCTTAGTGGCCACCCACAGTCCTACACTTTTCCCCAATACCTGGAAGAGCCACCTACCTCTTCTCTGCAGTTTACTCTCAGACTTTACTGCAAGGGAGTCTGTCCCACACCGGGGAAGTCAACGGTGGGCAGAGATGTAAAACTCAGCTACTCAGCCACACAGATTCTTCACCGTTACCCTGCTTTGGGTAACTTCAAATATGTCACACTAATTGTACATCAGAAGCTAAACATTAATGAATGCCAACTATAATTTTATATATATAATGTGATGGTTCAGTGTGAGGTCGGAGGGATAGTGGATGGGGGGAGGGGGGTTCACAGTATGAGGGATATAAATGATGAACGTCTAAGTATTACCTTGTTTTGTACACCTGAAACTAATAAATAAATTAATTAATAATAAAAAAAAAAAATATGTCACACTAAAATGAAGACCAAAGCTCAACTGGAAGAGAGCAATTTATTGAAGGACAGTCCTACAGGAACTGTCCAATCTGCACTGGTCTGGGATGTGAACAAGAAATACACTTTTTTTTGTGTTAAGGAACTGAAATTTGAGAATGTATCTGTTATTGCTGCAAAGCCGAGCCTAGCTTTGGTTAACACAAAAATTGGTATGAAAGTGAGGTGCTGCCATTAGAAAGAAAGCGGAGGGGAAGGGAAGAAAAACATCGAAAGAAAGGAAAAGACCCTAAAATATGTGGTAGTAGCTTGGGGGCCAGCTATAAATAGTGAGGAAATGGTTGTTAGAGGCTATAAGGATGATGATTCATCTTACACAATGGCAAAATATTCTGTACAATTCTCATTGAAATAAAGCAAATAATGAACTTATAGCCTTAGGGGAAGAGACTGGAAAACAACGTTAGTAGCGTGTGATGGTCGCTGTGACTGTGTTTTTCTAGGTGCTATAAGAAGTGAGCTCAGAAATGGATTGGTGGGTTTCTAACCGGGAATGAAAGAGAATAGAGAAAGTCACAGATTCAGGGTCTTATAGAGAGAAAAGATGAAGCTGATTCTTCACCCCATACTGTAAAAATAAAAATTGAGATATGTTTTGAATGACAAAGGCTGATCAAGACAGCTTCAGAACAAGAATCAAATGGAAGGTATGGCCAGTACATCCATAGTTAAAAACTCTGAATGAATCAGCTGCTACACACCACACTCTTTCAAGTGGACAAAATGGCCCAGAGAAATGATTTAACTACATGGTCTCTCACTGGCACCTATTAGGTTCAAAGGACTAGGAATGAGAGAGAATGAAAGATGTATGTATGTATATTTCTTTGTTCCCGAGTATTAGAAAGTACAGAAATACAGCAGATCTAAACAGTTTGTATACACTAGAGCTGTGGTTGTGTTTATTGGCAAATGGAAATAACTGGAATCAAAGACATAGAAGCTGAACAGATGTTTAAGAGATGTTTGATACCAAAATTAACCAAAAAATCTGTGACTACATGAAACTTAAAAGAAGCCTTGGGCCCTCAACTTTCTTTAGGTGGGAAGCAGGCTGAGAAAGCTGCTTGGCCTTCGGATGTAGGCAAGGAGAATGATGGAAAAGGAGTAAGGTCCCAGTTGGATCTAAAGACCATGGAAAATAATGAATTTGGGGGCATCTTCCAGAGAATCAGGGCCTCTCACAGTAAATGCCCGGTGGGATTCTGGAATTGCTGTGGATCCCTAACTGCCAAGCGTTGCCATCTCTTCCCTTTCTGAATGGAGTGTTAAAATGAATATTTTGCGGTTTGGGTGTATGTTAGATGCTGTATTTTGGGTGTGTGCAGTTTTTAATGTGCACCCTGGCCTCATGTAGAGACCAGCACATATCACCCAGAGATCCTGGACTTCGAGCCTGAGGCTACAACTTAGGGGACATTTGGGTCATCTCCCTTGGGGAGAGGATGAGCATATTTTGCCGGCGAGAAGGAGTGTGAGTCATGTTTTCGACGATTAAAAGGGCAAATTTTGGTAGTCATGTTTTCATCAATTATTTCTGGCTTTCTACTTTCTGGGCACATGGAAGGATTATATTTCCCGGCTGGGCGGGGATTTGGGACAAGTTCTTGCCAATGAATGGTTGGGAGGGAGGCATTTAATTGACAGTGCTAGACCCTCCAGGACCTCTGCTGGAATGATCCAGATGGGGCTGCTCCTTCAACCCCAGTCCAGAATGAGGACAAAGAGGTGCCAGCCCACCCTGGATGAACACATTCGGGAGACATTGGTTGGTTTAAGCCACTGAGATTTTGGGTTTAGTGACAACCTCGCCTATTCTGCTGAGACACTGGCACCCCTTCAAACCGCTGACTGCTGCATTCTGTGTAAGAAAGCATAAAGCCCTGTGAAGAATGAAGGCTTGGGAGCCTAATCTGCTAGGATTTAAACCCCTGGCTCCACCACTTACTAGCTCTATGATCTCAGGCTATTATCCTTGCTAAGCCTCATTTTTCCCATTTGTGAAACAGGGATAATCACTGTATGCGTTGCCTGGGGCTGCCAGAAATGCCCGCAAACTTGGTTGCTTACAGCAACAGGAATTGCTCTCACAGTCCTGGAGGCCAGGAATTTAACGTCAGTTCACTGGACAGAAATCAAGGTGCTGGCAGGGCCACCCTCCGGGACGGCTCTGGGGGCCACTCCTTCCTTTGTCTCTTCCAGTGGCTGGTGGCCGTCAGCATACCCTTGCTCTGGCGGCATCACTGCAGTCTCTGCCGTGTCACTTCGCTTTCTCCTCCTCTGAACGTGTCATCACCCTGTGCCTCTCTTATAACAACACTTCAGATAGGATTTAGGGCTCCCCTGGATAATCCTGGACAATCCAGGATAATGGTGATGAGAATGACAACGACAGTGATGGTTTTTCCTCACATCTGCAAAGACCCCTTTTCCTTCTAAGGTAATGTTTACAGTTCCGGGGATTAGGACCAAATATCTACATTCTTGCTGAAGAATGTAGGTTGCCATTCTTCAGCAACCTACAGTAACTACACCTACCTCAAAGAGGGTTTTGAGAATTTAAATATATACAGATATATAAATACAGATATATAAATATATAATACAGATAAAGCAGTCATTTAATATTATTTGCTTCTTCAACCAATAATATTAGCGAGGCATTGTCATACGAATGTAGCTTACCGCCCTAAAATGTCAAGTCTTAAGATACCAAGTTCCTATTTTAGACCCCACCGCCCACACAGTAGGTGACACATAAAACTTAAAGAAATATTAACTTCAAATACTATCAGTAATCAAGAATCTCAAATTCTGTAGTTACAGCTTGAAAACTATTCTTGATTCAGAACTAATGCTTTTTGGCAGTGAAACCAGATAGGTGGTAAAGGTATGACTTCTGGGTACAGGTTAATTTGGATACTGCACAGTTTGGCCAGAGAACCCTGTGATCTCTAAACAGTCTTTAAAGGGAAACACAGAATTTCCTTTTTACCTCCTTGGTTTCTCTGTTGGTTTTTTTCAGACGTAAAAAACCCAAACCTTGTGCTAAAACATGATTACCTATTCAAAAACACTATTTTTTGAAACTCTGGCCTTAAGAAATGGTTATAGTGTTATTTGGGTTTAGTGTGTTAAAAAAAATCTTACAGAGTCAGAAATATTATTAGTGAGTGGAAGTCCAATAAAGAGAGGCTGGGCAATAAGCCGTGCAGAGCCTAACTAAGTCTCCCGCTACTTTTTACACCATGTTAATACTGATGCAAATTGACTAGGTTTCAGTGCCTGATAGTGGGGACTCTGGGAATATCGTTGCCCCCAGTCCTTCTTCTGCTAAACCCTGCCATTAATCACCACTTGCCTGTCTTGAGATCTCCCACGGTTTGGTCACGGCTCCAAGGTCACAGGCTGTCATTAACATTGATCTGAAAAACAGAACCAAACAAAACAGCCTGAATAATCTTTTGTTGCATTCTTAAACAAACCCGTCCTAGATACATAAATAAACAAAATGTGGTGAAAGCCAGCTCACATCTTCTTTTCCTCAACAAGGGTAGCACTGTTTATGGTCCCCAGGTTTGGCATCTCCATCCTGTGGCCACATTGCTTAGGGAAGACAAAGCGCGCACACACCCCGGGTGGCCCTTTTGTTTTGTCTGTGGCAGATCAGGGAAAGAAAAGCCTGGCATTCTCTATACCTGAGCTAAGCAAGCTCTGCCTACAATAATTTGTAACGCACATTGCTTTTTATTTTTAACTATCAGCAAGGAGATCAGTGTATAATAGTGTAAACATGGCTGATGAATCTATTTACCAGCTTACCATTCATTGATAGGAATGGAAGAAAATCTATACCCAGGAGTCAAGGCACACGCCATGTTAGCTGCTCCTTTTTCCTCTGCTCCATGGAGCTTTACCTCTGCTCCGTGGATTTACGGGGGAGAGCCATACTGTTTCACTCCAGTTTACTACCTGGCTACAACCATGTTCTATAAGCATTATGAAGAAACATATTCAGCTACAGCTTCCCTTAATTGGAGCAGGCAAGAAACCACAGGAAGGATCTAAATCAGATTTCTGAGGGGCAGATTTCTATTGGGTTTAACCAGAATCCACACTGAACTGGGGACACAGAAACAGAGGGAACATTCAAAATGTACAGAGCTCTGGTGCTTATAATTTGATGTAGTGGGAAAAGGAAAAAATAAGACACACTCTTTGTTCCAAATTTGCTTTTTTTGTAAAAGCAGCAATTGGTGATGAAAAGTAGTGCCAGATCTAAGTTGGGAAAACATATCTTGGCTAACTCCTGCAGGAAGAAAGGGTGTGTTGTTAAAGGTCAAGAGCTGTCCTGATGTCAGGTGTTCACATTTCATACCCCACCACATTCCACTGCCTTGGAAACATGTCTGCTTCCCAGATGGCAGAGCATGCCTGGATCGCAGTGGGGTTTGTGTAACTTCCCCCAGAGACCCCTCCAGGGAGCGAGGCAGAGCGGCAGGTAACAACAGGTCATTCAGAGCACCACCAGGCATACCAGCATTGGCTGCCCTCTCACGGAAGCCCCCACACCCCTGGGCTAGGTAAACGCTATGAAGAGAGACACATCTGTCTAGTCTTCATACTCCATCTTCTGTAACGAGTACTTCTGCAGTGCACAGTGCCTGCCTTTGTGCTAGGTGCTTCCAACTAACCACTCATTCCTAACTAAATGAATCCTCATCGTAAGCTTTGGAGGTGGGTGCTCTGATTCCTATTTTACAGAGAGGTAAATGGAAACATGGAGAGGGTAAGTCGCTGTCCCAAAGCGAGAAAAGGATTCAGGATTCTGTGCTTCTCACAAAGCTACCGGACTCCCTCTTGCTACACTCTGATGCTTCTCATCTTAGGTTGTGCTGGTACCAGAGTGGGACAAGACTGCGCGAAAAGCACTGGACTTTGCAGTCTCTCTCCTGGACAGGAAGTAATCTCTGTGAGGTTGCCTACTTGTATTGTAGTTTGGATAGTTACTTAGGCTCCATTTACCTGATAATTTGAAGCTGACTTTTCAAATTCATATTCATACCATCATTAATCAGTGAATCAATAAGTTTATCGATCTGCTAGGTGCCGAGATGATGACAATTCTACAGCAACCATTTATTGAGCAGGTACTACAGGGTGATTTACATAGTCTCCATATGAGATAGGAATATTATCTCCATTTTATAAAAGAAATAGTGCTTTGCATTCCTTGAACAGAGAGGTTAGGTCGATTGCCCAAGGTTACACAGCTAGCAAGTATCAAAGAGAGGACTGGAATTCATAAAATCTGACGGAAGAGTCTCTACTTTCAGTGAATATTTTACAGTGGAGCAGAATGTCTTTATAGAGAAGGAAGACAGGAAAAGGCTGGGAGGGAGGATGGTAGAGTGTCTGAAACCTTTATCTGATTGGCACTGGGAATTCATTAAGGTTGGGAGCTGGGTGGGTGGGGGGCTGGAGCTCAGGTGGCTACACCTTTAAGGAGATAACTTTAGGTGGTAGGTGTGAAACTAGTCTGAAGAAGGAAAGAACGGAAGCAGAGAGACCAGTTGGAAATCCTTCATTGAGAAGGGCCTGAAACGCAGGGCAGGAAGAATGGAAAGGTGAGATTAGGGTGGGAGATTCCACAGAAAGGACTGAAGGAGGCAAATAAGCAGCTTCATCTTATTTTTTAGATCAAGTCTCTGCAAGAAGTGCAAGGTCTTTTCTAGAGGAAGAGAGCAGCAGGGAGGGAGTTTTACCAACTGTTTTTGTCTCGAGGTCCACGTAATTCTAGTCCAATTTACTGTTAAGTGGTGCAATGGAATGAATGACTGGTCAGGAATGAGGAGGGCACACTCCCTCTGCGTGGGTGGGTAAAGAACGGTGCTGTACATAGAGAACCTGGTACCACAGCAGATTACTTTTGTCATGTCTCTCCTCTATATGCCAAAAGTAGTTCAATAAAAATGTTGTGATAATGGTTATTTTCTTGATTTGTTCTCTAGTTTTAAAACAATTAGCTTCTTAAAAGGAATAAACTTAATTTTAAAGATATATTCCAATTCAGTAAAAGATTTCCTGTATGAACTGAATTTTGCATTTATTGAACAAAAATATCACACCTCACATTTTGCACTTTCACTGTTTTAAATTTCAAAGACAAAACCCCCGAATGGTCACATAAATGACAGAATAGATGTAACTTGAGTTATGTTTCTTCGTCCTTACCATCACTGTGTTATCATTGCTTACTCTGAACACACTGCTTAAAAGCAGGAATGTGACATTCCCGAATGTTGGAGACACAAACTACACCCGGAGCCAGTGCAAAAGGTTCTGAACCATTAGGAACTTACTTTGAAAGTGTGAACTGCGTCCACCTTTGCCAGGGGCTGACTGTATAACTGGGCGTCCTTGGAATTAGCTTACGTGTCCAGTACATGTACAATTAAAGGATAAGTGATAACATGCTAATTCGAAGCTTTCATATCAATTATTTGGGTACTCAACAGTAACCTCAGCAATTCTTCACAATGTATACCAACAAAAAGATTTTTTTCAGGGAAGAGTATCTCATCATCGACATTGTTTAGATTGTAGGCCCACAGCAATGACAAAAAACAGACAGACTTTTACTTGGTTTGATTACTATTTTAAAATTCTCGAAGACAGAGCTCCCTCAGAGCCCCCCAGCTGGTGCGCGTGGTCAGAGCCTAACCATGAAACCGGGAGGGAAGGCAGAGCTGGGGGGACGTGGAGAGCTCCTGGAGCACCTCTATTTTACATACTGTGCTTCCAAATAAGATTTTTTTTTTTTTATCATATGGGGTCCCTGCCAAAAATGTTTGAAAGCCTCTGCAGGAAAATGTCTAGGTGGAGATGTAGAATAAGCACTGGCATTTTAGGAGTTTTGTTTAGAAGAGGCCAGGCCCAAGAAAGTGGTGGGAGACATTTGAGAAGAGATGGTAGCTGACACCATGAGGATGCTGAGCAACAAGAGAAGAATATCAAAAAACAGGTCCATGGCGGCTAGTTACATTTAGGATGTAGTGGGGAGGAGCAAGGGCTGCCCAGGGACGAAGAGAAGACGGAAGAGTGAGAAAGAAAGTAGGATATCCAGAAGAGCACGGCTTTGCAGAATCCAAGGCAGGAGAGGGTTTTAAGAAAGGAAAAGCCAACGCCATTAGAGGTTTGTGAAGAGATCAAAGAAGCTAGATCCTTGGGAGGTGACCAGTGACTTTCAAAAGGAGCAGAAATCACATTTCACAGGCTAACTACCCCCATAGAGGAATGACTAACTACTCTGTGGTGACTCTATACTTTGGAATACTATGCAACAGTAAAAGATGATGAGTTATGGACATGGAAACAATTGCAAGGCATATAGTTGAGCAAACAAGCAAGTTCAGATTGATATGTAAATCTATAATATTACATGTTAAGACAAATTCACACTAGATGGTAGTTTTCCTATGGGATGTACACGCTTTGGAAATGATCTGGAAAGATGCAGCTAACTGATAACAGAGCATAACTGCGTAGCAGTATGGGAACTGGGAGGAAAGCTCAAAGGAGAAAGGGGGCTTTGTCTGCAATGTTTCAATTTGTTACAGAAAAATATATTCTTATAATTACTTGCGGTATTAAAAACTATTTTTAAATAATTGCCTTGCAAGAAGTTAGGAGGAGTGAGAGTGAAGCGTGGAATTGAAGGGAAGGAGAGAACTAAGAATGGACCTTGAGAAGAAGGCAGATTTTAGAGACGATTTTTTTGGCTAAGGAGAGGGAAGCATATATTTGGGCCTAGAGAGGTCATAATGAAAACAAACAAACAAACCCAGATTGTGAAAATATAAGCCAAAGGAGTACAACTGATATAGTGAGTTTGGGGGGTAAGGGGTGGGGGAGGTGGAGGGAATGGAATTAGGACACAAGTGGAGGTACTAGTCTTGAGGAGGGGAAGGTTCCCTCTCACCCTCAGGAAAGGACAAAGAAAAAAGTCTGCAAAGATAACACAGAGAAATATTAATGCAGAAAGGGGAGAAAAGGGGGTCCTCTGGTGAGAGAGTATGAAGAGAGGTCAGGTGCACAAGGAAGGGGCAGGCAGAGCTCTGAGTTCTGAAGCTGGTGACAGAGGTTATACACCGTAGGGCAAACATGGGAGATGGGAACTATGACAGGGATCCCTCTCGGGGTGATTCCAGTGGCTGTGTGGCTGTGGGGCAGACACAGGGAGCCCAGAATCCTGGCCTCACAAGCTTTCCTAGGAATACTTAAAAGCTTTGAACAGGAATAAGACAGCAAAAGGTTTGAGGATGTGTGAGGAGGGGACAGTGGAAAGCCAGGGCATCACAGAAAGAGGAACAGTGCCTTAGCAGCTGGACTGGCTGCAATCGAGGGTTAAAATGGGACAAATAAAAATGATGGTTTGCTGCTGTCTTTTCTAAACAACTGGGAGGAACTCTTGTGAAAAGTCTAGAACAGACTCCTTATTTCCATCACCAAAGTTGTTCCCGTTGGTTTTCTATCTATAATACCTGTTGTCTGTAAAGAAAAACAAAAGTTAACTCTCCACTTTCCTTTATTCTGTGTAACTTTGTATTCTGAGGTTCAAAAATCCCCTCTCTCCACCAATTTGCATGCTGCCTTCTCTGGAAAAAGAGAACGTCATAGCTTGCTGAAACTGAACCAATTTGAATATCATTTTCTAATTTTAAATGCAAATTTATGGAAAGGAGGCAAAAATATAATAAATTAGAAGACGAAAAGACAGTCTCTATCTTTTGTCTAATTATTCAACTAATCTCTAACTTTGAATGTAAGCTAAGATTTGTTACTTTAAAAATCATTTGTGTGCTCTTAGCACTGTCAGAAAAGCATGGCTAAATCTTTAAATAATGAAGAAACACATTAACAAGAACTTTTTTCTTACCGAAATATATCACGATGATTTTTGAGGTTCCAATCACATTCTCCTTTACTGACAAGTTCAAAGAATTCAGTTCTCCTCCTGCACGAAATCAAATGAAGAAAGAAAGAAAGAAAGAAAAAAAACACCTGGAATGAAATTTCTCAGTCTGCAGGGTGACATAAATACATTTATGGGAAAATATAAGACCACCTGAACCACGTAACTTAATATATGAAATCATGAGGTAAAACACTATCAAAATAAATCACTTTAAAAAAAAATGTTGAGGCTTCAAGAAAAAGCCACAATCATTTCTGAATGTATTTACAACAGAGATTATTGAGACATAAAACAGAAAACAATGTGGTCCTGCATTTAGGATTACTTGCTGTGAAGCCCTTTTGGCACTTATTGAAAATCAGAGAATAGCAAGGACAAATAAAAAGTAGGCACAATTCTGGAATGTTCTTTTGTCATTCAATATAGAACTGAACTGTATGATAATCCAAGATAAGATAAACTCCCTGGTAGTAAATTCAGGAGAAATACTTTTTTCTAGGTAAGAAAATAACTAAAATAACTATTTCAGTATTTCAGTGCTTAAAGATATGAGCTATGAAGGAAAAATAACTGTTTAAACAATAGGTCAGTCACCTACTTGTTCTGCAACCTTGGAAAGTCACTTAAAACCTCTGAGCCTCATTTCCTAACCTCTAACATGAGGAATAGATGTGCTAACTCACAGTTATTGTGAGGATAAAATGAGATGACATATGCCAAGCATTTCGTATAGTGTCTGCACATTGTAAATGCTGGATACGCACACGTATGGATACACATTTGGAGATGTATAGATATGGAAAAGAGGAGGGAATATCCTCAAGTTGTAAATATAAGGGCGATCTATATCTATTTTCAAAACTTTTTAAATCTAGTTAAAATCTAGTTTAAATCTAGTTTTCATTAGTATAGTGAGAAAGGAAAAAAGAAACATCACTATTTTGATTTTTTAAGAATCATTTCCCATCTTGGCACTTCCTAGTGAGAGATTATTTAAAGGATTCTGGCACACCGTTTCCCAAAGTGCATCCCACAACATGCTAGTTTTAGGAGGTATTCCATATAAAGGGATTTCCTGGTCAAGTGGGTTTGTGAAATGCTGCCTGTAATCTCTCTCTCTCAGAGTTTCACAGGCCATATTAGCCTTTTGAGAGCTCTGAGAAATACTGAGATAGAAAAGGCTTACTTAACCTTACTTAAAGCACAGCATTCCATAGTACATACCGATGTTTTCAGGAATAACCTTTAGAAAATACTACCATGTCATTTATGGTGGAAATCAGAGTAGGATCTTAGATACTTAGTGTTGACTCATTGGAGTTTGGAAATCAAAGGACAAAATGCTGAATGCAACTGGCTCTCCTGGTCTGGGTTGCCCATCACTGCTGACCAGCTGTATGGACTTCTTGTTATCCAATCAGATTCAACTCCATTTACTACTCCAAAGGGAGTAGGTCAGCAGGATATGTGGCTCACTTCCTTATTCGAGACACAAAGACAGGCCCTGGATTTATTGCTTCAAGTGGTTACAGGTCAAGGTCAAAGGACAGAATGGAATAATCTCTACAACAATCTCATAGCAACTGGCAAAGATGGCATTGCACAGGTACATGGAAGGACCTAGCAGCTCCTCTCCCCTTTGGGTGTGCAAGTATATTACATATCTTTTCTTCTTATAACTTTACCATGTTTTTCAATCATCCTCTCCCTTCTTTATGACCACAGTCAGACCTTTTCCATATCACTACCACGACTATGAACTGAAATAGAAAGGGAAGTGATGGAATGAAAGAGCTCAGACTCACACTGACCTGGGCTTAATGCTGATTATCATTTACTAACTGTGTGGTCCTGGGCAAGTGATTCCACATTGCTGAGCTTTGGACCTCCAGCTTTGAGATGAGGTCCATTAAGCGTTTTGCACTGGTAGATACTCCATACCTGACAGTCATCTTTAATATGTAAATACTATCAGTAATATTACTACCAACAACAATACACAATGGACTAATTGGATTACATGGAAATTGAAGATGTCATCTACTTTTTTCTTCTCCCTGAATGGATATCAGTCTTCTTTTGAATAATTGTGGAGGAGAAAGTTTGGTTCAGCAAATATTTATTAAACACTTACTCTGTGCCACCTCTTTACTAGGCTTTACGGACAGGATATGGGTACAATCTTTAAACATCTCTGAGTTTAGCAGGGGCAATTGACAAATTGCTTATTCCCCTTCAAAGGTGATACTAATGATACAGGGACTAGACTGAGGTGAGGCAGGCACTCACCTTGGGCACAAAGTTTAAGTGGGTGCCCAAACCTCAGGAATCAATGCAAATAATATTTTAATGCAATATTTTAAAAAATCAACACAAACACAAAAAATCCATGAACAAAATATCAACAATTTAAAGACAGGACCTGACACCACTCACATGGCTCACCTCACTTGCCTCTCCTTAGTCCCTTGTCCTGATGAAGCTAATATTTAATGGGTGCTTACGGTGTTCCAGGCAGACTTCCTGCGTTTGGCCACCAGCGACCCACATTACTCACCTTAGGGAAGCTCCTGACCCTTGCAGGGCTTCAGTTTTCTCATCAGTAAAGAGTAACATTAATGGGATCTACTTTGTTAGGGTTGGTGGGAAGATTAAATAAAATGATTTCTGAAAAAGACTTCAGAGAGTGCCTGGCACTCAGTAGGTGTTCAGTAAGGATTAACTACTGTGATTAAGCTCAGAAGTGTTACCTGGAGGAAGTTTTCATAGCTGGTGAGTGGCAGAGCTGGGTCACAAAGAACCTGTTGGAATAACGGCTGTCCCAAGCAGCTACATATACCCTGGGTGTCCTGGGAGCACTGACAAAGGCACTTAGCTTAACTTGGAAAATGATGGGAGACCATGGAAGGCTTTCTTAGAGGGCTTGTCAGTCTTCATCCCTGTCATCACGGGCACCTGGGTGTCATTTCAATCCTGTGAGTTATTCTAAGAAATCACTAGAATGTAAGCTCCATGAGGACAAGGGCCTGGACAGTTTTTGTTCACTCCTGGATCCCCAGTGCCTACAAACAGTAATGACATGTAATAGGAGCTTAATAAATATTTGTTGAATTGATGAATGAATTAAAAAGGTTATCTCATAAAGCTATTCATTAAAAAAAAAATCACTCTTCAGCGACTGGTTTCATCTAGATTCTACCTGTTCTGGGATCTTCAAAGTTGCTATTTGGAGAGATTAAGATAAGAAAAACAACAAAAGAAAAACGATATATACACGGTGGAATATTACTTGGCCATAAAAAATAATGAAATTTTACCATTTGCAACAACATGGGTGGACCTAGAAGGTATTATGCTAAGTGAAGTAAGTCAGACAAAGACAAATACCATATGATTTCACTTAAATGTGGAGTCTAAAGAACAAAACAAATAAACAAGCAAAACAGAAACAGACTTATAGATACAGAGAACAAACTGACGGTTGCCAGGTGGGAGGAAGTTGGAGGGCTGGGTGAAAAAAGGTGAAAGGATTGAGAAGTACAAATTGGTAGTTACAAAATAGTCATGGGATGTAAAGTACGACATAGGGAATATATCGTGTTTCACCGAAAATAAGACCTAGCGGACAATCAACTCTAATGCATCTTTTGGAGCAAACCTTAATATAAGACCCGGTCTTATTTTACTATAATATAAGACTGGGTATAATATAATATAATATAATATAATATAATATAATATAATATAATATAATATAATATAATACCGGGTCTTATATTAATTTTTGCTCTAAAAGACGCATTAGAACTGATTGTCTGGCTAGGTCTTATTTTTGGGGAAACAGGGTAGTCAATAATATTGTGATAACTATGTATGGTGCCAGATGGGTACTAAATTTATCAGGGTGATCACTTGTAAGTTATATAAATGTCTAACCACAATACCGTATACCTAAAATTAATATAATATATATTTTTTTAAATTAAAGTTTATTGGGGTGATAATTGTTAGTAAAGTTACATAGATTTCAGGTGTACAATTCTGTATTACATCATCTATAAATCCCATTGTGTGTTCACCACCCAGTCAGTTCCTTTTCCATCACCATGTTAATACAAAATAATATTGAATGTCAATTGTAATTGAAAAATACAAATATTAGAAAAAGAGAAAAATAAATTCTTATTTTGAAAAACAAAACAACATGAAATCTATCCAAGAAAAACACTGTCAGATTCTTGAATACTAGATTGCAACCTGAATCAAGTGGACAACATTAAAAGTGGTGGGAAATTTAAACACCATTCCCATCCAATGTCTGATCTTCCGTCCACTGATAATTGTTATATCTGCTGAGATTATGTTTGATACATGAGATATAACATCTTTGATGCAAAGTGGAGGCATATTACCTAGGTAGCTAACTCGATGCAGAAAATAATTTTAAAAAAACAACAACAAATCTATGATCTGCGAACAAAATAGCACCATAAGAATAAATTCCCCAATGACAGAAAAGTTTAATAGCTAGAGTTGCTGGTGTGAAAGTCTTAAATCTATTAAATCCCAAATCAGTCATAGGCTTCATCTCACATTATAACAAAACTAGATTTTATTGTATCAGGACCAGAGGGAATATCTACTCTCCTGAGGGAATGGTGGATAGAGGAAGGTGGGAGGATTTTTTTTCACAGGGCACAGAAAAATGCGGCATACTAATTTTATTTTTCCTCTACTAACAAAAGTATGCAATTTCATAATAGGTTCTATTTATTCTGGAGTCCCATGGTCTGGCTGTGACCTCAGAAGGTAACAGAGGACCTCCTACACACCATAGTTGTATCAAAATAAACACGGGAAAAGCCTAGTCACTGGTGGAACCATGGTACATCACACATCTGGTAATATATCTGGTCATTTTAAATGCCAAATAGATGCTTTGAAGTTTAAACCAAAGTACATTTAATTTTTTTTTAAGTTTCTGAAATTAACGTCTTGAAAGATCAAGAGATGGGGTTAATCATTTTCATAAGGCTGCAAAAGGATTTTTGAAGTGATGATGTGCAAAGTTCACATAACAAATTTATTACGCCTATTTAATACATTTTAAAAGGTATAAAATTGCACAATGGACATATAGAATCGATCTCTCTGTTCACCCTCCAGCCTAGAAATAAATGCTTTACGCGTCCCGTGGAGGCCCCTGGCGTCTCTGCCCTGCTGATTCTGCCTCCCTCCCATCACAAGATGGCCAGTTTCTAAATCTTGCATAAGTCATCTTCATATGTAGCCTTGTAATTTTACTAGGTAGATTATGCATAATGTTGCTCTGCATGTTTTATATTTTATAAAAGGTATCATCATAGCGACTGTGTTCTTTGGCATTTTGCTTCTTCTCAGTGTTTATGAGATTCATCCAGCTGGCTATGTATAGAGCTAGGCCACTCCTTGTCACTGCTGCATGGCAGTTCACATATCAGCATATCCATGGTGATTTACCCTTTCCCTGCTGATGAAAATGTAGATTATTTCCAATTTTTTTTGCTGTTATATACAGTGCTGTTATGAACATCTTTGTATATGTCTCTGGGAATTTGTGTGAGTCTCCTATCTCTGCCTGTCTGTTTTTTCCTTTCTGTCTCTGTCTCTGTGTGTGTGTGTGTGTGTGTGTGTGTGTTTGTCTGTCTGTCTCTTTCTTCATATATATATGTATATATATATATGGAAAATTCCATATATGTGTATATAGAAAATTGCTGGGTCGTAGAATGATTTCTTTTCTATATTTAACTTGAGTTTTCATTATAATTACAGACTGTTAAAGGTATATGGGATGGGACCTTTGAGAAAAATCTGCTGTAATTCTCTCAGTTTATAAGTGAGGAAACTCAAGGTAAAGGAAGGTGAAGTTGATTTGCTCTGAGTCCCAGGGAAGTTATGGGAAGATCTAGGTGGACTTCAGGTCCCCAGCCTACCAGTTCTAGCCCATGAGACCATCTTTGTAAACCGTGTGTAGCATGAACCTTGGGGGCCAGATAGCCTTGTATGTGGTGAGAAGATGGACAGCAGAAGCTGAACCCCTTCATGAGCTGCCATGGCATTGCAGGCTGCTCTACCAAGGCAGTACCCAGTACTGAGTACCATGGCAGGCACCAGACAGGTCTTTCCATTATCAACAGGGGATGTTCCAAAGAAGAGCTGCAGGTGGCCCAGGCCAGGTTGGTGGTTCACAGCTCCAGGTAGCTTATTTCTGACATCCTCCTTGGTGATCATCATTAACAAAACAACAATGTGAAAATTACTGTGCTTTTGAGAAGTAAATTTGTTCACACAGCTGCTCCTTTTAGCATCTATATGTGTACACGTATGTAGATTACAGGATCAACAGCATGAGCATCTGCGAATATGCTAAAGATAGGAGCTCTTTTAAAATTATGGGACTGATAAAATGAACAGTTGAAAATCCACAAAATTATATAATACTCCTTGGATCCGGACTCCCTGTCATGAGGAACTACGTATATCATTAACTTCTCAAGCGGATCACTGGGAACCTTGATTTTCAAGGACAATGGCAAATACCTCGGCTAGTGAAAAGCAACCTACTGGAAAATCTTATTTATAATCAGATATGTTTTTATTAGGCTTTTATCCAGCTCTCCTGACACATGAGCCACTCAGAAAAATAGCAGTCTTTACAAAAGCATCATTTGAACAGAATTGCTAAAATTATCCTAAAAAATAATTCTAAAGATTGGTACCAGTCACCCATCACTACACTGCAAATCTTTCTGGTTTGTAATTTATCTGCAAGTCACCTTTTATTTGTAAAGCAAGAAATCCCCATTCCTGTGTATATTTTAATCAGGAATATTTTTTGTAAATTTATATATCTATGCATATATATGCGTGCATGTATATTCTTTATCTAGCTATTTATCTAACTGTTCTGAATCCACTAAAAGTCCATGAATGTTAGGAAGGTTTTGCTGCTGAGGTAACAAATCATGATTGTGATTTTCCCACAATTTCAACTTTAGAATTCTCAGACAGAGGTGGCAGGAGTGCGTGTGTGGATGGGCGGGAGTGGGTGCAGAGGGGAGCAGCAGATTTGTTCTTGCAGTGTTCTCACAGCTCATGTAAAAGGCCAATCAGACATCTGCAATTGATTGTTAAATGAAGATTCTGGAGAGATTTTGGACTTTGGGTGTAAAATTACCGGAGAAGAATAGAAAATTAATATATACATGTTAACTCCAGTACTTAAGACTAAAGGAAAAAAAAGTTACATATTTAATTTGGAAAATGAATTATCTCCCTGCTTAAACTAGCACCGATAACACAACGGCCAGGTACGAATACAATGACCTATGTGATGGTGGGCTGAGGTTGACAGCATGAATAAAATTGGGAAAATGCAGAACATGGAAAGATTAGAATGACTCTGAAGTTTGAAAATGGTGGAAGATTAGACAACACAAGGCCCTAACCATCAGTTCAGTCAAACCATAATCACCAGGCCAAGAAGTGGTTTAGGGTGTTGCTAGATGGCATGTGCCCCTGTAGCCCCTGTGTTAACTTTGGCCACAGCACTCGTGACGCTATGGTGTTACTGTTCTCTCTTCCCCCCTGACTTTGAGTGTTAACCTACCTCTATCTCCCCAGCAGCTAGCACAGAACCTAACATAAAGAAGGCATCAAAAGGTGCTAGTGGATGAATGTCTCATTTTTTAAATTCAGTTGCAATATCAACTGATATTTGAATGGGGCTACAAGGATGAATAGTTGTAAAAATACTTTGAAATGCATCAAGAAGTACCAAAATATTTCTATCATCAACCTACCCCAGGGCCTGTTGTTCTAACATTATAACAATTTCAATGGATTAATTAATCAAGGTGCTGTTAAAATATAAGAATGTTTGGGAAAGAGCAACGGATTAATCCCTATAAATCATCACACCTTTCTATGCCATAATTTATTGTCTTCTTTCCCAGTATGGTCGTTAGTTGAGTGCAGGCAACTGTGGAAGTTGAAACACTTAATAAATATTTGTTGAATGATGAATAAATGTATATTCCTGTCTGCATAGAAGTAGAAATATTTGTTGAGATCCTCTTGTATTTTTTTAAATAAATTGCTCAAGATATTAACCTAATTTTAAAAGGATGGTCAAACTGTGGCTCCAACAATCCTAGATAATTTAGTACATTTTGCTGTCACTATCAGATGCTTTTGAGAAATACTACTTATTGCATACCTTTGGAAAGACAAAGAAACCATTGGACTGATCATTTTTCCTAATTGCTGATGAATATTTGTAGAGCACAAAGGGAATGAAAAATTTTCAATTTGAAGATTAATCTGATTAATTTTAAAAAACCAACCCAAAAGACATTTATAAATGAATTTATAAAATCTGAACTATTGGATAATTCTTGGTTTAGATAGTTGTCTAAGGCAAGGTGGTATGGAGACAAGAGCACAGAAACTTGACTTTGGGCAAATTCTTACCCACTCTAAGCCTAGGTATCCTTATCTATAGCATGGGGATAACAGTAACTACTTTATAGGTTGATCTGAAAAGTAAATACCAAAAAAGTTTATATTTTGAGAACTTGTTATGTCAGGCAGTGCGCCAAGTTTGGGGGCTCCAAGAGTGAGATGTCTGCGTTTATGGGGCTCCCATTCTAGTGGCAACATAGGGAGATACCGCAGTGCCTACAACAGCACTGGGCACGGAACAGGCACCTGGCAGACGAGAGATAGTGTTGTGTGATCACAACCTGTTGGGGATGGATGCTAAATTATAACTGCTACCTGACAGCAACACCCTCCACCACTGTATGAAAGCTCGAGAACTGCCAACCTCTGATGCCCCAGCTTAGCTCAGCTGCAAGCATGGAGCCTCTAACTGCAGTCTCTGCTACACCAGTTAGGTTCCTGAGCAGCTCTAACCTGGGGCCTCCACACCAGTGCTCCATTCTGCTGGCAGAGTCTGCAGTTAGTTGAATTGTTACTGGCTTGCTTCCTAGTGTGCTTGGCACTGGCCTCAGACAGGGGCATACTCAAGTTACTGCTGCCCTGAATGCATGAATGTTCCCAGGATTGGCCTCAGTTTCCCCTTTAGTAGTCTTAAGGTAACAGTTATATGACTGCAGAGAGCACGGCAGAATAGTTAAGACATTTTGGAGTCCAACTACTTGGCTCAACTCTCAGCTTTACCATTTCACATTGTGAGCAATCTATTGCATCTCTCCAAACCTGTTTCCTCATGTGCACGTGAGGTCAAGCATAGTATCTATTCTAATGAGACAGCTCCTAGTATTAAATGGGATAAGGTGTAAAGCGATAAACCTCCTAAGTAAGCACGCAGGAAATAGTAGGAGTTGTTTTTATTGTGAACTGTGCAAGTTGCATAGGTCATTTTTGTTGACTTATATGCAGATAAATATTACAGGACATTTGTGACTTCTATTTGATTTTTTTTTTTTTTTTTAAGGAGAGTGCAGCTCATGGTGGCCCATGTGGTGATCGAACTGGCAAACTTGGTGTTATTAGCACTACACTCTAACCAACTGAGCTAACTAGCCACCCGCTATTTGAAATTTTAAAGCATGTAATTTTGGATTTCTCTCTCTGTCCACCCTAACAAGCTTCATCTTTTATGTTTTAAATTTAAAAAAATGTTCTGGCTAAATGATTCCTTTATTTATAAGATATTTTACACGATTAATATTATTAAATTTTAATTATTTAGATTATTTAAATTTTAATTATTTAAATTACCAAATTGTCTTTCAAATAGGTAATCTCCTTTGGCCACCACAAGGACAACCCGCAGGGATTGGTTTGGGTGATATGTTTATCCCCAGGTTGCTGACCAGGAAACCAAGGGAAAGGGAGATTGAGTGACTCCCTCAAAGTCACATGTCTGGTGACTGATAAGGTACATCTAATTCCTGCTTGAGACGCTGAAATTACTATTTAATTATCAAAGCCTTATTCACTGCAGGGACTCGGGAATAGGCACAGAAATCATTTTTAGAAAATCACTCAGCAGAAACTGAAAAATGTTTTCAGTGAGTTGGAAAACCAGACTGAAGAATTAACCCCCAGACTTAGGTCGTGAAGCCTAGAAATTCACACTGACATGTTTTGTCTTGTTTTGTTTTGTTTTTAAACCTTGGTGAAGTCTGCTTTTATCTGTCATATGTAGGACAGAATCCTGAGGTCACCTAAAGTCATTAGAAATTAGTTACACGTTTTTGTGGTTATTTTGAAAGGGGTTCCATGTTTCCAGGAATCTTACATTTTTACATGGCAGGAGATCGTGCCCCGAGCAATGAGTCATAAACCCCTCTCCAAAAGGCCTAGCCTTTCTTCCTGACAGCTCCGGCTGTCAGCTTCCTGGGAGGAAGCAGTGAGCTGCCTCTTTGATTGACCTCAGCTGTATCACGACTTTTGATTTGAGTAGTCAGGGCAGAAGGACCGATGCCAATCCAGACTTGTAGATAGTAGTTGTATGGAGCTGCCTCACATCCTATTGGCCAGCCTTTGTCCAGCCATCGCTTCTTCAACCAGCGCTGCTTCAACCAGTGCCACAGCTCCTGCCTTGCTGGCCCTGTGCCTTGCTTACTTTCTGTCCTGGTGCTGCTCTGACTCCATGTGTGGGACTGGATGCTGCAGGAATCCCCAGCCCGCAGGCGTGCATGTCCTGAAAGGGTGGGAGTTAACCCCCATGGAATAACCTTGGCTGATAGAAGATGGAGGCTGGGGATAATTTTGAGGTGCAGCAGACAAGATTTCAGACAGTCCCTGCAGGATCAAGCTTGGTGGCCTACAGTGGTGACCAACAAGGGACTGTGTCCTTACAATAGCTTTCCTACTTGCCGTTTCACTGTCCCAGTCCCCTACAGTCTCCAGTCTCCTATTTATGAGGTCACTTCTAAGATGGTCACTTACCACGTACCGCTGGTAAGCCCTTGTCTCAGCTCTGCTTCAGGACAGGGCACAGGGAACTCACGCTGGTTCTCGTATTAAACCAATTCATGCATGCCTGGGAAGGTCACTATGGCCATGTAATTTATCCCCAATTCAAGTGACAACAATTTCTTGATTTTTCCATTAGAGAGGGAATATAATGATGATGGAAAAAGCCCCCAAAGAGGTATGGGTTCCAGTTTAGCCACTAATTATATGTGATCCAAACTATACTATTTAACCTTTTCAAGCTCAGTGTGTGATCTACAAAAAAAGATGACTTAGATTACATCATTTCTAACATCCCTTCCAGTTCCACACTGTATATTTGTGAAATAAAAGCATCTGGGTGACAGTTTGCACTAGCTGCTTTCCCCCTCATTAACCCTAGGAGTTGTTTTGGCTAAAAATATGGCAACACGTTAATGCAACTTCAGACAGGCAAGTGAATCACCCTCCTGAAGGTCTAGATTAGAGAATGAGCAGCTATTCAGAACCTCAAAAAACAATAACGCTGACAAAAAGAGAACCAGCCAGCTTCTTTGGGAGTCAGCAGACATTAGCAGGGGCTGCAGCATTAAGATAAGAACAGAGTAATGAGAAAACGAGTTGCAACCAACTTCCTCGACTGCATTCCAGCGGTTACTCAGTCATTCGTCACATCCCTAACAGGGCTTAATAAATGGACTCCAACCATCGAGATTTTTTTCTCCCTTAGAAGTTACTTGGAAACGTGGCTTGGCAAAATGCTTCTACTTTAAGGAAAATTTGACAAATTCTTGCAAGTGTTAGAGACAGGAAATAAAAACATTAAAGGCATATAGGCTTCTATAAGTTTCAAATGAAAGCTCAATTCAGAAAAAGAGGGAAGATCATAGTAGTTAAGTCAAACATGAGAGCCACAAAACATGCAAAATAAATAGGCTATAAAGCAAATGAGGTTGTAGATGTAGCCATTTCTAAGACATACAAGACATTTACAAGATATAAGATGTTTATAAGATAAATAACATAGGTATTGTAATCTCCATTTTACACATGAAGAAAAGGGGCTCAGAGAGGTAAATGATTTGTCTGATGACACACAGCTAGGTAATGGCAGAGCGGGGATTTTAATTTTTTAAATGTTTTTAAAACTAATTAAAATTTGTACTTATCAAAGTAATACACGCATAGTTAATAAATCAAACAGTATTAAAAAGCATACAGTTGACCCTTGAGTAATATGGAGGTTAAGGATCAATCCCATGTAGTCGAAAACCCACACATAACTTTTGACTCTCCAAAAACTTCCACCACCCCTCAGTATCTGTGGTGGATTGGTTCCAGGACCCCTGAAGATACCAAAATCCATGGATGCTCAAATCCTTTATATGAAACGGTGTAGAACAATGCATGCAGCCAGCCCTCTGCCACCGCGGAGTCCCAATACTGTTTTTGATCCATGGTTGGTTGAATCCATGGATGTGAAAACCCCCAATACACAGGGCTGACTGTATTTATTGAAAAAAATCTGTACGAGGGAACTGCATAGTGCAAGCCTGTGTCGTTCAAGGGTCAACTGTATTATAAAATAAAGCAGTGTTTTCAATATTGCTGCTTTCTTATCCTTTGACTGTATTTCTCAATGCTTTCATAGGATTTTTTTAGTTTGGCCACCATGTTTTTAATTTACACAGCTCTTGCTTCTCCTGTGGTGTCCCTATTATTTTTTAAAGCATCCTGTTCTTGTTTCATGGATGTAATATCTTACTTCCTAAAGATAGTAACAATAGTTTTTGTGATTTCTTCCACTCCCTGTTTTCTCTGATTCCACTTTTTGTTGTTAGTTTCGGCCTCTGTGTTTCATATGGGAGGGTTTCATCCATGATCTGCGATCCTAGGTATCTGTTTGTGTGTAATAGCAAGACATTAAAAGACTAAGCAGGAGTTGTATGTATGTGTCGCACAAACTCATTGCAGGAGACATGTTTATACTAAAACATTATTCATTGTTTATCTGAAATGCAAATTTAACTGGGCTTCTTGTATTTCTGTTTGCTAAATCTGACAACCCTGGGTGTGTGGATTATGGACTTCTAGCTTCTGGGTGACTAGGCTATGGCCTATGGGTTTTTAATGCAGACACTCACAGGGTTCTTTCTCCCATTTTTCCAGAGAATAGACCTCTGGCCTTCTCCAGGGATAGGAGAAAGGTGGTTCTCTGGCTATGTTGGTGGAGAACTTCATAGGCTCTGAGTGTTCTGTAACTGACTTTCTAATAATCTTCTTGTTTTAAGCCTTTAAGAGTGTCACATCTACTTTTCACGGCACTTTTTGTCTCTGAGCCCCAAGCAAGTTCCGCAAGGCAAACTGGCTTTTCTTTCAGAGTTGCGCTCCTCCGTGGGTCCTACTTTTCTCTTCTACTCGGCTAGATCAGTTATCATTCACCAGTTGGCCTTCCACTTTTCACAAATGTATTGACATGTTATGGATCATGTATGTTATATCAGTTGTTATGTACCCTTTCTCTTCCTCCTTGTAGATTTATGCCTTTTAAATTCATTTACCATTTCAGCAAAGTTTCAGGAGGGAGAAGACATAGACACTTGGGCTCACTATGCCAGGTTTAACTAGAATGACAGAAGGAGATTTAAATCCAGACCAATAATTCCAAAGCCTTTACTGCTTCCACTGTTACCATGTAATAACCCATGTAGCAGAAGCCAATGATAAATACGTGTGGCATATGCGAGTTATCTACTCGCGTATCTCTCCTCCCATTTTTTCTTAGTAACAGAATCCTTGGTTTTTAGTGGGGCATGTGATTACAGATACGTGCTGCTTAACGATGGGGATATGTCATGTGAAACCCATCGTTAAGTGATTCCATCATCGTGTGAACATCATGGAGTACACTTACACAAACCTAGATGGTATAGCCTACCACATCTAGGCTATACGGTATACCATTGTTGTATATGTGGTCCGTATTCACCAAACATTACGTAGCATATGACTACATCCAGAATAAAGGCTTCCTTTCCCAACCTTCCTTCAACCAAGGTATGGCCAATGACTAAATTGTGATGAATGAAATATAAGTGGAAGTGTTACGTGGAGTTTCCAGAAAATTCTTTTAAAAGATATCTTGCATCACCATTTGGTTTCTTTCTTCTTTGTCCCTTCCTTCTTTCTGCTAGGTAGAATGTGGATATTATGCCTGGAGCTTGAGCCGCTATCTTGGACTAAGGTGGAGACCATGTGTTGAAGGTGGCAGTACGGAAAGAAAGAAGTAGACTGGGTCCCTGAAGACTTAACATAGTTACTATACCAACTGCAGATTACTTATCTCCAGACTTTTTTTACATGACAAAAAAGTAAGCCACTGTTATTTGGGGTTTTTCTGTCCCTTACAGTTAAATCTAACTCTAACTGATACAATGCCAAAGTGCAGTAATAAAATACCAACACATGTTTCCTAGAAAAGGTGGTAGAAAAGATGAACCTTAAAGGATAATTCAGCCAGATGGGGAAGTGGAGGGATAAGATTCTATATTGGGACAGTAATATGATTGGGGCAAGAAGGGCACTGCATAAGGAATTTTCAAAGGGTAACATGTAGACCTGTCTGGTTGAAGTAGACAAATCGTGTAGGAAAGAAGTGGAAGATAAAAATGCAAAAAGGTTGAAGGCAGTTTATGGAGGGCCTTGAAAGTCAAACCAAGTTTAGAGGTTGCTTTGAAAGCAATGAAACTACTGAAGTCTTTTCAAATGGAAGATGGAGACACAGGTCTTGAATGTGAGGGAAGCTTAGAGAGAAGAATTTCAGAGTCTTCTATATACTTATTTATGTAAAGGTATTATAGAGATGAAGTTAGGGGAGTGAACCTAAGTACAGTAAAAAAAGAAGAACACGGGTTCAAGAACTCATACATGGGAGGAAGGAGAAAAGAAATTCGCAAAGGATCCAGAAAAGGAGAAAGGCAGCTGGATGTTGAGGAAGAAAAGAGAGTAGAAATTGACAATGAGAAGTCAGTAAACCTTCAGATGTCTCAAAGAAGCTAGAAAATAGCAGACATGAGTAAAGATCATCGAATTTGGGGACAAGGAAGTCTCTGGTGACTTCTGAAAGTACAATTTTGATAGAATGTGAAGGTGGATGTGGCTCGTTAAGGCGTAAATGTGTGTTAGAAAAATAAAGGTATTAATGTGCTCCATTTATTTTAAAAGGTAGGCAGTAAAAGAAAGGTAAATTGAAAAGCAATTAAAGATCTCCATCAGGTCAAGTGAAATAATTTTTTAAGGAAGGGAAGTTGGTCTTTAAGAGAAAACTGTGCATATCAGTGAAGGAAGAGATTTCCAGGCTGCCAAAAGACAAGGTACCTGATGGAGCAGGTCTAACAGGAAATGAGAGAGATGGAATTTCCAGTTCAGATGAGGGCCTGAAATTGGAGTCAAAAGGGGAACAGCCTTCTGAGAAAGAGAGCTAGTGGAGAGGCAAGAAATGAAGGCTTGGATTTCTAGTCAACCTTTTAGCAACAAATCTTTTTCAATTAGCACCATCAATTCTATTATAGATCTGACCAGAAGAAATAATAGTTTAAAATAGCAATCTTAGTCTTTAAAATAAAAATGGCCATCACTTAGTTTCAGAGTCAAAAATCTCAAACAAGGCTCGTAACACGGAAAAAAGATATAAATCTCTTGATTGTAGTCCTAATTTGCTTGTTTTACAGATACCACGTTAATGAAGTTCATTTAGGTGAGAAAAAAAACAAGAAAAACACATTGATATCAGTGCTAGAATAACAAGCAATCCCCAATATGGACCTGAAAATTAATTACCGGTTGAAATTTTAGATATCCATTTGTCAAAGAGATCAAATGCCAATACCTACTCAAAGTACAGCGTGAGGTCTGTTGCGAGTATTGACTGCTTCAAAAGTTGCATAAGGTCACTATATTCCTTGGAGGACAAATTAGCAAAGATGTTGTGACCCTGTAATGAGAAAGTGAAAAGTCACAAAAGACAACATTAAATCTGAGGTTGTTGAGTACATGTTTTTCCTATATTAAATAAATAAATAAATAAATAAATATATATACACACACATATATATATGTATATACAAATATATATATATTTGTATATGGGAACATGATAAAACAATTTAAAAAATGCTTAATGAAACTGTGCACAAATACAAACTGACTCCCTGGCAAACACAGCAAAGCCAGAAAGTGCAATCATTTCTGAGGAGGACAACGAAGGGACACAATTTCCTGTGGAATTACTGAGTATAGAAGCTGACAAATCTTTCCGGCCCTAAAAAAAAATCCTAGCTTCATTATTAAGGACTTTAGTTGCCATTTTGGAAGTACCTGCTATGGCAAAAAATGACTTCAAAGAGGAGAAAAAATATTAGACTAGTGGTTCCTAACTGGAGGAGACTTGAGCAATGGGGGCTTTTGGCAATGTTAGAGACATTTTTGATTGTCACACTCAGGGGGGTGCTACTGGAACCTGGGGAAAAGGCCAGGGATGGTACTGAACATCTCACAATGCGCAAGGCAGTCCGAACCACAAAGATTTACATGGCCCAACACGTTCAAACTACTAAAATTGAGCAACCCTTTAAAGATCCATCTTGATGAAGTGTGTGATAGATTAAATTCAGTACATAATTACTGAGTAGCTAGAATGTATAAGATACTGTTCTTGGCATAGTTCTTGGAACTCTAAAGAGGCCTTTGACCTAACAAAACTTGCAAATACAGCTCTCTCTCCATACCTTTGAAAAGCACACTTCTTTTCATCAAAATTTGTTTTAGTCACACTAGGCAGCTCTACAATGTCTTTAGTAAAGTGAAAAATCTTTCTATGAAGTGGCTGAAAATCCACTTAATTTGCTTTGATAGTCAAGGACTTTTTTATTTATCAGGTTTTCTTAGCATGAAATACCAACTCATAAACATGTGGCCTGGGAACTGACCAGCTTTAACCGTAGTGTTGAGAGCCAGAAGATGGTGCAGAAAGAAGTGGGTGGAATGACTGCCTGAGAATAAACTATTCTCCAATGAGAGGTAAATTAATTCTTTCAGGGAAACAGAATATCAATTAGCAAATTACCACCTACCAGGCACCAGATGATAATCTGCTCCCTGAGTTAATTTATCTCATTGGGTGAACCCGCCACTCCTTAAAGACTAGAGTATATTGGTTCTACCAAGGAGCAGGTCCAATATTAATAATAATTTTCAAATGAACTCTTCCAGACCCTTAATTCAGTCATTTAGGAAGAAGACAAATAACTAAACGAATGCCACACCATAATTCTGCCTGGGTTTCTTTGCCGGAGCCTTGTCCCACGGATCAATCACAGACTGGTGCACTGGGGCCTGGGAAGAATTGGTTGGAAGCTATGGAACTGTAGTCACATGTCTACTGTCTCCCAGGAAAGAAACACAGGCACATCTCACTTTATTACACTTCACTTTATTACGCTTCACAGATGTTGCATTTTTTACAAACTGAAGGCAAGAGACCCTCTTCAGCAAAAAGATTAAGACTCACTCTATTGCAATACTCACTTTATTGCGGTGGTCTGGACCTGAACCTGCAAAATCTCCAAGGTATGCCTACATAGCTCTTATGAGCGAGTTACAGTAAACACTAACGTGAGGTCCAGGAGAAAGCTGGTCTGAATTTGAGGATCTTGATTCTTCTGTGAGAGTGTGCATTTGACTACTTTTCAAGGACAGGTAGTAACTAATACAAGTTACAGCTAACAGAGTGACAAAGCGAGCCAGATCAACCTTAATAATAATAAAAAAGTTAATTGACAATCAGTGTATTGTTTAGATGCAATTGGCCTCCTCCAGTGCCTCAAGGGTTTGCTCCCTGAAATAGATTTGTCTCCCTGAAATACTGCTTTCACTTGTTTTTGGAGGAGTGTGGCACTGATGGAAAAAGAACCAAATGGAGGAAGAAAGGTCTGGGGCAACTTTCACGAAGTCATCTAACCTCTCTGTGCCTTCGCCTCATTGGGAAAGTGGGTTGATAATGACTTCTGCACTTTTTGCCTTTCTGATAGGCAGCGTGAGGGTGGGGTGGTGGTGGTGGGGGAAGTGCTGGGGCAGGGCCTGCATGCCCCAGTGGCGCACTGCGTGCTTCTGTTTTTACTAACCTGCATTCTTCATAGGGAACTTTGAAGTGAAGGGCAGCTGGACGTATTTTGTTTGTATGGAAACACATTCTGAGTTAGTGGGGTTTGTTTCCAGACACACAAATGATCTTTTGAGAAAACATTGACATCATGTTTATAATCCCTATTATTACAAACAAAGGGGGGAGTTTCTGGGGTCCGAGGTAAAAACCCATCTTATTAGTAGCACAGAAGACATAGTCTGAACCCAATTCCTCCTGTTCCTACTTCCCTCTTTCACAGCACTTAGCTAACACAGGTTTTCATAGGAAAATTCCTGAGCCACAGATGCCGGGATGCTGGTTTCTGTCAGAGTTCCCGAGAGTCTGACCCATGATGTTTCCTTCCCAACTGAAAATATATCTCCCCCGGTGGGATCATCCTTCCCCAGCTGTATCCAGGTTCCGGAGTGCTGACTCTCCTTTATGGGGTCGAAGAAAGCTTTCATGGTATTGCAAAAGACATGCTTTCTCAAGATAGACTGGAAGAAAAAAAACCTCCATATTTAATGATGCTATTCTAGCGAAGCAGGGCCTTAATGATGATAATAATAATAATTAATGGCACAGCTAGAGAACTGACAAATAATGGGGAACAGATGATCCCTTCCTGGCCTCAAAGAAAAAAAAGGAAAGAAAGTCTGTACGCCTGTAGAAAATTAAACAGATCCTTTCCTGGCAATTTCAAACTTATACATGCCTCAGCCAGAGTCAGTAAGTGGTTTTTCTTTTTCTCTATGGAGAGCTAAAAGTATAAAAGTATTTCCAAGGCCTGCAATGCCACATGCAGCAAAATAAGGCATATGGCCTTAGCCCTGGGTCTCAAGTTTAGCTGCACTTCACACTTTCAAACTAGTCCCACCAGCAATTTAAAGTTTTTATTTTTTATAGGTTTCTCAATTGTGCTAATAAAGTGTAACTTTCTCACCCTGTTTCTGCTTCTGCCATCTTTCAAAATGGCTTCGGGTTTCACAAAATGGGAAGGTTGGGCCACTCACTGCTTGGATTGAGTCACTGAGTTAGTGGGATCTGTCCCCCTTACAGAAGGTGACACGCCCTTGGCAGTCACCTCTGCCAAGTGAATCTGAAAAGCCTCCAAACAAATAATAAAATCCAAATGAATCAGCTCAGGTAGAAATGGAATGAGATCCTTGTTCAGGCATCTGAATGAATATAAAAAGCCATGAAAGAAAGGTCTTTAGTTGGGCTTAAAAATCTTGTTCCACTTCTCTGTGTCTACCTGTGACACTACAAAGAAAGAGAGGTTGGAAACATAGTTCCATTGGCTTTGTGTCAAGGAAAGAAGCAGGACATTAGGTCTGTACCTCACTTTGAAGGATCATCACGGCGTGGTTGAAATGGTGGTGCTCTAAGGTAGCAGAGGTTCCGTAGAGTTGAGCCAGGGCAGAGCCACTCCTGAAAGAGACCAGAAGGGTCAGTGATGGAGTCCCGTTACCTGTCAATGATCACCCAACACCTGCTCTTTGGATCAAACTGCTTCTCGTGCTTTGGCCAAGGGCCGATACATGAGCAGATACACTCTCAGGTGACTGCTTGTGTAGTTCACTAATCTGTTAAATCAACCTTTCAGGAACCTTCTATGTGTTAGGCTAGATGTTGTGGATGATACAAAAGTGAATAAGACATAGTTCATGACTCTAAGAAATTTAATAGTAAAGGAGATGAAATGTGATCATAGGGAAAATAATGCACATAACACACAATACAAATACCACACAAAGTGTTCCATGCTCAGTGGGTGATTTGAAGACAAGAGACATAATTTCTGGCTTTGGGGATCAGGATAGGCTGCATACACTAAATCTTACACAACTTCTGAGTGTCCAGAACAATTGTCTTTTACCAAATGTATTTGACTCTTCATGGGAAAAGACCTTGTGAATATTTTACATTTTATCAACTTTACATGTAAGGTTTACAAGCTTCTCCTAAGGTTTTCCAGCCCACAGTCCCACTGTAATATCTCAGGGTAGAACTCTGGAAAGTTTCCTAAATTTGGAGTCAGACCTCCGTTCTTGATTATAGCTTTGGGCAGTTAGTTGGTCATGTTAAGCTTCAGTTTCTTTGTCTCTAAAATTATGATAATACTATCCACCTCACCTGTTATTTATGAGAATACAATAAAATATCTGAAAGTGCCTATCACAGTACCTGGCATGTAGTAGATTGTAGTCTATATTAATAGTTAAAACTCATATAGATTTTTCCATTTTAAATAAATAAAATGTTAGTTGATCCTTGAAAGTATTATTCTGAATTATCTTTACATTTTGCTTACGTAGAACAAACCATTCCTCAACAATGTCAGTTCGGCAAAGTGTTTATTTAAAACATTCAAGTGTATTCATTTCCAATTCTATTGGTGTGGGATTAAAATCATCTTAAGACTCAAAAGAGACCCAGAGACGCCTAGGGTTTAAAGTGCAATCATAGGACTCTGTTGAAGACATATCCAAGTTCTTGTGTTCTTTCTTACTCATTGCAAGGAGTTTGGACATTGAAAGGGCAATTTAGCCTTAACTTGGAAACACTGGAGATTGACAGCTCACAGTCTGCTCTGCTAGTGAGAGGAGCAAACACTGTATCTAAATGCTCTGTGAAGGATTTCACAGAGTCACCAGCTGCCCTCTAGTGTGAGGTGGCCCAAGGTCGTGGCCAGTTGGAAAGACTCAGAACTGACCACGTGTTGGAAAACACACAGCCGGGTAGGTTCTGTAGGGATTATTATGAATAGGGGTTCTTAAAAAGGGCACTAGATTTTAATTAGGCATGTGTTATTTCTTTAAATCTTACCTTAATCTATATCATTTAATAAGTGAACATTTGTTAGGCTAATCTTAGTAATCGGTGATTAATATTTAATGTTAGTTACTATTTTTCTAACATGGAGTTCATTTTTATGAAAATACGTTTTTCAAAAAGCACACTATATTATGTCTTGGCTATATTTGTCTTGGCTTTTGAATTTCTAGGATGTTTTATACGCATATCACATCCTAATGCTTGGCACGGAGTAGGTGCTTAAAAGAATATTAGCTGCTTGGCTAATAAGCTTGCAGTAGTATGTCTAGAGATTATAGTTAAAATTGGAAGGTTGGCAGTAATAAGTGTGTTAACATATTTTATAATAATGTTATTAATAATAATAGCTATCCTGAGTAAGTACCTATCATGCACTAGGCAACGGATTAACAACTTCATATGTTATTTCATCTAGTCCTGACAATGACCATGAAATAGTATTGTCTTCTCACTTTACAGATGAGGAAACCAAGGCTCAGAGAAGTTCTGCTACTTTTCCAAGGTCATAAAGCTAGTAAGTAAAGCTCTGGATTAGAATCCAAGTTTTTAAGCTTCTTCTCATTACATAAAGAGAAAACTAATTATAACTCATACATTTCTGATATTCCATTCTCAATTTTTGCCAAGATGGTTGTCATCAATAAAAGAAGATTTCATAATTCAGAATTCTATTGGGGTAACTGCTAACCACAGGCTCAGACTTCTGTGATTTGTTTCTACTAATCATCCATCCCCAGATGTCTCTCTTACTGGTGTGAATCCTGATAACAGAGTCATTGGTGTAAAGAAGGGTAATATTTTTGCATCTTGACCTCTTCCTTTATCGCATTGGTTTAGCAGATCTGATAAAGTTAAATCAGCTAGACGACCACAAATCATTTTATATGTAGTTTTTCAGGATGCGTAGGATGTTTCCTCCTTAATTGGGGAACAGCTTATAACAAATACACTGGTGCCTCTTATGCTGCCCTTCTCCCTCTTCCCCAGGTCCACATGGCTTCTGAACTGCTGCATTTCATCAGAAGGACTCTTAGGGTGTTTGTACAAATGCAGCTGGTGACTGCCTGTGATTTGAGCATTTTCAGCCTCAGACTCCCTCTTTGTTCCCTTTTTCAATTCCATCGTATGTTCTCCTCACCCTCACACAATACTGAGTTAATCACAAAAATAAAACTTTGCCACTGAACCAGACAAATGCTATGAAAGTTCAGGAGGACACTGTGATGAATTAACTAATACATTCAGTCATTCATCTAACGTTCATTCAACCAACAAGTATTGATGACTTCTGATGCCAGGCTGCAAGCATGTGGATTACCAAGATAAGGAAGACATCGTCTTGCCCTCAGGAAGTTCACAGTCTCCTATAACTGTGTAGGAGACTTTCTCTGACCAGACTTACACTAACAAGGCTCACCTTTCTGCAAGCAAGGTGCCATCTTAGCATTCATAGAATGGAACATGGCCCTAACTCTACTTTGACTTTTCTAGAATAAAATCATCTAAGGAAGAATGCTTCCATTTCTTTATGGATTCTTTATATACACTATTAGAGTTGGTTTCTGTCAGATTTTCTAAGACTGCAAAACCTTTTGGTGCTTTTTCTCTGAGGCCAAGTCTCACTGAGCATTCTGCCTGTACCTGAGGTATACACACACGCTGTGAATTTCCTGGGATGGCAAGAGTGAAGTCTACACTGATAAAAATTGTTTTAAGTGGCAAAAACGTATCTGTTAGGATAAACTTTGTCAAAAAGTATTCTACAGAATACTAGTTCTTTGGTATGTCAAATGGCATTATGAGCAGAAATAAAAAGGGTCCCATGGTCAAATATGTTTGGGAAATGCTGGGTTTAAAAAGTTAAACTGTTTCCTCACTGTAGAATTTCCCAGTATACTTTGTGTAAAGGCATACTTCCACTTTTTCATGTAAAATATGAAAAAAAAAAACCCAAACTGCCCCAAATCAACCTATGGAAAAAATTGACTTTAACACCACACCTCATTTTAATTGTCTGTGGTAAGTATATCCATCATATAAGTAGCTTTGGGGCAAACACACTTTAATAGTAAATATATATATATATATATATATATATATATATATATATTCATATTCACAGGTGTGTGTGTGTGTGTGTAGAGAGGAGAGAGGAGGAAGAGAAGAGTCTCCAAATTCCATCAGCACAGGAATATTTATGCATGCAATTATTCATGATGCTTATTATTGATTAGGTCATCCGAACATACTAAAGGTTTTCCTTTCCAGACAGGCAGCACACTGCGGGGAAACTTATTGAAAAGAAAAGTCAGAGTGAAAATTCTGTCCCTACAGGCATTCAGCACTTTGCACAGGCACCAAAAAAAGAAGTGTGCAAATGGAAATGTACCTTCATAACTTCCCGAGCTATGCATATGCTTTGAAAAAGTGACTTAACGGAAATGTGCAGCCATGACTTAACAGGAAACTTTAAGAAGGAAAACTATGAAAGGTAATTAGGAAATTGAGAATTGTTGGGAGGTGGCGAGCAATGGGATTAGGCTGTCATTGCAGATTAATGTGCCCCAGTATTTCACTTCTGGGACCTGGCCGAAAGCGACAAGATGGGTTTTCATTCCCAAGAAATGAGTATAAGAGATTATGCTAGAAATGAATAGAAGAAGTCTCCTAGGAGAATATACTACAAAGCTGCTTGGTACTGATATTTAATCATCAGGGGCAGCTGTAATAGAGAGGGGGATGAGTGGGAAATGCTGTCCCTGGAGAAAACAGGAGAGAGGTGTTAACAGCAATTTCAAAGCACTGTGGGATCGCTGCCCTCTCTTATTGATCATTCATTGCACGTACTCCAATACTTAAAAATTAAGAACAAAATATGAAAATGCAAAGGTTCACTTATCAGAAAGGCTAAGAGAATAAATCATATCGTGCTATAACTAAAGTCACAACTTTTTATTGTACGGGCATTTTGCCTTTTATATAGTAATTTGTCCCTTGCTAAATGTCTCCTGTTTTTTTTTTGTAGTCTTATATATGAAAAAAAAGGTAGCATATGTTTTGCTTTACATAATAATTGGTGCATTTAAATTCCATTTCCAAATCAGTTGAAAGGTGGGAATCAGACTGTGAATAATTTCAGGGAAGGCACTGTTTGTTATCCATCTTTATTTCTCCCACAATGCCTAGCACAGTGCCTTGGAAATAGAAAGCACTCAATTATTGGGGAATAAGAAAGGAAATAAAGATATAGATTTCTTCCTAGGGATTTTCTAAACAGTGGCACACTTACCGAATAAATCTTACTCTAATCAATACAGAGATATCTCCTTTACCATGACAAAAAAGGTCTTTATCAGCATACATCGTCAAAGGAAATTTTATAATTGAGGTTTTGCAATTATGTTTTACCTTTTAAACTGCAATTACTTTTGCACCAACCTAATAACTGTGGTTGGTTGGCGGTGGCACGAGGGGTATAAGTTCCAACAGATAGAGGCAGGACTAATGGATATCCCATTCCTTAGTCATCTTGAGGATATACATCAGACCATCTTGGAATAAGCAGACTTGATCGTATGGTGTGAGGATGCAAAAAATAAACAAATGAAATGAAATTTGAGTTTTCATACCAGCGACTTAATACCTATCTAATATGTATGAAAACAGTTTAATCTTATGCAAGTAACCTAGGATTTGGGTATCTCAGTTTCATTTTTGTAAAATTAAGGTGTTGAAAAATATTAGTACCAAGGTCTAGTTTAATTCTAATGATTTTTATAGTTCCACATCTTGATTTTCTGGATCTCAAAACATATTTTAGTTTTTCATAGCTCATGTATATGGCAAATCAGCCAATAAACTGGAAGCTCAAAGGCCCAAAATAAATATCACTGGTCATGGGAGATAGTATGATGTGGTGGTTAAAGAATGGCTTTTGGAATTAGCTCGGCTCTAAACACCACTCTGCCATATTCTGGATGTACGAATTTGGGCGAGTTATTTACTTCCTGAAGTTTAGTTCCTCCCTTAAGTTCCTCCTAAAACGGAGACGAAAATACCTACCCTCCACGTATGTGGGTGGGTGCTTAAGATAGCAAAGAACAAGTAAATTGTAGTTCTTCTCATTGTCTCAGGGCCTGTTAGTTGCAAAGGGCAGAAATGAATTAGAACCAGCTTCACTAAAAAATGGTTGATTAAATGGTGCCAGGAACTCTGAGGGAGCTCAGTTATCACAAGTATGGCTGGGTCTCCTGGAAATAGGAGTAGAGATATGGAAAGCCAGGAATCAGGTCTGCTTTATCTCTGTTTCTCTAAGGTTGTATAGTCTCTTCTTTCTGCTTCTCTCCGAGTATCTACTTTCTTCTCTCTGAAGATTCGCTTTTTTATTTCTCTTATCCACTTGGGATGTGGTCATTCATAGCTTTTCCTAAAAGGTAGCCTCACTTCTCAAGTCTACACGGATCTGCGGCTTGGATCGCAACAGCTAACTGAGTCAATTATCATGGTAATCCAGCTTCAAATTCCTGAGCGATAAAATACGATTAGATGGATTTTGATTAGGTGTGTACTCTTGGTCCAAAGAGCTGAGAGGTCAACTAGTAAGAAGGGCTGCTCCTCTCAGTGTGATACAGAGGCTCCCGCTGGGGAGGTGGTGCTGGGTATCCCAGTACAAGTATTGTACACTTGACCCTTATAGGAACACACAAGGTTCTTGCTCTTGTTTTACAGACACAATTCTAACACATTTATCTTTTTTTTATGCATGAGGCACAACGGTCTGGGATTGGGGCTTCAGCAGAGCGGTGGAGACCCTGCATGAAGGATCGTGTGGAGCAGGAGGGCAAAGGGAGAGGACGTCAGCAGTGCCGGCTACAGCAGGAGGAGAGAAGCCTAGATGAAATCCTTTGTCTGGAAGACAATGGAAGAGAGACAGTTCTAGGAAGGACGGAGTGGAAAATAGGTCTCATGGCAAGAAGAGTCAAGCAAGAGGGACAATAAGAGTGTCCAGAGCTCTGAGAAAAGGGAATGCTGACAGGATCACTGAGGGCAGTTGCCCTGACAAGGCCAAACTCAAAGCCATGTGGGAGGGCAGGGGTTCTGAAAGTGAAGGCAAAGAACAGACAACTTTCCAAGAAGATTGACTAAAAGGACAGAAGAGAAACGGAACAGATGCTAGAGGGAGAAGTAGGGATTGGGGTGGGTGTTTTAAGATGGACGAGAATTGTTCATATGAATAGGATGTTCAGAGCTAGTAGAAAGGGGAAGGAAGATACAGGGCAGAGAGAGGAAGATTGATGGAGGAAGGTCTCAGAGGAGGGAGCAAGGAAGGGATCCAAAGCTGAGGTGGAGGGATTAGCCTCAGACAAGAGGAAGGACAGCGCTTTCACTGAGATAGGAGGTTAGGAGGAAAGGATGGAGCCAGACAGATAAGTTTGTATGTGGCAGGGGAGGAAATTGAGAGAGTTCTCGATTGATGGCCTCAATTTTCTCAGTGAAGGAGGAGGCAAGGTGATCTGCTGAGTGGAACAGGGGAGGTGGTAGATAGGAAACGGTTTAGAAGGGAGAGCATTCACTGTATGTAACTGCTAAGAGCAATGGGGGGCAGAGCTGGCTAGAGACAGAGAATCTGGGGAGTACTGAGCATCTGGCTGACTTGGGAGAATGTATACTTGGTGTATCTCAGACTTTCACAACGGTGGCATTTTCTCCTGAAACCTTTAAAAGTCTAGGCAGAGGAGCAAGAAATTAAACCATTAACTTGAATTGGGGCTGAGTGTTTGCAGAGTGGATGTCACAGAAGGGTTAGAGGGCCAAGAAATTATAGGCTATTGAGAAGAGCGAGTTGATGTGATGGGCTGTAAGATCCAGGATGGACAGAGAAGGGCACACAATCAAATTCATTTCCTAGATCAGAAGCAAACACAAGCAGCCAGGACCCCACGGCTTTAATAGGCAGGTGCTTTGGTGGAACAAAAAAGAGTGGTGAGCTGTTGACACACAGTGATCTGTTGATGTCGCAAATTATGGAAGTACACCTGTTATATGGGGGCTTTGAAATCGTTACCACATTGTTGAAGACTTCCTTTACTTCTCCACCCCCAAACTTTTTTCTGCAGCCTCTGAACTCACATATTTTGTTTGCAGACAGGTACTAAAAAGAACATTAAAACTGGACCCTCAATACCAGAGTTAGGAGATCTAGGTTTTGGTCTTATTTCTGGCACCCATAAATTCTATGGCTTGGCCTCAGTGTGAGTCACCAAGCAACGGATAGCTTGTCCAGTTCAGCTTGCTTAGGGACAAATGATTCTGTCTGAGCACATCATGAACCTACACATCCCAGTGTTGATGTAATTCCTTTGTTTCCCACCTTTCCGTGGGAGGAGGCAGGGGAGGAGCAGAGACCTTATTCCTCGTGCATCATTACTTCTCTGCCGATCATATGAGATTCAGCATGAAAAGAACCTGGAAGAGATTCTATTGGGGAAGGAAGAGATATTTTGCTTCATAAAATTTCTAAGACCACTTTGATTTTAATAATCTTAAAACTATTCTTGGATTTGAGAGTAGCAAATCCAAGAAGCTTATAAATGCCATGAAAGCAAATATTCTGGAAGGACAAAAAAAAATAGGCCCTCTAAAATCTGAGCTTTGTCATCTGACTGAGGTCAACAGAGACAGACCAAATCAACAAGCAGGACATGAAGGGCAAATTTGCAATTAAAAGAAGAATAGGGAATTATAAAGATGGATGGGCCCCATGACACGCACGCCCAAGCCGGCCTGGCCTTGGCCTCAGATGCCAGAAATTAATGCTTTACTCTTTAGCACTCGTCACCTTTGGCTCGGAACCGAAAGGCAAATGCATTAAAATAACAACAATTAGAACACTTACTTAGCTTGGAAGGCATTGTTGGTTCCCCTGTGGTCAAGGTCATGACACAGGCATCCCACAATCACCGCTAAAATTTCCACTTCGGTCAGAATCTCTTGAAACCCAGCGGTCTGGGAAGAAGAGAAAATGGCAACAGTCACGACTCAGGGCAAGGAGGATGGATAAGGTTTGTCGGTTGAGCGACAGTCAGCTCTGTTTTCATACCCACATCATTTAAGGAAATGATTAACTGCCACTCCCTTCGATGACAGTGAGTTGGGTGGTCAGTTGCACAGCCTAAGGTCCCCCGCAGTGATGAATTAGCTCACTGTCACAGTGGCTCACGCTGGCACACCAGAACAAACTTCGGGGTTTGTTGTATTTTTAGAGAAGAGGCGGTGCTATCCAGACACAGTGACAGTCTGGCAAAGGCCCAGAGCAAAATGTGTTTTGTGAATCTACATTTCATTGATAAGCATCTAGTGGTGGAGGAAAAAGGGGTGAATTAAGAACTGAATGCTATATCCATGGGCTGCCACTCAAACGAAAGCCGGCCAAAGAAAACACAGTTTTTTGTTTTGTTTTGTTTTTTGTGTTTTGCATTAGAGAAGCAACTTAGAAGTACTGAAATTGTTACATGATACTATTCTGGAAGTTATCTTGTAAATACCAGAACTCATAGTAGCCTGGAGGACAGATTAAATTCATACAGATAATAAGGCAGTGCATGTCTTGAAAACTAGAATTTGGCAGAGGATTAGCCACCTGAAGTTGGAGCGTCCATTACATGGAATTCTTTTTCTTTATTATCCTGTGGGAGCGTGCTTGTGAAACGTACAGGCGTGGTATGATTTATTTGGGGCGTAGTGTGATGTCACTGTGCAACCCACAGCAGCAGTGCTTCTTTGCTTCCTGCTCTCCCTCGATCAGCTTGGAGGAGGAAGCAAACCTCTGAAAAAGGTCTTATGCATGATCTTGTTCCAAGGCCATCATGTCTCCTTCCTTTTACTTTGTAAGTCTCCCATTTCATTACTTACTAAAATCTCCATCAGAGAGCAAGAATAAGGGAAAGGGAGGGTTCACATCACTTCCGTTTTCACGTGTGTTTTTCCCCCAAATCTAGGATCACTAGCTAGTATGTGTAAGACACTTCTTTTACATCAATAAAAACTTTGTTTTTTAATTAATTGCGATTTTATTGTAGAATTAATTCAAGAAGTTTCTGTGCTGACAATTTTATTTTTAAAAGTTGAGTTGGGTCCACTGCTACATTTAGAAATGTGTAATTTCATTTGCATACTAAATACGAATGTTAAATTGTCTGGGAGGGGATGAAATAGCCCATATCAAAGTTACATGTGCTCTTTTGTTTTAAAATTTGGAAGTAGCTGCTGGTTTTAAGTTAATTTTATTTTACTTAAAGTATTACATGCAATAGTTTTTAAAAAATTCAAATTGTTGTAAGAGACTTAGAACCAAGAACAGCAGTCCCTCATCCTTTCTCTTTCCTGATTCCCAAAGGCAACCACTTTCCATTTTCTTCTTTACCTAATTTGGTAGGTATTTTCCACCACATTTCTAAATAGTATTCAATGTGTTATTAACACTTAGTTATTCATCAAGTATTTATATAGTCCTTCCCATGTACCTGACACACTCCTTTGAGCTTTACAACTATGTAACTTATTCGATTCTCATAACAGACCTGTGAGGTAGGAACTATCATTACCCTCAGGTACAGATGAGGAAACAGGCACAGAGATGCTGTGTGCCCACGGTCTCATACAGTGCTTTCCTGATGATCACTCTATAAATACTTTTCACTGCAAAGTCAGCTAGTATCTGATAATTGTTTCCTTTCTTATGTAAATGTTTTCTTTCCCTGGAGTTAAGATTTCTTTGAACATATACGTCTTCTCACATCTTACACAACTCTGCAACCAGTCAGAAATCCCTTCTTGTACTGGGGACCCTGCTTTATATAGTCTGAGCATTCTCTCTGCTGCCAGCTTTCCTCTCTTGCGATCTCCTATCTCCTGCATCCCAAACCTCTCTTCATTTACTCTCCAGTTTTCAGGAATACTTCTGCCAGTGGCTTCACGAGGAAGGGTGTTAATTTTTTTAACAGTAGGGGAGTTAATTTTTTATTTTTTGGAGGTTTTGCATGACTGAAAATGTCTTTAACCTATTCTCCTACTCAATTGTTAGCTTGCCCAATAATTTTTGGGGGCAACATTTTCACTCCAAATTTTGAAGGATTGCTCTATTGTTTTCTAACTTCTGAAGTTACTTTAGAAAAACATATGTCATTTTTCTTTCTAATACTTTGTTACTTGATTTTTTTTCTCTTAGAATCATCTATCTCTGGGGTTTAGTAATTTCACAAAGATATGCTTTGGTTTGGGACTTTTCTCCCCATTTTGCTTGATTCGCTTTTTCTTCAGTACAACATTCTTGTAATCTTTCTTTTTTATTAATAATTTCCTCTTCATTATTTTTTTTTCTGTCCTATTTGAGTAGAAGTCCAACTGGTTGGACATTGGACTTCTTGTATTGATTTCCTTGTTCTCCTACCTTTTTGTTTCCATTGTCCATGATTAGTTTTTCTCTCTTATATCCTAGGAGTAATAATATTTTTCACTTATAAGCATTTTCTTATCTGCTGCTCTTTTTCTAATAGCATACTATTCTTCTCTCATTAATGCATTGTTGTCTCTTGTCTGTTGAGGATATTAATTATAATTCCTCTGAAATTATCTTTTGCTTCCTGATTGCCTGTTTCCTCTGAACTTTTTCTTTGTGTTTGGTGGTTTCCTCAAGTGCCTGGTAGTTCACTCACACGAGAGTAAAGCATTGCAGTGTTCATCACACACCAGTGCACAGGGATGGTGCGTAGATTGTTGGGCCCTTGACACAGGGTGAGCAGATGGACAGCTGGTTTTTTGCTGGAGACCCCCAAATGTTGGTATCTAAACTCATTTCCTCTGGCCTTTTCAGTCTCTTGCTTGGAAATGGCATAAACACAGGTGTTAGCATTCTGAGAAAAGAGAATGGAGTGTCTCACCTTTGAGGATGTAGACGTTCCCTTAATTCTCTTATTTTCAGGATGTATCTCACCCTAACTTTTCTTTTGCTGATGTCCCCAAGTCTGGGGGGCAGTTTCTCCAACAGATACTCTGAGTATCCAGCAGATACTTTGGTTTCCTAAGTAGATGAAGGGAACAGTAGCCCTCTGACTACATGGATAGGGGGTGTGGACTGTGGACTCGCCTCACCTCATCCCACTTCTGTGGCATCTGATGCCTTCAGTTCCTGCGCTTTGACAGCTTCTGGGGGGACACTGTTTCTCATGTGTACCCCTTCTTCTACTCACTCACCCTTAAGGCCCTGGGGTTGGACCTCCCTTTTCTCTGCTAAGCTGTGGACTATCCTTCCTCCATTTTCTGCCTTTATATATTATAGTGCCATGACAGCTGGAATTTGTGTCTATTTCTTGTTCTCCCTGTTATTTGGGGGTGACTTGAAAGGCGAAGAGGAGATCAATATCTTTGTCATCTTGAAACTGTAAGTCAGTTCACTTGGGTTTAGATCTTGCAAATACTAAGTAAATCCTGGAAGTCTATCAACTAAGAAATTATCAACAATACTACAGAAATTAGTGCTGTGAACAACAATGAAACAGCACAGAAATTTGAAAAGATGTTACCTTTGAAAATGCTATTGATTAGAACTAGCTGATGAATTAGAACAGTACGAATAGGGATGGGGATAATGGTAAACTAAGGTAATTTGATTATGGATTTAATTAAAAGTTAAAATTGAATGCCATGTAATAGACCCAAGATCAAAATCCCAATTCATTTTTAAGCTATCAGTCATCACGCATTATCTAACATGATGGTATATATTTTATGGTATAATATGATGGTATATATTGTACTATAATGTTCTTGGGAAGACAACCACCTTCCTTCCCAGCCTCCCTTCCTGAAAATCCAGCATCTAGTTCTTAAACTATTTGTATCATGGATACTTTTGAGAATTTGGTGAAAGCCATGGACCCTCTTCCCAGAAATTATTCTATGTTTTTATGGTGTTCAAAGTCCATGGAGCCTACCTCTGAATCCTCAGAATAAAGAAACCCTGAAGTACAGCACACACCCAGTCATACAAAACATATTTACCTCTCTCGACTGTGATACCTGAGTTACTGAAGCAGCACCTATCTCTTGACTGTGATTTAGAGCTGCCTGGTAAATGGTTTCTGAGAGTCGTCAGGCCTGAAAAGAGTCCACCTGCCACTAAGTGTCCATTTGCCCCTCCCCCACCCTCATCCATCTTCTTTCTGGTCCTATCTGTTCCGACCTACACTTACTCACATTGAGAAAAAAATCAACTGCCTACTGAAGACAATATATTTTCAAAGGAGAACAGAGTGGCAACAAAGGTATATTTTAATGCATTTGTTCTATTCTTGACTCTATTTTATTCTTTTATTTTCAAATAAACTATCTTTTCTGCTTCTCATCCAATTATGGATTCTATTGACCTTAATGTTCATTTATCTTCTCACCTGTATTCCCACATATCAGAAACGTACAGCAGTGAATACAATATGTCTAGGTAAAGAGACAGTTAAGGCAGATAGGCCTAGTTCCCACGTCACCCTCTCCAGAGAAGCCTGTGACGACCCTGTGAGCAGGCCTCCAATGACAGCCCTTTGCTGGGCTAACACATATGCTGGGATAACCCTACCCCCAGCCTCTGTAGCATATAATCACTGGAACTCCTCCCAAACAGTAACATTGCTTCATAGGGTCCCCTAGACTGCCCAGTACTTTCCTATCACTTAGTCAACACAAAATTTAAACCAGCTAGGATATGTCCCTAAATCAAAGCTGATCCTGTACTGTGTCAGTGAATGGAGGACTATCATGGCCAGAGAAAAATGACTGCTGCTTTGTGGCTCTGTAAAATCCATAATGTAAATATTAGATGATGCTAGAGAAGCTTTGTTTATTTAACAAAAATGTTATTAGGCGCTTATTGTGTATCAAGCAATTGTTGTATCTGACAAAAGAGGCTCAGGATAATACTGATAGAAGTTAACACTTCTGTAGCACTTAGTATAGTCCTGTGAGGGTGATATTTTTTCTCTTCCCCCTTTTATGCATGAGGCTATGGAGGCACTAGATTACACTGCTAGAAGGTCACAGAGGTAGTCTTGGCCCCCATGCGAGCCGGCTCCTCAGTCTGTTCTTATCCACTGTGCTATTCGCTGCTCAGGTGAGGGTGCAGGTGCCATTGTGCAGCCTAACACTTGTGATGACAGGATGTTAGATAACAGGGCTTTAAAGAACCACTTGGTCTGTGCTTTATTCTATGAAGGATGTCATCCTTGAATAGTAAGAGGTTGATATTGCAAGCCATTGGGCATTTTGAGCCTAAAAATGGTTCTTGTGCATCAAGATGTAACTGATAATAAACAGTGCTTTACAAATGAGATAATAGAGAGGAAAGACAGATACAATGGTTTGTATGTACCATCCCAACTTAAAAATGTCTCAATATATGCAGAAAATGACTGTCAGGATGCACATCAAAATGTTACCAATAGTGGGATCACAGGTGACTTAAAAATTTTTCCTTTGTGCCAAAAATTTCCACGAAGAACATTTATTCATATATATATATATATATATATATATATATATATATATATATATATATATATAGTATGTGTGTGTGTGTGTGTGTGTGTGTGTGTGTTTGTGTGTGAATTCTTTTTTAAAGAATAAACCCATGTTTAATCAAACTATCCTAGCTTGGAATAAAATAGTGACATCCTGAAAAGTGTCCATCCATTCATTTGTTCGTTGAGAAAGTATTTATTAAGCCTTTACTCCGTTCACACACTTGGAACAGAACACTGTGGAAGACAGGCGTGGTTACCCTTGTTGAATGCATAGTCTGTCACACTTCTAGCTAACCAGAACAGTGCCATGGGCGCCCTTTTCTAGTGAGAAGCCACCACAACATTGGTTGCAATTTGTGGAAGAAAGTAATGGTGAAAGTGGCTAGCTGCCCCTCTTTTGTTTCTGGAGAAGATGTATCATGGGCTATATCCCTTTGCCATGTATGTGGCAATGGCCTGGGAATCCAAGAAAGTGAAGCCAGAAATTCTGCCTTCACATTTCTTTTTGAACTTGGCTGTCAGACGTACTGAACGATGAGGAATTTTTTGAATTCGTGCTGTTGATTCTGAGGTCTGGCAGATGGCAGACTAAGAGAGAGGGAATCTAATGATGTCCTGGAAATTCCCAGAAATCCCAAAGCAAAAAAGGATCTTGGCTCTGAATGTTCCTCCATGGATGCTGATGGCCAGGCACTGCAATGGAGCCCTCAGTGGACTAGCTCAGGTTGAGAGAGAGCATGATGGCTTTTTGGTAGAGTCTTTCTTCTCCCCATCATCTTTCTCTTTCTTCTGGATAGAAAGAGCAAAGAGAATGATTCAGACCATACTGAGGGGTATTGAAGAACATGGTTTCTCGAGGAAGTGCTTCATCTAGAAGAATCTGCATACCATATCCCTAATCTGTGTCATTATGTCTCCACTGATCTGTAGGTGGCTTCAACTCAAAAGTGATGTGAGCTTGGGGCTGAAAGGTGAAATTTACAGAGGAAGCATTTAATTTATGGCATTTCTTAATTTCTGCTATGCAGTGTTGCAGGGTCACTGTCTGGGGCCTTTGTTTGGTATAGTATTAAAATCAAATTGATTTTAGCCAAAGGTTGCTCTCTGAAGGCTTCACTATAAAATGTCATATATAAGGTGCTCGTGTTTTCTAAAAGAAAAAAAAAATGCCCCAAATTGTAATGTTGGTGGCTGCCCAGTTCCGCTAGACCGTCCTTTACATGAACTGTCTATCTGCGAAATTTAAATCTCCTAACAAGGACCCACCTTTCTATGAGAAAGGTGCCCTCAATCACCCACTCAATCCAGCACATATCCCAGTTGTGAGTGGATCAGAGTGGTGAGAGAATTGTTAAGGCACATGTTTGGGCGTCATGGGCATTTACAGTAAGCCCAGCATGTTTCTTTCTGGGACTCTATTTTGTTTGCTTCAAAATGGAATGTCCACCTCTCAAAATGCAAATCTGAGGATCAGGCTGATGGATATCAACCTATTCAATATGCTCCAAAGCAATGATTTTAGGCAGAGGACTTGATCAAGTTTAAGGTGGAAATAGATTTCAGTTGCTTACCAATAGGGCTTACAAATAAATGTATACTACTTGACGCCATATCCTATCTTCTTTTCAAAAAAAAGATCTTATCTTTGCCAACCAGACATAGTGTGTGATGAAAGCACCAGGAGAAGTACAGGTGTTCACAACTACAATCCTCTATTGTGACTATAACCGTCTGGACAAACCGTAACATCTAGATTTAATGGTTATACTCCCTTGGTGTTTAAGGTAATGTTTGTCTGTCAATATTTGGGTCTGCTAGGCTGAACAAGAGTCACGTCAGCCCCATTTTATGGTCCAGACACCAGAACCTGTCCAGCTATTAGGAGACCACCATCCAGCACCACGTTTATATGTTTCCCTCACCAAAGCATGCAATACAATACAAAGCAGCTGTAGTTGGTTTAGTTATCCACAGGACTAGGATAGTTTTGATCAAATTTGCTTCTCTTTCTTCTCAAGATGAATGCAAGCAAATATTGATTTGGCATTGATTAAATATTGATTTAAGTCTATAATGATCCTTTCCTTATCAAGCTCAGAGTTGGGAAGACCTTACAGTTTACACTTGAATACTTCCTTTTACAACCAGAAGTTTCTGAGACACTTATTATCAAATTGTAAAGCATAAGTCATGTTTTGGACATATCTTGTCTCTCGACCTCAAATCATATTGCAAATGCTTGCCCGTGTAAATCTCAGAATGGCAAAGCAGCACAAATTTAATGGTGCATCTGGTACAATTATATATGTTGGGTAAATGATGCATGAATAAAAAAATTGAGTTGATTTTAATCAATTTTATTGAGTTATTTTTTAACCATTTCTATGACTTAATTTTTATCCTACATACTAGTTATCATAATTTTTAAAACATTATCTTGGAAAGTTAAAAGCATACACAAAACAGAATACTATAATGAACCTCCATGTATTCATTACCTAACTTCAACAGGAATCCATGTTTGGCCAGTCTTGTTTCATCTATATCTTCACATGCATTGTTTTGTTTGTTTGCTAGAGTATTTCAAAACAAACCTCTAGCATCTGTCAATACTCTTAATTTCATTCTCAAGAAGTCCTGATGTGGTCAAATAAAAATCGACCAATTTACCTCTGCTCTCATATTTTGATAAAATGTGCATAAAGATATACAAATGGTACAAGAAAAATTTCAGCGTAAATATCTTAATAAGATATGAAAAAAATGGGGTTTCTACTTCAAATTGGATAATACAATAAATATAGCTCTATGTATGTAGCACACCTACTGTATTTCAAAAAGAAACAAGAAAATGCATATTATAGTCTTAAGGACTTAGCTCTCAACACTAAGGATATATGTGCTATAGGATTTTTTTGAGGACAAAGATAGCATGTTTTGTTCATTTCACAGATAAAGTTTATATTTTATGATAAATTATTAGTGAACTGAATATATAATATGACTTGTGGTCTGTGACTATAGAAAATGACGCACGCCATTTGGTCAACATGGGCAGAGTGACAGCCCTCTCCAAGTGCCATGAGAGTCCAGGCTGATGAATTTCAAGGATATAAGGCCTCTTCAAAACTAACTGAAATTTTTATTAGCCATCATTGAGCCAAAATTAAACATGAGATTCATGAAAAATTAAAACTTTTTAAAGCTCCCAACTTGACACCCTTAGGTTTCAGCCCCAAGAAAGTGCCACTACTAAGTCATAAACCACAGAATATGGAGGTTGTGACAGACCATGGCTGTGTGGCTGGGTCTCCCTGACCTGGCAGATTCGGCTGGTGTCATAAAACACAAAGTGACAGATTAAGCAGTTTACCAACACCATAAAAATCTCAGGAATAAATTCCCTTTAATAAAAAATCCTGTATTGTAAGTAGGCAGCCTCGGTCCCGAAACCACATAGATTTCCTTATAAGCCTCTGTCCGTGAGCAAGAGCTTACACTTTCCCCAAAATGCCGGACATGATTATGTTCATACCCTTTTATAATTTACATGTCCAAAGGAAAATATTCAGCTCTGGCTGATGGTGTGGAAGAATTTATTTTCACTAGAAAGGGAATGACCCATAACTCATGAATGGCAGCGCTTAAAGTGAGTTATGGAGGTTACTCTCCTGTGTGAGGAAATGGATTGGATTATCCTTCTGCCCAATTGTATGTTTGGTTATTAGCACACCGGGTTCTTAATTATGTGTGGCTTTGCCTTTTTCCTTTTGTAAAATAAATGCAGATAAAAGGAATGTCAGCTAGAAACATGGAGTACCTGATTGGGGCTCTGAGATGTGGCCAGAAAGAATAAAAATAAAAACCTTCTTAAAGATTAAAAGGCAAGAGTCTAAAATATACACACTGTGGTCAAATTGATTAGTTCCATAGTTAATTTGTAGTGCCCAGTGCTGATGTTCTGCAAAAACATAACATTAAAAATCACTTCTTCCCTAAATTAAAAATTTGCCATTTTTGAAGTTACACTAGAAATCAAGGTATACCTACAAGATTAAATAATTGGTTTTTCTAATATGCAGATTTTATTTTATTATTATGATAATGATGCCATTTATTTAAGAACAAATATAACTAGTTACCACTTACATCTATAAGGAAATGCAATGTAAAATTATGTTTGGTGATGATAAATGATTATTGTTTGTTACTTTATTGTAGTCAGTTATAGAACAAAACATGTAGATCTCTTTGTACCTTCCAATGTTACAGTCTAAAAGAAATTCTATTTCTGTTGAAATCAGGATTCTGGTTATCGAGCAAAACATTTTACTTTAAAATTCAATTGGTTCTATCCTTGGGGTGGGGGAAAAACAGTTCCTGCTGTGCTTCTAAGATCTTTCCGAGGAAATTTTCTGCCTCAAAAATCAAGGACTTTCCTGAACACGGCAGACTGCAGACAGTGCATTATCCTCAAGCTGGTGAATAGGACAGATTTTTCTTCCTAAATGTCCCTTCTGCTCTCTAGTTTGAATTATCAATAAAACGACTTGGCTTATCTCTGAAAATAACCTTGGTGACAACACAAATATGGACTTAAACATGCTACCTCCACATTTAAGATTTAAGAAGCCCCTAGTAAATGTCAGGGGGTGTCAATGTGTTTGCTGTGATACTTGGTTATTATTAGTGTTTAACTGCATTTCCCCACCAGTGCCATGCTGCCAGCACCACCATAAATTTTAATGTGATCATGTGCTCTTCTCTTTTCATATCCAGTGAATTCTGCAAGATCATAATATTCTATATGAACCCTAGCTGAACCTTGGTGTGATATGAAGAAAGAACAAGATTTCTAGCAGTGATAGTTCATCATTGTATAGTTTTTTAAAAAACCTGGACGCTGAGCAACATGGTTCCCTTAATAATATTACCCTAAACTAAATCCACTCATTCAGTGAATCTTTATTGAGCCATATAGGATGCAGGGCAGGGCCCAACGTGCTAAGGAGTACATTTATGGGATAGTAAAGAATACTGACTCTTAAGGAAACCTTTTTTCCCCCCTGGAAAATCTGTCAGTGCTCATACATCATTTATAAAACCGAAAAATGTCTCTGCAACCTTGGCATCACTACGTGCCTTTTATTTTACAGAATACAAACAAAAGCATAGCTGTTTCCTTTATCTGGTCTGCACTGTGAATATAAGAAATGTGTTTAGCATCTTTCATTATGTGCGTGCTTGATGGAATATTTATTCCACAGGCTTCCATAAAAAAAGAATCTGTATAATTATTCTTGATTTGCAGGTTTTTATTAACAGAAACTGGCATACATATTGTATTTATTTTAAATATTAAATTTTAGCTACCTAAATATCTCCTTAGAAGCAAAGAACAATGTTGAAGCTTTCATTTCAAAAATCTGGAATTTTAGGCCAGAGGCATGGAATAAATGAGTAAGTCATTAATAGGGTTCCCAGTGAACTAAATTTCCATCATTTTATACAAAATTGCCTATCCTACAAAGCAGTTCATTCTTTTTAAAAAAATGTTTCCAAAGGAACAAAACTGCTTTGTTACCTGGATGTAAGGTTGACTATTTTTGCAAAATGTAATTTCCAATCAATAAATTTATGTTCTGTGTGTGAAATAATTTTAAGGTTAAATGGTAGGAAGCTGGTACATATATTTATAATTTGTTTGTCCTGGTGTACATGGTGTCATAATTTGCTCAGCAATGACACACAACTGTGCATTTTCCCGTTCCCAGAGACAATGGGCTTAGAAACATAACACACCCCAGATGTCAAGTCACAGGGAGCATGCCTTATTATTCATGCTAACGGCTCAGTGGGCAAGGAGGCAGTTATAATACAAGTCTCGTCTGACAGGAGGGGCATTTTTTGACGTTTTTTGTACGGACTGGCTTTGTTGGTGTCTCTTTTAAGAAAAGAGTGTGGGGGGGTGTGCCTCAGTAGCTCCTGTCCTAGAAGGAAAAGAACACTTCCAGGGAAGGTTGGTAAGGTTTTTTTCCCTTTTCTGGCAACTGGCTGGGAAACTTTGCCTTGGAGTGCCATCTAGAGGAAATTCCATGTACATGTGTCATGCTTTCTTAGCTTTGTGACGGGCTGAGTGGTTGGTGTAAGGTGATTTTTTTTTCCAGATTAATACAGATTTTGATTCTATCTCAACACATTGAAATAGAATATGATATAACTAGAATAGAAATAGAACCACTGACGAGCACAAAACAGTGAAATACCCTAATAGTCCATTCATGGAACGCATTAGTATCCATTCATGGAAAAAAGTAGGTTATCATTTTGCCATAAACTGAGGTGGTATTCCAGAAATTAGAATTGATGAATGAATTAAGTTCATGTTTTCCTTCACTGATCAAGTAATCTTTGGTAACTCAATAATTATTTTATTTCTTAAAAAATTCTGATTAACCAGATTGCCCATGGTCAAGCTGGAGAAGAGACGGCTTGTTAGGACAAACGCAAGTTGACATTTTCAACCTATTGTAGCCCTTGGTCAAGTTCAACAAAATTTAATGAGCAGAAAATAATATCTTTTCCAGATGTGGCTACTCAGTTCAATGTGAGGGAGAAAAAAATAACATTGACCAATATATTTTGTTATTTTGCAGTCCCTCCCCCCTCCACCTCCAAGAGAACTCTAACAGTTAATTCTTCTCTTTTGGTGCTGGCATTAATACAAAAACAGAACCCAAATCTTCTAAACAGTGATACTCTTCAAGGTTGCACACTTGCAAAAAGATTGTAGACTTGCAAAAATAACCATACCCTTGAAATATTCTGGCATTGAGTACCTCCATTGTGGTGACATAGTTTGTGAGTCTTGTTTTCTTCAATTTCTTGAAAGGATCAAGTTTGTCCATGTTATGGAAACATTTACTGAAGACAACGGGGTACGCATTCCCTTTTACTCCTCAGTAAAATGAACCACCTTCATCCTGCTGCTCTTGCCAGCTTTCCCCATCCCAACAATTTTAAGGCTTTTCATAAAGTCTGTTTCTGTCTTTGACATCTCTAACTCACAGTGTCATAGCCATTCCTTTTCCTTCCTTGAAAAAGTTTCCTGCTTACTTATTTTGGCAATTCACCTTAAATCCGTAGGTTCTCCAAAATAATAGGTTAATAATTTCTTTATTGAACGTCCTCTGTGTGCCAGACACATGAATGTCGCACAAGAAAGTTATTCCTCGTCTCCTGAGATTTTATATGAAAAAGCAAGATGAACGTGGTTCTTTATTTATTTATTAGGTTGATGCAAAAGTAATTGCAGTTTAAAAGGTTAAAAACCATTACAAAAACCACAATTACTTTTGCACCAACCTAATATTTTCAAGCAACATTGGCACTTGAGCAATTAAGGCTCACAGTTCAAAGCACCTTTCTTCCTCACTTGACTGGCTGACTGCTTTCTTGGCATATATTACCGAAGGACGGGACCAGTCCAGTTTTTCCAGGTTAGCCTGCTTGCTCCCTTAAGCAGTTGAGGATTCAAAGAAACCCAAGACCTTGAGTATAACAGTGAAGACATTATGGTCCTATCTTCTCTGCTATATGCACATTTGAGTCCAAGTCAATCCAACATGTATTTGTTGAAAACCTACGAAGTGCATGATAGAGTGCCAGGCGCTGGTAAGACTCTCAATAAATGGATGTTGAACAAATAAGTGAAGGTTATTGACAGAACAAGAAATTATCTCTTCAGGCTCAAGCAGCCTACTCTATAGGAGAATAAGAGACTGTAACTTAAAATACATGGCAGAAAGAAAGATGTGTTGTACCAGACACTGTGCAGAGAAATAAGTAATTATTGATGCTTGGGGAGAAAAGGGAAGACTTAGTGGAAAAACTGGCATTAGATCAATGCCTTAAAGGATGAGTAAAATTTTAATAGGCAGAGAATAGGGCAGAGAATTTCATGAGGAGGGAGCAGAATAGTCTTCGTTCATTTGGACCTAAGAAAAATGTATGTCATTTGGAGTTCCCTATTTTGGGTTTAATTTTTAATCTGGGTGAAGTGATGTATGGTATTTAGATTTATGTTATGAGAATCCAAAACTTGTGTTCTCTTTTTTTCTGTATAGTAAATATGTTTACACACATATATACCCACATGTATGTATACATCTGTATGCATATATAACCATGAGGCTAATAAAAATCAATAAATTTGAGCCAGGAAACATTTTACTAGATGATAGTTTAACCATCTAAGTACAAATAAGGCCAAAGTAAGCCTTATTTCTTGGCAGCAAGTGGAGATGAATAGAGGATTTTGCTTCAATCTTTGCAACAATGTTTGCTTTTAGATTAAATTCCAAGGTTTATTTCTGGCCAGCTGCCCTAGCTATTTCTATAACAAAGACTGGCCATCTTCACTGGATTACAGCCCCTGGAACAGAGACTTTAAGCCTGGAGCATCCCTAAAGCCTGAGAGCATTCTCTCCCCTTGGCCTCCCCAGGCATTCTCCCAGAGAAGCATTCTCTCAGGATTCCCGTGTCTCTGTGGGTAATGTTCACGCCTCCCTACTTTGGTTTTCCACCTGCCTAGGGAGTCTTATCTGGAGATCTCTTGGTTTAGTTACTTATCCCCATATCCTCTGCAGAAAGATTACCTTGAAAATCTAAGCATTTCTTTTGTAAAAAGAACAGTTTCCCAAAATAAAACATTAAAAAGAGGCTCAAGCAATCATTCCAAGACTATGCTACTTCAAGATGTCAGTGGTGCTACAGCTTTAAAGCTCAGACATTGCTGTGAAATAACCGGGGTAGGTAAGTTCCAATGCAAAATAAATCACATGGCAATTTGTCACAGACACAGAAATGGAAAGAAGGCACGTAGGGCCACATAATGACAAATGAACTTCCACCATCACTAAACACACTTACAGTTAACATCGCAAACATCAGCTGGCACACGTTGAAGGCGTGTCTCCAGTTGTGGTACAGAACCATTCGATAATTTTTCCTCACTGTTAAAAGCCACCTACACAGTGTCTGAAATGGGAACGGGGAGGTGAATCAGGCAGTTGTATGTCTCCAATGGACCATTATCAAAACGATGCCTTATGTCTGAGTAACCCTTAATGATCAAAGTCCTTCCCGGGACATCTCATGTAATTTTTACAGTAATCTCACGCGGTGTGCAGAGAAAATATCACCATCCCTAGTTTGTGTTTGGGAAACCTGAGGCTCAGAGTGGCTACCACGTTGTTCCAGGTGCACTCCTGGAATCACCCAACACATAACATCTTACCTCATAGTCGATTTTAAATTTCTGTACCATCCCCAGCTCCATGAACATCCGAAGAGCAGCTGTGATCATGGCGTCAACGTCAAGAGAAAAGTCATCAAAATGTATGTCATCAATGGCAAGTTCTGACACCAAAGGGATGTTGGCTGCCTACAAAAGCAAAAGGCATAAGTCAAGCCAAGTTCACCAGCTTTCCCAGACCCCTCATCTTGCTTTCCTCTCCTGCTTATCAGACATGCCACATAAATCAGACCTGACCTACACTTACACTCTGATACAGCTAAACTCTGAGCTGGAAATGTCTTTTGTTTCTGAACTGCAAATGCCCCAAGCAAATGAAGGGGGATGAGAGAGAGAAGCTAATCTGAAGAAAAAAATATACGCACTGGATCTAGCCTGCATAATTTAGAATACAAAGCTGTCTAGTTTACTGAAACCACAGTCATATAATACATTCTGATACACAGTACAGAACACTAAATGCAAGAAACATCTGGGCAGCCAGCAGCTGTGAATTCTAATTGTTGCTATTCAGCAGAAGGACATGGGTATACACCATTTTGCCTTGTTTCTTGTATCCTTACATCCTGTGCACGTGCTCTTTGTTACATACATGTTCTGTATATTGAGAAGGATGGAAAGGATCAGACAACACATCTCTGGTGCAAAATATGTTTTCTTAATAAAACAGATATTTGGAGGGTTAGTTTAAGCCTGTGTTTCATTGAAGGAATAAATTTGCAGTATTTTTCAGCTTCATTATCTATGAACATCACAACATAATTACAATACGGGTCATATATGCAGTCGTCCCTCTGTATCCCTGGGGGATTGGTTCCAGGTCCCCAGTCGATATCAAGATTCGTGGATGCTCATGTCCCTTAATTAAAATGTCATAGAATTTGCATATAATCTAACCACATCCTCTTGTACACCTTTAAATATCTCTAGATTACTAATATAATATAATAAATATAATATAATGTAAATGCTATATAAAGAGTTGTGATACTGTATTGCTTAAGGAATAACAAAAAGTCTGTACATGTTCAGCACAGATGCAGCCATCATAGGCCTAACTACATAGTACATGTCAGCAATAATGTAACACTTTTTACAAAATATTTTTGATCTGCCATTGGTTGAATCTTCTCAGATGTGGAAACTGTGGATATGGAGGGCTGACTGTATTCAGTGTTTTCAAAACACTCTTGGTAGGCAGCTGTCAATCAGTTGTCCTATATAAATTTAGAGGGGAAGAAAAATCTATGGGAATAATTTTTTTGCTGATTTAATTGGGTTTACCACATCCCTTGGGTCACTCTTATAAGGGAATCATTTCTATGTTTTCAGATTATCAAGACCATTCTGTATTCATATTCCCAGCCTGTTCGCCAAGTGTAAATTACCCAGGCAGTAATTTACGAGTATACGCTGGAACTACTTTGGCTGAGCGACAAAATCTAACTCTGGTCACTCTAAACATCCCTGAAACCATATAATCAATCCTTTCTTTCTACCTCTATGCTCCTCCACAGGAGTTTACATCTCTAGGCTAAAATCCAGACACTGGTTAGTCTCCACAACATGGAAGAACAATGAGCAAACACATAAGTTACAGGACAAGTTACATTCTGCAGATTGTTTATTTTCATTAAAATTTAATTAGCTTATCCTCCAGTGAATCATTTTAATATGTTAACATGTCTGTAGAATCTAGCTCCTTGGAAATTCAAACATGGTGGTACTAGAAATATGTCCTTATTCAGAGTTTCTAGCCTTATGCTAAGCTCTTTACTACTTTGTTTTTTGCTTTAAATATATTTTAAAATATATTTAAAAAGAGTAAATTAGGTCTGCAAGGCTAGACACACACACACACACACACACACACACACACACACTCCAGAACTCTTGTTGTACTAAAATTTTCCCTTACCCAGAAGTGACCACTTTCAAATCATCTAGATACTTTATTTTTTTGTATTTGGTAAAGTAAGATGCTTGCAATTTTGTTTTCTGAATATTTTCTGTTCTAAGCATTTTTTATTAGTTTTCCATCATTGAAGGTGAAGACTAAGCTGTCTTACACTGTATCTGCCAATCTCTGCTGCCTCATACACTAACCTTTCTCACTCCCCAACATCAAAATATGATAACTTTGTTTAGAAAACTATTCAGGGTTATATTATCATGACTATGTAAAAGACATTCATCGCTAACTCATGTAATTTACCATGATTATTTTTCCTTTCCTTGATAGAATTTTGTATTCTGTAGAGTTAATAACCGTCTTCTTTAACACGTGCTTCATTTTCAATGTGCTTATCACTAATTCAACCCTTAAATTCTCCCCCAGTTATCTAAGTCTCATCTGAAAATGTTCAAATACTTTGGGTATTCCATCAAATTTCATGAAGAAATCTCTCCTGGAACTTTTTGAGCTTCTGCAATTTGGACTGGCCGTCTTCAATGTCTGGTAGATAGCTTTGATCCTAGGATGTCTTTTTCACCATAACTCTGGGGGTGCCTTCATCTCTCTTTTATCCCACATCTTTCTCTTTTCTTGGTTTCTTTCCTAATTATGGTGAGATACATCCTCCCGCTGCTTCCAAAAAAAGCAAGTGTATGGTAGAAAAATTTGTGAAACCTTGCATGTCTTAAATTGTTTTCATATTATTGTCACATTTGATTGATAGTTTGTCTAGATACAGATTTCTAGGATGGAAATAATCCCATTAGAATTTGGAAGGCATTGCTGTTTTAGCTTTAGATGTTACATTGGGATATCTAATAGTCAGAAGCTATTCAGAGTACTAATCCTTTGAAAATAACTCCCTCTCCTGGAGCATTTTTGTAGGATCTGCTTTTTGGTTTTCAGAGTTTTGAAATTTCATGAAAATGTACCTCAGTGTGAGTTTATTTTCATCTATAATCCTTGGTACTTTGTGAACCCTTTAATCTTGAAAATCATGTTCTTTAATTCTAGTAAAAAGTTAAAAATTCTTTGATAAAAATCAAAAAAACTTTCCCTCTTATTTTTCTGGAATTCCTTTTATTGATCTTTGAACTGGTTTTTCTTTTTTCTCCTATATTCTATTTATTTTCTTTTTGCTCTATTTTCTAGGAAGTATCCTCTCTCCTATTCTTGATATTTAATATTATAGTTTTTATTTTTAGGGGTTCTTCTTTTCTTGTCTGGATATTCCTTTGTAATTTTTAAAAATAGCATCCTAATTTTGTTTCATGAATGCAGTATCTTCTCTTACCTCTCTGAGAATGTTAATGATAATTCTACTTGACATTTTCTTTTCCCTTAATAATTTACTTCACACCCTTCACTTTGTCTTAGTCTCTTTTTTATTATGGTAAAAAACACATAACCTAAATTTATCCTGTCAACAATTTTTAAGTGTACAGACAATTGTTAACTATAGGCACACGGTTGTATGACAGATCTCTAGAACTTTTCATTTGGCATGACTGAAACTCTGCACCTAATGAACAACAACTCCCCATTTCCTCCTCCCCCCAGGGCTTTGGCAACCATCATTCTACCTTTCTGTTTCTATGACTCTGACTACTTTTGGTACCTCATATAAGTGGAATTATGCAGTATTTGTCTTCTTGTGATTGGTTTATTTCATTCAGAATAACGTCTTCAAGGTTCATCCATGTTGTACCATATGACAGTATTTCCTTTTATCCCCCCAAGGCTGAATAATATTTAATTGTTTATGTATACTACAGTTCTTTGCGCATTCATCTGTCAATGGTCTACTCTTTTTCTTAATCAGCTTATCCTTCATTAAGTCATTTTAATTTAGTAGCGCCTTTATCAGTACTAGAGGTTTTCCCTGGCTGTGTGGGGATCTTTGGTTTTCTACTCCTGTTTAAAAGCTTCTATTAGAGCTTTTGGGGGCTTCTATCTAAGGAGATCTGACTGACTGTTTCTTTGGGAAAGCCACCAAATGTTGGTATCTTTAGGTCTTTGCTCTATAGCTACTCAGATTCCTCAGAGAAGAATCTGCTGGATGAAGCTGGTGGGTAAGGGAGGGTGAAGAAGGAGCCTCAGCAATGGTCTACAACTCTTCATTCAATCCCCCTGTATGCCTACCCTAAAGCTCTGCACTGGTGTTCCCCTAACTCAAAGATGTGCCATTATACATACTCTCTTTAAAGGATAAGCCACCAGTCTTTATGGAGCGGAGGAATGAGACAAAGTATCTGGAGATCTAACTGCTTCTTAGATTCTCTATTTCCCTGTTTATTGCCCCACCTTCATCCCCACTTCTAAAGGTACTGAATTAGTCAATTCCTGAGCTATTTGGGGGTAGAGGTCTATGGTATAAATCTGTTTGCCCCTCAGTTTTTCCCATGGCTAGCTTACTTTGGCTTTCTTCGGTTTGCTAAATCACTTAATATTTATCCATTAAAGGGCTTGATATTTATCCATTGCTTTGTCTTTGAGAATTTATGCCTTAAAAAATATCCCTTTATTGTTGTTTTAGTGTGGTTTGGGTAAGGAAGAAAAGAAAGCGTGTGTGTGTATCATCTTTATTTAAAAATTATGGAAAGGATCTTTATTAAATGATGCCTTAAATGACCAGCTAGGAGAACTCAGAACTAAGTTAGCCTTTGATCTTTAGTCCTTTTGTTTCCATGTGCATGGGCCTGGCTGCAACCATGTAGACCTCTTTCACTTGTTATGAGCCCCTGCGTGTTCACATGTGTCAATCCTGACCTCGCTTATTAGGTTGTAACAATCTTAGAGGCAGATGCCATGTTTCTTTCCCTTAGGGAAGCTCCAAAATGACTCTACTTCCCACGTTTCAAGGCTTTGCAAACAGAGAATGCCATGCACTTAGAATGGTCTGTGCTTGTTGTAATTGTTTACATTCAAACTCAAATATAATTGGAAAACCACTTTCCAAAGGGTAGAAGCCCTGTCCCAGAAGACACAAGTCCTCCTGGTTTCAGGAGAAGAGACTGGTTCTGAATTGGCAAAGGAGGTCTGACTGTGACCAAGGAGCAGAACTAGCGATGGAAATGGCATTGCTGCTCTCCAGGTGGCCCCTGTCTCGTAGGTTATTAATAGTGTATTCCCTGATACCATTATAAATCCTCTACCCTTCAAAGGCACTAAATTCACTTAATTATCTTAAAAATTAAAGAATATAGGCATTTTTTCATTATGAAATGTTAATGGAAAGGAAATAAGAACATTAGGTTGAAAAATGTAGGATGATCTCTGGTTCACCAAGACCCATCCTTATTGACCTTGTCTTTTTTCCCCTAATAGGTTGATTGATCCACAGTTAAATCATACCAGTCTATAGATCACCCTGAGCCCTGTCGTAAACCCTTGCTGGCACTTGTAGATGCAGAGAAAGTCCAAGCCTTTCAGGAATGACCATTTTACAGCTATTTTGAGATGTATGGATAGTTTTCATCCACATTCCTGAATTCAAGAGCAGTTTTTGGAGAAAACTATGAAGAATAAAGAGTAGTGTGTGTCCTGAAGAGGTGTGCATGAAGGCCTAGTCTGTAAAAGATTTGGGAAAGGCCTTCTGTTGCCAAATTTCCTTGTTATGGACACACAGCTCCCCATCTCTTCTGGTTAATAGAGAATGGGACTGTATCTTCCAAAGCTATAATTACTCTAGCCATAGAATATTAACAATACAAATCAAAGTCAATTTCTCCAAGTGTCAGTGTTTTAACTTTTAAATATTTATAAGGTACCATATCCCTAAATCAAAGAAGAGTGCTACAATCCAAAATAACTACTGAATTAATAGCCAGGAAATAACATTTGGATAAAAGAACCATTTACTTTACAGCAGCAATAAATGAAAACACAGAATTATGAGTCTGGGAGCTAATTTGAATAATGTTCAAGAAGTAGGACTTTAGCAGGCTGGGACTACCTGATATCCTTTGGCCATTCTCTTCTTTGTTTGAGTCTTAATAGTTAAATGGTTATCAAAGGGAGTCATAAAACTGCCTCCTCTAAAATTGAAAAGGTAGCCTCACAAAGAAGCTGTAAATGTTAAAATACAATCCTGGATCCTTTGACACGTCAATATTACATTTTGTGATGCTCAGGAAACGGAAGGAAAACAACAAAATGGGCAGTGGTCTGACCCTCGCCATTCAAAGAAGAATTGACTTGTTGCCAATCTAGCCCACTCATTCACTTACCCCTCTGAACAGAAGCAGAAGTGGGGCCTTTAGGATTCTCGGATTCAAGACAGGAGACTGGGCTGTGGTGAGGTGAAAGGGACTACAAACTTCGTTGTTTCACCAGCACTGTTATAGCACTTACTACATGCCTGGGACTCTTCTCACACTTTCTGCCTATTAAATCGTTTGATCTTCACAAGGACCCTAAGAGGTAGGTAATATTTTTAATCCCATGTTACAGATGAGGCAACTAAAACAGATGATAGGCGATTTGTTCAAATTTGTACAGTTGTGATTGGCAGAGATGGATTTGAACCTGGAGAGTCCGGTTTTAGAGACTGCCTCCTAACCACTACACTATTTCTAAAAGTGGGCTGCTGCCAAGCCAAAGGGTTCTCCATTCCTGCATTATATAAACTAACTGGGGTGTACCATGGGCTGCGTTTGGGATTTAGAGCCAAATGATTAACTTATCAATCCATTTTTTTTTCTTTTATGATCAGTAGCCTGGATCCATTTGAGGGGACATAGTTTTGGTCTTAAATGAATCCATTTGGGGAAATCTAAACTTACAACTGACTATGAAATAAGCCCCAGTGGTTAGTTTTGTTTTGATTAGAGCGAACACAGAATCAGCTCAGAATTCCCAAGGCCACCCTGAAAAAATAACCTGTCCTCTGAGGGAGCAGAGGCAGACTTCAGGCAGAGGATGACGTTAGCTCAGACAGGCCAGCAGAGCATTCTGCTCCAACACCACCTTTGGCCAGGTAAGATAACTTGGTAAAAAAAGGAAGCGGGTAAAAGGTGATGTGGTAAAGTGGAGAGCAGGGAGTTAAGAGATCCTTCTGTCCAGATGGAATTCTGTGAAGGTTTCTCTGGATATCTGGGACACGGCTGAGAAATGCTTCAACACGAATATGCACACTGGCTTTAGAGGGACTAGGAGTCGTAGCAATAACTAGTAGTTTAGACAGCATACAGTGACATTTCCAGCGGTGAAGAGTGAAACTCACTAATTTCTATTCTTGCTCAGGAAAGGAGGACACAGCTTCTTATGAATCCCAGTACCTGTGCCACCTTCCAACCAGGGAAAGCTGGGATATTTAGGTGCCTCACAGTTTTATCCACCACATATGAAACGTATGGGGAAAGATACAGAATTCCAAGGCAAGAGAGAGCAATAAAGTGCTGGTACTGCTCTGTCAGCTGACAAAGAAGGTGCTGGCCCCCAGCGCGTACAGCCTATACTGGCTTGTACAGACAACACCGGAAACTAGGAAGGGCTGTGACGCCACCTGGTGCCATGTGTAGGAGTGATGTGAAGACCAGAGTCTTGTCCCTGGGGCTGGTCATACAATGAGATGATTCAACTCTTCAGCTCATGGGTTAAATTTATACACAGAAGTAGTGCAGTGTAGAACGTAACAGTGAATATAAACATCCAAGAATTGCCAAGAAATATGTCTAAAAGAAGAATAATAAGGCCTTATCCTATCTCATATTAAAATATATAACAAACAGTATATGCTTATAAGTGAAAACATAGACTTTTTCCCTTTAAGTCAGCGCATACCATTTTTATTATGTCATGCTCTCTTTCAATGCTTTTAAAGGGCTCAATGTGGCTTGCTGAATAAAGTCAAATTCCTTAGCTCGGCATTCAAGGCTCTTCATAAACTGGCTTCACGTTGCCAATTCAGGGCTAACACCTTCTAGTCTTCTATGGAAGCATCAGGCTGGGCAATTTATAATTTTCATTCTTGTCTCTCCCTCTATGGCTTTAGATTGTTCTACCCCCACATCCGTTGGGTTTGACTTCTTCCTCTCTCTGGAAGGAAGAAGTGCCACTGGAAATTTAAACCCCATCTTCTTTACAAGTTCATTCCCATTCATTCATTCCTATCTTATCCTCTGGTGACCTTTCCTTCTCTGCAGTTGTATAAATCCCTGTAATATTTATAGTCGCTTTATACTCTAGGGTTTTCAAGCATATACTCTAGGGTTTTCACCATTAGAGCAGGAATTTGGTCCCTGAATCATGTACACAGAGTGCCTTGAGTGGCTTTATGTGTGATTTGGGGGAGGGGACCATAGCTTTCTTCTGAGTCCGCTGTGGTTTACCAGGGATTCTGTAGCTGGATAACCTTCCTAGGTGATCTTTATGTACACTCAGATTTGAGAAGAACTTCCCATGAGCTGTTTGCTCTTAGGATCTTCGTAGCCGTGAATACCTGTTTCACCCTGAGAATGCACAGCTTCCCATTAAATGGCTAACCAAGTAAAAGCAAGGAATATTAGTAGGCAATAATGATTATATTAAAAAAGAGAGGAAAGTTGAAAGAAATACAATCTCCTCAGTACAACATACCTCCCTTCTTACTAACCTTTAATTCCCAATTATTGCTTAATTCACTTTGGTGTTCCAACCTTGATTACTTTGAATCTCTTAATAGGAAAATGAAACTGTTATTCCCTCTTTATATGTGAATTTCAGAAATTTCACCAGAAGTTAAAAATCGAATGGCTTTCCTTTTATTTCTGTTTGAACTCTTCTAGTGAAACAATCATATCCAGAACTGTTTCCTATTAATCTCAGAGACTGCCTTTGTAATCTTTCATGCAGCAACATAAAGCCTCGTGGGAAGACTGTTCCCACTTATTTTCTTGTCATGGTAAAAACTAAAAGAAAAAGAAACAACATAGTGACTATCCCTCTTTCAAATAGAAAAACTTTCTCCTAGGGGACTGTCTTTTCAAACCTGGCTCTGATGTTTCTAATATGCCCTCTTTGTTTATGTTTATCAATGAAACAGTTCTTAGCGGCACTGAAAATTTAAATACTGAATTTCAGCAAAACAGGTGATTTTTAAAGTGATTTTCTTTTTCCAGTACATAACTTTTAAAATTAAATTAAAACCAATTTAGTATAAGTTATTTTTAAAGAAAAGGCATCAAGTGTTTCTTCTTACACACATGCACATATCCCAAGGCAGGTGATGTAATACGTGTTTATATATTTCTGTTTTATTTGTGAAAGAAAACTGTGAAAGAAAGTTACTTTGTGAAAGAAAACTGTTTAAAAGTAAGATTATAAGATTAATCCATTTTGCAGTGTGTACATTACAATGATCTTAAAGGCAGTGTGGAAGGTGAAAGGGAATCAGCTAAGATGATGATGTGTAGAATCTTTCATTTAAAATGGTCCTATGGTCCCTAGTGAGTTGGGTACTCGAAGGAGTTTTTCTTTTAAAAAAAATCTCTATTTTTTTTTTTTTTTACAAAAGTTTACCGCTTTGTGATGAAAATGAAGTCAATATGGTACATCAAAGTGTTATTTTGTTGTTGCTGGTGATAGTGGCATATATAACCTGCTTTGTTCCCCCCAAAAATGTTTAATGTGGATTTCAAAGATCAATGCAATAACAGAAGAATAAAGGAAAATAAACATAGGCCAGAAAGAGAAATCAAAGGGAATTCAGGATAGGAATACAAAACACAACCAGAAATGAAGTTACTAGACAAAATGTATGCCATGGTATCAGTGCATTTGTAAGAACAGCCAGAAGTTTGTCAGCTTCCTAGCAACCACCACAAAGAGAATCTGATGTATTAGATGATTTACAGTGTCTATAACACTAAAAAAAAGCGGGGGCTAAGGAAACCCGTAGAGACACAGCTATACTATCTCTGAGTCTAGAGAGAAATGTCTCTTGTGTTTTCCAGGGAAAAATTTCCCAAGCCAGTGGTTTTCAAAGTGTGGACCCCGGACCAGCTACATCAACATCGCCTGGGAACTTGTTACAAATGCTCATTCTGAATCGGAAACTCAACCTGTGTTTAGCCAGCCCTCCAGCTGATTCCGGTGCCACTAACGTTTGAGAACCATTGCGCTAAGCATTATCTCCTCAGTCAGCACAGAAGCGAATTACTCAGAGCTGGGGTGGCTTTGGGTGGTGTGCAAATTTTGGGGATGAAAGGCAGAGTTATAAGAGGTTCTTTAAGGAAGTGAAAAGCCACTGACTGAGGAGGGTTCACTGTGCAATGCTTTTGACACATTGAATGGTTGGAAATTTTCATAATAAAATGTTGGGAAAAAATTAATTCACTGCCCACATGTGATGAAGCATCAGACTAAAAAAAACAGCCTCCAAGAAAAGGGTTTGAATTTCTCAGGGATTTGTGCAGGGATGTTACTAGAAAGTATGATCTCAATTCTTTCAGTAATTATTTTCTCTTAAAGATATTTATTAAATTTTCCCTGTAGTTGCCTAGAACACTCTTCACAACAGATATGGGCTCTAATCCTACCTCCGACACCTCCTTGCAAAGTGGCCGTGGGTAAGAAACTGAAGTAAGCCTTGGATTGAGCGTTCTTCATGTAGACAATAATAAAACTGTGTTGTGCAGTTGTTACAAGGAATAAATGAAATAACAAACATGAAGAGTCTATCACAGGGCTTGGACATAGGAAATACTGAATAATAGTGACTGTTATGAATTATGGTTATTGTTGGCATGTCAGTATTACACTCATTTTTATACTGACGTCAGCCTCAAGGATGGAAATGGGAAATTTCAATGACTAGACTCCGAAGAATCAACTCTACCCACTCCCTTAGGAGATATCTACATTTAACTCAATTTAATTCAACACATGTGTATTGCATGCCTAACTCTACAAGAGGCTCTGCACTGTACCATGGGTACATTTGTGAAGTCAGTATGCTTTCTGTGTTCTCAGTCTATTGGAGGACAGAGTGAATACGTAATCACCATAAGTACAGTGTGGTAAGTGCTGTGATGGGGGAAACGCAGGGCCCTGTAGGAACCCATAGGAGAGTTTGATGGAATACCTCTAGCTTAGTGTCCTTGCATAAATTCTAAATCATCATTAAATTTCACCTTTATAAAGTATATTTAGAATAATTTAAAATAGTTACTCTATCAAACGTTTCTCAAGATTATATGTATAGAGCTTATATGGAGATGTTGAAAAGATCTAAGAAAAGTTGTTGACTCCATTCCTGAGATGCTCATGGTCTACTCAAGGAGAAAGAAGAGTAAACAGAATGATTAGTGAGAAAACAGAAGCATAAAGTTCTGATGCCACAGGAGGAGGGAGCATATAGGAGGCCAAGAAATACTCGAGGAGGATCCTCTGATGCGGACGTTGAAGGATGAGTATACGCTCACCCGGGGAATTAGGAAACACGGACTATTCCAGGCAGACGGAACAGCATGAGCAGAGCGGAGTTCCATCTCACTGGAAGATGGCACAATACCATGACACTCAGACCTAGAGACCCCAGAGTTTATGAAAATGCTGCTTGATTCAGGACTTGCCGTAATGGGCCTTCAGAGCCTTGCAGGCATCAGCTTGCAGCTCCCATCAATGGCCTTGGACCACAGCCCAGGACCCTGCCTTGCCTACGACTCCAGGATTGACTTCCCTTCAACTGCTTCCTTGTCCCCTGGCAGTGACCAGTCTCTGCCCTCTGTGGGCACAACTCCCAGAACCTCCCCTTCGAAGCTCAGTTTTTATTGTGGCAGTTGATAGATGTATGGATTCTTCACATGGAAAAGCAATCCTCTTTGTTTCCTTTTCCATTTTTCTTTGCTGCACTCAGCAGCAAACCTTTTCCCTCCTCTTTTGGGAGAATTTGAAGACCAAGAAGCTCTCCATCCTCCAGGAAAGGGAACCTGTTTTTGGTTGAGTTGGGCTCTGAGTCAATGGGCGATCAGGATCTATTTTGAAAGAACCAGAGGAGAACAGAGTGTGCTTCTGGGGGAGTTAAGAGAAGGGGAAAGAAGAATATCCTCACTTCACAGAGGTCGGAAAATGGGATAAAAGAGAAAGGAGAGAGCCCCCGGGAGCATGGCAGTTGATCCAGGGGACATACCTAGGAAATAGATGCACCTAGCCAAGGACCACCATGGAAGCATTGTCTGAGCTCCCACGAGCTACATGGTAGTTGAATCAGGACTGTCTTACCTTTGCTCAAGTAGATACCTCCCACTGCTTGCTCCTGGGGACTCACCAGCTATTCCTCCCCCACTGGAAGACTGGTGAAGACTTTCAATGTCTAGCACCTCACACACTGACCACCCAATCGGAGTCACACCTGTCTGGGCAATGCACTTTTGCTCAATCCCAAAACACACAACACCTAAAAGATACCAATAAAGCCAAGAAAAAGGGCCAGGATCCTACGTACCCAGAGGAGCGCTGGTGGGGGAGCCCTGCACACCTAAACTTGAGTGAAAGCTGAAATGAACCAACTCAAGACACCCTGAGATCTGGAGCAGTGGAGAATGACATCCCTGCTCAACCAGTATTAGCGTGTGTAAATATTTATTAAAGGTCTGATAGAGGATGGTGGGGCTCGTGTCTACCTTGTTTATTGTTGTGTCCTAAATGCCCAGCACAGTCTACCACTGTGGGCAATAGCTGGCACATGGAAGAAACTCATTAAATATTTATTGGATAAGTGAATGAAGGCCTGATAATCTCACTGAAGTTATTTCACCAGTTCTCCAAAAGCCATGCCACCAAATTCCCTGGTGGATTTGAGGTTGTAGGACTTTTTGCCAACCACCCCTGTGAATACTTCACACTTGACAGACACACACACACACACACACACACGCACAGAAATGCAAGATCAGGTAATATAAGTAAGTCAAGTGGCCTTCGAACTTTGAACCTAATACATTATTTGTCTCCATGTCACTGGAGCTATTTGTAGCAGGAGACACACAGAGGAGCCCCTAACCCTGTGGCCACGGTCTTCAGGATCCCATCTGAGCTTACTCACTGTGTGACTCAGAATTGGAAGATAGCCTGCTTCATCCCCCCTCCAAGAAGGAGATGGATCCTTGTTGTGTGGGTGCATGAGTGCAACATGGCGGCCCCATGAGGTTGTCATGAACTTCTTCTGTTAGCATCCTTCTCCTCATGTCTTAATCATGGGAAGATGGTGTATATTTGCACCAAGTCTGTGCTGATTGCATTAGAGATGCGAGAGATGAACACCCTAAAGCAAGTGCTGCTCATCCACAAATTGCGGCCTCTGGTCTTGGCCCTGCCAGAGCCACTGTCTCCTTGGTATTACTCCTTCTCTGACGCAATACTCTGTTGAATCTTCAAAGCTTTCTGCCCACCTCAACCTGAACTTGTTGCCTCAATGCTTCTTCCATACTCCACAGTGCCTGGTAGCTTACAGGACACACCGTAGGGACTCTATACCTGTGTACTAAATGAGGGTAAACTCTTTATTTAAGTACTCAAGTCCACCTGAAGAGTACTAAAAGAGGAATGGGAAGTTAAACAATATTACAAAAGAAATTTATAGGAGATAACTGAGGTAATCATTTAGGAAATAATACAGATTCTATAATAGGTAATAAAGATTTAATCACATTGTTTCCATTTAAAAGAATAAAAACACTTTAAATGTCAGCTTCTTACAGCTTAAGTGCCATCTATTCCGACCAACAGCCACTCTATTAGATTTAGAACAATCTAGGTATCTAAGAAAACAAATAAAACAACTTCACCCAACACTTAACTTTTCTGCTATTGGCCTTGGCCTGCTGTAATTATTCTAAAGGTATGGATTTAATGAGAAGGCTTAGATGTTAATTTCACACACAGAAACTTGTAGAAAAAAATGCCAGAAATTCCCAATTCTTGGTGAAACTGTGCAAAGAAAAAATGTAACTTTATGCACAAATATGAGTTCCACGTGGATTGAACAGGTAACTGTCTATGTGTTAGGCTATAAGGAAGATCCACAATTCCAGGTGAGCTCTCTCTCTTGTCTGTATGAAAAGTCACCTTTAGAGTTTCATCAATGTAGATCATTCTTCCCGATTAAAATGAAAACACCTTTGATGCAATGGGGCGGAAGGAAAGACTCAGAAAGCAGGGCAGAAAGTGAGAATAATACCCTAAGAAATGAGACAACAATTTGACAATTGTTTTGGCAACTGGAACAAAAAAAGATGAAAGGAGAAAGAAGGTGAGAGAGCTTTGGCACCAGGAGCTTTTGCACCAGTAGGAGGAGAGGCTGTCCAGGCCATCAGCCCCTGGTAATAAGGACCAGGTGACTTTGTTCTTCACTTTATTAAAAACAGCTAAAGACTAAGGAACATCATACTCCTTTGTTTCTGTAGTTTGAAATTACAGGTTTATAACAGAATTACCACTAATAAGAATTCACAGGAACAAGCAAACACTGATAATGAACCACGAGGCCTAAGGCACAGGAGACAGCAAGGGGCATGCGGCCTGGGGACCTGTGATGTCATAGAGAAGAACAGTGTTGGGGAGACCAAAGCGAACTTGAAGCTCAACTTCCCTTCTTTATGGTTTTGGTAAAACTCCGCCTGGTCCTGTCCTGTGTGTGCTGGGATGGTGGGTCCCAATGCTCTGGTCCAAAGTTCCACACCCCTCCTTGGGAGCAGAGCCAGGGAGGGGCAAAAGATGAACACTGGGATTAGAATTAGTAGCTAATGGCAAGAGTGAGCCACCCTGGGGGTGAAGATGATGGTGCAGAGTCACTGACCAGGACATGGTTTTATTTGGGTTTTCCCTTCACATCACTGGCCTGATCCCATGCTCTCTCTCCCCTTGTTCCATACCCTGACCCATCTTTTCGTCTTGGCAGTTGGGGTTAAGAGTGCAATCTGTCACCACAAGCATATGTGGCTGGCCACCCAATCATCACTTTCCAGTGAGTTGGTGAGAAAAAAATATTTCAACATTCATGCATTCAATAGAAATTATTTCCCATCCTGTGCATCAAAAAAGTATAGTAGAGCCTCTTTGTCACTTCAGAAACTAAGCATCTCTCTGCTTTGGCCTCAGTATGGAGTCAGTTGTCTTCCTGGAGAAACATAGACTCAACCTTCCACATGTTCTTCATGGTTCCTCTATGCAAGATGAATAAGAATTTATATATTTTTCTGATAGATCCTGTAAATATTTATATTGGTTTGTGCCATACAAGCATATGAAGTATTATAAAAACAAGTTCCCCTTAGGGCAGAATGAAGCAATCACCTGGAGTGAAGAAGCTATCTGTCAGGTGAGGCAGAGGGGTGCAAGGCCGACCCCTCAGCCACGATTCCCTGCCTTGACTCATAACTGGAGTTAGTCTCGGATGGAGGGAGGTGTTCCTAAAAATATGCTCATACGTACATCTATGTATGTGTGTGTGTGCACATGCACGCACGTGTGCACACACATGCACAGTTTATTTTTAATTCTTGCCATTCTGTCAGATTGTCCATCCACATGGACAGTTTAATTTTTCCCTGACTGTATTGTTGGTATTTGACTTAAGCTGAGTGTGCTGGAGACAGGAAAAAACTATTTTGGAAATAGAATTATAAATTTAGAAACCCATATATAAGGGTCAGTGAAAATAGTCAAATATTCAACATTAATAATTTTTATTTAAACAATGAAGAAACTCAACCATGTTAAGACAGGTTAGCTATTGTTAGTGTTTAGTAGACTGCGCATTAGAAGAATGATTTTTTTCGTTGTGATGCATTTATTGAGAGGTACTATGCACCAAGCATCATGCAAAGCACTTTATAGTATCCCTCTCAATCCTCCAACAACCCCATGGGTGATGTTCCATTATTAGTACCAGTTTAGCCCCCCTAGCACAGATGAGGAAACTCAGGTTAAGAACATAAGTCACTTGCCCAAGATATGACTAGAAAACTGCTGAATCTGCCTCTTGTCCCCTATGTTTATAACCTCTACCCTATGTCGTCTTTATAATCATTTTACTGTTCTCTTAGCTTTGATTCACTGTGGCATTGCCATGGCATTATTAATTGCAGATGTTCTTGTCCATGTAGTATGTATGTATGTATGTACGTATGTATGTATTTATCTTTGTAAGTCTGCCTCTCATCATTTATAAGTTCCATAAAGAAAGGACTAATATACTCAGACACCAGCAATTATTATAGCCTAGCTCTACTTTCACGGCTAGTACTTAATACATGTAGATTGGTGGTATGCTAAGAGCATAATGTCTGGAGACAAACAGATGTGCCTTTGAATCTGAGTTTTGCCACTTGCTAGAACTGTGGTTGGGTATCTATTATTTCCTCTTCTGAAAAAGGAATCTCTCTCCAGTCATTAAAAATGTTAAGTGAGATTATACACTTGGTACAGTGCTGGGCTCATAGTAGGCCCTCAATATACTATGGCAGCAGCATATTAGTTTACTAGAGCTGCCATAACAAAATATCACAGGCTGGGTGGCTTAAGCAAACAGGAGTTTATTTTCTCCCAATTCTGGAGGCTGGAAGTCCAGGAGCAAGATGTTGGCTTGTTTGTCTCCTGCGCGTCTCTCCTCGGCTTGCGGAGGGCTGCCACTTGCTGTGCCCTCACAGGGCCTTTTCTCTGTGTGTAGGCGTCCCTGACTCCTTGTCTATTTCTCATAAGGACACCAGTTATTTTGGATTAGAGCCCCACTCTAAATGTTCTTATTGAGCCTTAATTACTTCTTTAAAAGCCTTATCTCTATCACAGTCACATTAAGGCACTAGGGTTGGGTTTCAACATATGAATTTTGTGGGAACACAATTCCATCCATAGTAGACAACTGTCATTATTGCAGGCTAACCAAATACTGTCTTTCCAGGAATTCAAAACAAGTGACTCATGTCAGACTCAAGCATCGTGGTCCCCTTCAAAAGTATCCTGATTACAATTCTAGTCCTTCCTCTCCCTGGTTCCTTAGAAAAGCAATCTAAAAAGACTTTCTCTCCTCAGCAAACGGCACAATATTCATTCTTAGAAAGAAATATATTCAGTGTAGGGGTATCCAAGATTCACTGGAGGAAAACAGGACTCATCAAGCTCAGGTTAAACACCTCAAAAGATAAGGATCGGGGGTCTATAAACTTATTTAATATGAAATCAGTTCCCCATTCTGCCAGGGAAAGAGATCCTCTTCCGGAGAGCTGGCAACCGAGTCATTCTTCAGCCCAGTATCTTGTTGAATGAGCCTTTGCCATTCCTGTGTCTCTGTCATTGTACTTCCCTTAGGTAGAAAATGACTGCATGGCTATGCTGTTGAGGAAAGGCCTAGGAAAGATTTCTCATTCCCAGAGAGCCCTGGTGTGCCAACCTCAGTTTGTCTCACCCCACTGGGCTCAACAGAACTCTTCCATCTACAAGGCTTTGCTCTTCCCTGTCTTCCCCTGTGAGGCCCTCCTCAGTGCTTCTAACTGCTGGCAGTCTCTTGCATTAACTCTCCCACTATAGTTTGTCTGTTTCTCTCCTATAGCATTTACCACAGTCTGCTCTCTGTTACTGGGTAGTTCATTCTTTCACTCATTCATTCAACAAATACTTCGTGAGGGCTTACTATGTGCCAGGTAATTTGCAGAGTGCTGTAAGTATCCGTTTATCCTACTAGACAGGGACTCCCTGAAGAACAGGACAGAACAGAAACTGTGTCTGCTCCATTTTTGAACCACCCAGTGGGCCTGCCACTTGGCAGGCTTTCCGTGATGTTAGCTAAATCCACTGACAGATGTAAAAGGATACCTTCTCTGAGAACACTTTCCTCACAAGAAAGAAGTGGTTAGAAAAGTAAGAGGAAGCAGTCTCTCGAGGTTTGAAGAAAAGCTCCATCTCCAATGGGCAGCAGAGAGTAACAGAGGTTTGAACGCTCAACCTCTCTCCTGAGAGAGGGCCCCCCCCACGTAAGAGGGGACACGGCAGAGCCAGCATGAGGGCAGTGCTAGGGATGAACCTCGTCACAAGGGAAATTACCAAGCAGCTCTGTATCTGCTGCTCTTTTCCTCCTCTGCTGTTTCTGTAATTTGTGGGTAATGTGTTTCTGAATTCCCATCCTGCTTCTGCATAAACAGCAAAGTGATTTAATGATGTGAAGAGTCATTTGATAAAGCCATTTATAATTGTTTTCCTTTACTTCTCTTTGGGACAAGGAGAGGGATAGAAGGGTCAAAGCTAAAACAGATGCTGATGACAGATACCACAAGTAGAACTTAAGTTTTAAATAGTGTTACTTTGCTGTTGTCCTTATTTTCTGTTAAACACTCACAGTCTACGATTACTAGGATCATTGGTCATTAGCCCCACACAAGAGTTAAATGTACAAATGCTGCTCTCTTGGTTTTGTCTGTGAGAGAAAGCAGACAGGAACAGGACGTATGCAGATGGCATGGAACTTACAAGGTGAGGTGTAGGGAACTGAAGGAAGGAAGCTGGGTCATTAAGTGCTTACTGAGCACCTACTGTATGCTTTCAACTGTGCAAGCATCGGATAGGCGGGCACAGTGTAGAAATGCCTCCCAAATCACTCTCACCTAATTTAGGATGGCCAAGACATAATAGAGCACTCAGAGCCTTTGAAGAGAAATAAAAAGAAAGGGAACTAGCGTTTTTTGAGTGGCTACCACCTGCAGCTAGTTTCTCATTGAATATTTACACCCCTGTGAGGCTCAGCAAGGCTAACCAACATGCTGGTAAAAGCTTGAATACATTAAAAAGATATGAAAAATCAAAAGAGAAGAGGGAGAGAGGATGGTGACCTAATGATTTGGACAATTTTACAACTCTAATGCCCAGGAATCAGGAAGGGATCATTGAGTAGGCCCATGCATGAAATTCAAATTCACAATGAGAGAATTTGTGGGCAGGGGAGCCTGAAATCCATGTCAGCCTTGGTTGGGTGGGATAGCTTGTGTTTTTTAGGCACCTGGATCATTCAGAAAGAAAAATAAGTTAGCTGCCACCTGGCGTCCAGACCACACTGGGGTTGTCCTCCCCTCTGTCCCCTTCTGCCTCTGCCCAGCAGTGAAACCAAGCAAGAAGGGAATAGCTGAGCTGGTGACTTAAAAATTTCTAAGACCAAAGAGGGACTCCAGCTCAGGAAATAGAGGGAGGAGGGAACTTCGAAGGGCTAGAGATAGAAAAAGACTGAGACAATGGGGGACGGGGAAAAAGGAGAGTGTGGGAGAGCTCTGAGTGGGAGGTAGGAGGAAAAATACACATCCTAGAAGGCTGCCCCTGAGGTCTGACAGTGGTGCTCTGTGCTGGGGGAGAGTGTTGGACCACTCTGAATGTTCTGTGCTTTTTTTGACTCTGTAACATTAAGTAGATCAGCACGAACCTAAAGTGTGTTGGAACTTCCTTTGAATTCCTTTTTCGTACATTCACACTATGGAAGGCAGGCAGAGAAAGAACATCTCCCCGTTTCCTGAATTACAGAAGATCCACCAGTCAGGAGGTGCAATTGGACATTGGTCCAGATTACCTTATTCTATCTGGTGATTTTCCTTATTGGGCTTCTTTATGGGGATAACTTCTGAAAGGAATGCTTTCCTACTCAGTGACTATGATGAATGGTATTTTTATTCCTGATTATTCCCTCCCCTCCATATGAGAAGATTCTACATGCCCTCGCACTGCCACGTGACCCTGTTCTTTTGCTGAGGTCTCCATAGAGGTGGGCAGCCTGCCTGTTAGCTCACTGCTTACCCATGGGGCTTCTATGCCGTCCCATGCTCCTTAGACTGCTGCCACGGAAATCTCCCAGGAGCTGGACCCGAGCCCCAGTGAACAAAGGAAAAGAACAATGCATAAGAAGGGACTCAGACACCAGAGAGAAATAAAGCTGCTGGAGGAGACAGAGTGAATTTGTGCATCTCTCTCATCTCTATCACATCTATGGGTTACAGCAGAAAAACGGGACTGAAAACATGACTTAAAAACAAAAGATCAGTAGGTAAGGAAGAAGATGGTTTCTGTTGAGGTCCAAAGTAATGAGTTGGAAGACCAAGTGGAAGAAATATATTGAAGCACGAAGAAAAATATAAGCATTTGGAAATCTGGAGGGAAAAGACAAAATACTTCGAGGATAAATCGAGGAGCAAAATGAGCAAACACCAGGAATTCCAGAAGGGGCAAAGAGACCTACTGAGGAAAGAAAATAATTAAACAACCAAAATAGCCCACTTCCCTAAATTGAAGAAAGACTGGAGTCTGTAGAAATGATGAAAAATGCCCTACAGGCAGGGATATTCTGATAAAATTCCTGAAATCTAAGGTAGAAGAAAGAAAAGCTACAAGCTGACAAACAGAAATATTGAATAACTTAAAGAGGAGAAAGAATCAGATTGGTATTTGATTTCACAATGTAACCTTGAAAGCAAAAAGATAACATCTATGCACATGTAATCCTAGGTTCCTACGCCCAGCAAAAATGGGCTTTATCTGCCAGTGTGAGAGACAGATGTCTATGGGTAGGTAAGGCTTCAGAGCTTTGAACCAAACAAGTGAGTCTGAATAGAGATTCTGAGAGAATGAAAGATGAAGAGGAAAAAAGGTGGTGAACAATGAAACTTGCAATATAGAGAGCTAAATCTAAGCGGGAGGTATAAAAGATTGATTGGGATGACCTAATATCAATATCAAATAAGGCTTACTAAAATAAGGTAGATATTAACTGCTGGGGAAACCTAATAACCATCTAGAAGAGAAAGTATGAAACTATGGCAAGCCAAACTAAGGGTTGGGGACAGATATGAGGTGGGTCTGCACAGGAGAGGAGATGAGAAGGGAAGGAAAACATCCCAGGATCTCAGCTGGTTAAAGGCTGGGGGTAGAAATGTCTGAAGGTTTACTGAGGTGGTGGGAGAAGAAAGAAGCCATGGGGAAATGGTTGACTTGGTGCCTCCATACAAGGTGCTCTGGGTAGAATTCTCGTTAGTGGAGGAGAAAGAGTAGCTTGAGAGCACTAAAGATTGTGTCAGACAGCTGCTTCACTGCTCCTGAAATAACATCTAACGTCCCCTCATCTGTGCCCTGTTTTGGCAATTTGGTTTCCATTTCTAAATCAGCCCCTGCTCTGGGAACTACCCTGCTCTGAGTTTGGTTCAGTGCTGCACTTTGCACTCACTCACGTTGGGCCCTGAGCTCCCAGAAGTCTGGGCTCCTGCCCTCCCTGCACCTAAGCCACCACATTTCACTGTTAGATGGGCTGCGAGCAGTCTAGGTAGTTTGCTAAGGAGAGTCTGGGCCAAGTCCAAGATGGCTGAACTGTTGAAGGAAAGAATAGAAGTTGATGCTGGAGGTGTTTTGGATAGTACTCCAAATAGCTCTCTTGGATTAACTTAAATCCTTTGGGATGCTGTAATGAGTCTATTCACCTTTCTTCTTTCCTATCCCACCCCCACCCCCACCCAAGTACCTTCTAATTCTGAGCTCCATTTTGAATCTTTGGGTTCTTTGAACCCAAAGTGAGGCCTGCCTCTAACTGGATTGCCTGTAGCTTTCAGGGATTTCAGAAAAGCATTTGAGAGATTTCTGTCTCATCCTCAGCTCAGCTCATTAGGAACGAAGGAGGATGGGGTGGGCCTCTGGATATCACTCAGAAGGTCTGAAAATGACAGAAGGCTGGTGCCTTCCAGTCTAATGCTGGGATCAGAATCTCCTTATACCCAGACCAGGGCTCTCTCTACCAGACCCTGCTGCCCGTTCCAAGTTCCCCTCCACATTTGAGGCAGAAGTTATCAACATTCCGGGTGCTCTGCCCAATCTCTCTTAGCTAGGACTCTGACTAGCAGTATTCTGTGGCTTTGCCTTGAGTGTGAGGCATTTCAGATCATGCATTTAACATAATGATCACATTTATAGTGCTATACCAAGAAAATTCCAGCACATGGAAACATTTTAAATAAATATAATAAATGATAAATAATAACATTTATCCAAGAGAGAACATCCTTAAAATTGTAATTACCACTGAGAGGAAGTAGTTTTCCTTTATGATGATGATCCAATTAAATGGAAATTTTAGAATGAGTCCATTTTATGAACCCATATAGGAGAAATGCACACTAACCCATCTAAGAAAGAGAGTAGACACATTGTAAATTTATATTCTGAAATTTATATTTATATTCTGAAAATGAATCAAGTAATGATTTCTCATCATTCCGGGTCCTCTTGTAAAGACACACCAGGTGAATAAAGCCCTTTTCCTGTCATATCTATTCATGTCTTATTAAATCTGAAATCATGCAGTGCCCTCTACCTCCTAGTAACAGCATATGGGTAATTCTTGAAGAGTCATGAACTGCAGGGTGAAGGAAAAAAGCTCCTTGCTCTTATCCAGGGTTGCTGGGTATAAACTATGGGGATGAGACAGCAGTTATTTTTTGTAATCTTTTAAAGGTCACAAAGGATAAATGACTACAATAACATTTCACCAACTGACTCTAGGTTTTTACTAGTAAATCCTGATATTGATTTGAAAAGCTGCAAATCTTTTATTCAAATATTTCTGATCAGACCATAACTCTTTAAAATCCAAATCTTTTTCTGAATGAAAGATCTATGAAAATAGATGATGGATTTCACGGGCTGTCAAAGCAAAAAATGTTACATTTCCTAGTTTGTCATTGACTATGATATAAAACACCTGAAGGTAGATTATTTATATTGATAAAATTATTCTTTGGCATTGGAAGCTGTTTTCCGGGGAATAAAAATAAAATATCGAAATAGCCTTTTGTCAGAACTAGAACTTCTCTGCTTTCAAATTAGGGGGTGAAAAATAATGTGGAAAAATGCCAAAAGCTATTTTCTTTGAGTCAAATACAGGGTATGCTATCGCAAGTATACGCCAGAGTGGACTACTTTCCCATCAGACATAATATATTTTAGCAACCACCTACCATTATTTTTGCTGGAGATAAAGGAGTTCATCTTTTAACTGCCTTTTTTTGGTGGGTGGGGGTGTTATTGTTCTGTCTTTACACTTTCTACCCAGAGGTCGCCAAACATTAGATTCATATTTCAGTCAGATTAAGCATGTCAAAAATTATTGTTCTCTTTCAGGGTAGTGATTGTGGAATTAAGAAGCTAGTTAGCTTTGTTATTTTCTATGGCCACAGACTGTGATCCTCACTCCAGCCAACTTTCTTACCAATAAATGTGTCATGAAGGGGCTCATTAAAGGAATATGGCCGGATAAAGCAAATCCAATATCACAGCTCCCCAAACAACTAGGAGTTAATATGCCACAGAAATGAGTCTGGGAAGTCATCTTCTCATAATAAAGACATCAAAGGATGCTGATTAGACAAAATAGAAGCTGGCATATGTGTGTGTATCTGTCTATATCTACATAAATATATACATGTTCACTAATCTGCCATTTTAAGTCCCATAAGTCATTTTGCAAATAAGAACCACAAATGCATAATATGATTGCCAAATATTCTTTACAAATGGAAAAATGCTTTAAAAATAGTATAGAGATTCAAATCTCAATATACTGAAATAGTTCACATAGGAAGTTATAAACGTGTGTTGTTCTCTCCTCCATATTAATTGTCACTTCCCTTCACTGGTGGAACACGGTATACCACACATTGAAGAGCAAGGCTTACTGCAAAGAGCATTTATAGATGGTAGCTCCAATCCCAGCTTCAACACTGACTTGAACACGTCACTTTACCTCTCTGAGCTGTAGCTCTCCATCAGGTCAAGAAAGCCCAAATCGCTAATCTCAGAGAGTTGTTCTGATGATTACATTAAGGTAACACATGTGCCTGGCACATAGTAGGTGCTCAACAAATAATTGTTATTACTATTATGTTCATTATACCTGACTTGAATAACTCCTGAGGCCCTTGGCGGTTTGGCATGGAGTATGGCCACTATTTTACTGTGACTTAGAAATTGCTAATTGTTATATATTACCAACTACAAATGGAAAAATGGTGAGGTCGTTGGAAGAACGAACAGGCCACATATTCAGAGAATGTCCTGGGCAGAGGGAAGATGCATGCTCAGCGAGCTCCCTTCTCAGATCCTGAAAACTGGAGTTGAGGTTTCATTTGCAGCAGAGCATAATCTCAGCTGCACGTAAGAAACCCTGCCACCTCTGCCCAGTAAAATACAAATCACTGACTACCCATTTTTATTTTAGGTAGTTAGATAGTTAGTACATCATTAATTCCTGCACATACTCAAGCTCAATATCACTGTCAGTTCCGTTTTATTTCCACCTCCTTTCCGAGATCCCTGGCTGGAGGTAAAGACCTGCTCTCTGAGTGTCTCTGGGTATTCCAAGGCAATATGAATCTTCAGGAGCTCCCCTTCTTTATGGCAATTTACAACTCAAAACAGCAACGCATTTTCTTTTCCGGGTAGAAATATTGATAATAAAAATGGAGCGGCTTTGAAATACACATTACTATAATTAAAGTGACTTGCTTTTTGGAAATTCCTGAGACAAGTCTTTATTGCAACTATTATTTAAGGATGAGCACATAATTAAAGGCTCATTCTCAGAAGAGTCTCCATGCCAGGAACTGCATATCCTGTGGTAGAGAGGTGGATGCCTCGACTCCTTCCTCTCAGGATTCTCTGTGCCTTTCTTTTGACCACGCATGGACCCAGGCCAGCAGGTACTCAGACTGGGTTCCCTGGCACCCTGTTAGAGAAGCCATTTAGCAGATGGGCTTTGAAAAAGGTGCGGACAAAAATAACTGGGCAAAGTTGGTACTCTACATCTGAGGCACGTGAGGATACACATTCTCAGAAATGGTGCAGTACAGTCACCTATTTAACTTTATTTGATCGAATATTTATTTACCACAACACCTTTTGTGGGTATGTGGCACATCTATTAATATTCTGTGCAACAGTGCCCTACGAGACCAGTTGGGGAAACATTAGCTAGACCTGCGCTTCCCATTCCTAACTCCATAACAGAATCTCCTGGGTGCTTCAGAAAACATTACAACGCTAGCCCTCTGCCTCACTTCTTTTCAAATGGTATGGAGTTATATCCAGGTATTGGTATTGTTTTTAAAGTTTCCCTTTCCTGGGTGAATCTAATGTCTAGCCAGGACTGAGAACCTCTGACCTAGGCTTGCCACTAGTGACACTTATTATCCCATTTTTAGTGCACAGAGCCATAGTGAGTGAGAGAAAAAAATCCCCAAAGCTCTGATGTGTCAGAGAAAGAAGCTTTCTCTGGAGTCAGATATGGATCACCAATTGATCGTGAAGTTTAGCTGGTATGTTGATATGCTGGTTTCACAGGCCCACTCCTTATCCCACTTCCTTCGCCTTGGTTGTCACTATTTCCAGTGGGAATGGACAGGCTACCTGCTTCATCCAGAATCTCTCCTTGAAAACCCACACATGCTAATATCATAACTTTAGATAGGTGAGAAATTGCTCTTCCTTACAAAAAATGGTGAGAACCTCTGCTGTAAGTAAACCTTCCAAGACTTTCTCTGTCTCCCACTTGAGCTGGTAGGGGATAGAACCACTGAAATGACCATCCATAGTGCAGGTTACCTGGGAAATGAAAGTTGGGCAATCGCCTGGTAGCTAGAACCATGGAAAGCCTTACTTAACGTAAATTTCCAGCTTAAATTTGCACCTATCTCTGAACTTTTCTAGAGTTTATTGGAATAGAAAATACATTTCTCTTCCTCCTTAAAAAGAAATCAACATTTACTGATTAAATAAGATCACAGAGAAAAACTGCATAATTTTATGGGCTCTTTTTATAACCTGCTAAACAAATGAGATTCTCCATCCTTTTCATATAAGGGTATAGGAGAAACAGAAAAGGCATTTAATGTTTATTGAGCATCCGCAATGTGCCAGGATAAATACAGTTCTTTCCATATTGTCATCTCATTTAATCTTTACACAGCCCCTTGGGGTGGTTCTATTATTCCACTTTTCTGTCTGTGGAAATGGAGGTTCACAGGGGATAAGGCACTGCCCATGGTCTCACTGGAAGTATGAGGTAGAGCTGGGATTGAACCCAGGTCTAGTGATGGTGATGGCAAAACTGAACCCACGCAAACCCTTTCCCCACCTCTGCATGTTTAGCTCAGAAAATTCCATGAGGAACTTCCTGCCTCTTGACTCTCAGTGTATTTTGTATCTTCTCCAAAATGGTATCTGAATCCCACAAGCGTTTTCTCCTCAATGTTCTACTCTGTGCTTTGAAGCAGAAGAAAGGTTAATGCTGTGGGGAAAGTCAGCGTGTTCTGCTCCATAAGTTCATACTTCAGTATTTAAAACAGTACTGAGTTCAAATCTTGTACTTGTGACCTATTAACTCTGCCCTTGGGTGAATTACTTTACCTCTTGCCCTCAGTTTCCTCATCCACAAAATGAGGTAATAATAATATCCATTTCATAGATGTGTGACTGAACAAGATTTCAACTCATATCACCTGAGTTTAGTTTTCATTGGACGCATATGTCAAATAAGACAGAAGTGTTTCAGAACTTTCTAAGGCTTGTCATTTGTGAAACTCAGGCAGATTCGCAAGTTTTGTGTCATTTATTGATTCATCAATTCAGTCCTCCATTTATTGCTTTAGTCACTCAAGAAATATTTATTGAGCATCTACCATATGCCAGGCATTGTGTTAGACACTTGGAGGCACAGCAATTGTCAAGTAGCTTAGAGTCTAGTTAAATACCAAATTTAATGGTATCATTTTTATACTCATTAGAGATACACAGGAATGATATTCACATACTAATGTACTAATGTGAGTCTAAAATTAACATGCGTAAAATAGTATTGAATCTGTAGTTAATGTGTTGCCCGTTGTTAATTATATATACTAATAATTATGGTTAATGCCAGTCTGTCTAACTCTCTGCAAAAGCTGGCAACCCCTTCCCTCACAAAGAGCAGCTGCCTTTGTGAACCGCAGTGAAGAGTTTACACTGAGTGAGCTCTTATAATCAAACTGACTGCTCCTCGTTAGACCAAAGTCCTTAACCAATGACAGGATATGTACATGTTCTTGGTATTGAAGTTTTAGAGGCTCACTCTTAATTATCGAGAAATAATGTCTATCATACAGCCTGAAGTGCCGAGACCCCAGGTCCTAGGCAAGGACTGAGTGTCATCAGTTTAAGAATTTATTTTTTTTCTTGTCTGTAAGAATTTACAGCACATTCTTTTCAGAGCATTCCCTAATTGCTTTGAGTTCACATACGCACCAAATCAGTGTTAATTTTCTGTCCTATAGTAACACAAAGGGAGTACAAAAAGAAAGAGGAAAACTTGTTTTCCTGTATGGATTGCATGGGACCACCTGAAGGAGAAATTAAAGGAGTCCGGGGGAGGGGGTATGTGATAGCCTATGATTCAAGGCCTGGGTAACCTTGACTTGCTCCTTGGCTCTCTCCTTGGGTTTTTTTCTGGGGAGAAAATCAGTTTCAAGAGTAGAGGTAGACTTTTTTAAGGGCAAGATAATTCACAAGATCAGATATTGATAAAGTAACTTACGGGATTTATTAGGCATTTAGAATACCCACTCAACATGGCATCTCACCTCTAGCACAGGGTGGCTTAATTGGTTTCCACACCAAAAGCTCTAATTTATTTCTTACATTCAACAGCACTTTCTTTGATCAGGCAGATAAGACTGGGGGCCAAGACTGATCATTTACGCATCCTCCGACACTGCAGATGAAAACAACCTGCCCCATTACAGTATTATTCTTTAACATTCAATTCTTATCAGGGGTGATGAAAACATTGTGCTTTATATGATACTTATAAAATACCACATTCACCACTGAGAGGCCCCTGTGTGCAAACATCTGGCCTCCCCCTTTCCACTGCCTCATCTTGACCTTAACAGCTGAAGTCCATCCAATTGTCTGTCCTCCTTTCTAGCTGACAGCAAGAGAGCCAATGAAATACCTATTCCTGTTGCTGGGTGACTGCGAATATTTTGAAAACAGTCTCATAAATGTAGCAGCTTAGAAGCCTGCTATTGGCTGAGGGTTCCAGCAATGCTGACTCATTAGGCTGGTAGAAGAGTGACAGGTGGGAATAGCTATGCAAATATATTACTGGCCTGACGTTCCACTGGAGAGGAAAACTATTTCAAGGCTGAGTGACAACTATAACATACCCTGTTAGAAGAAAAATAAATCTCCCTAAGTCTACATTTAGGCATCTGAAGAACAGTTACGGGAATACTGCAGGGAAAAAAAAAAAAGAAACCAACTCAAGGTTGTCTTACCCTCAAATATCCTGCGTTTCATGGTCTGATTAGCAGTTTTACCTGTCCTAGAAATATATGTGTATTTCTACATACCTTTCGTAGTTTTGTATTGATACATTTTAAAGTACAAACTTGTTTATTGAGGGAAATAATGTTAAACAATGTCAAGAAGGCCTTTAAATTTTTTCTTTGTCTCCTTGTCTCCAGTGTCCCCTTCTTCACCTTCCCCCCCTGACCTTCAAGTCCAAAAATCTAGCAGCCACAGGATGTGGTCACTGTTGGGGCCAGCGCTGGCTGCATTTTATCTCTCTCTGTCCATTTAAAACATTTGTATCCTGGTGGGAGGATAAGCAAAGTCTTGTCTAAACAGCTTTGGGATTCTCTTTGCAGCCAGAGAAAGCTGTTTGGATACAAGTAACTGCTTTTGCTAACACTGGGTTAACTGTTCATACACAAATCTGCCAAAGAGCCTCTAGGAAAGAATGTCCTTCTACTAACTGAATTCTAATGAGGCCAGGACGTAGATCAGGAATTGAGCTATTTTTCTGTGAGTTTCAGACATCATATATAGGGATGTTTGGCCTATTTGATCTTCATACTTCTCCGGTAGGTCCTAATTAGTTCACAAAGAAATGATTACTCCAGAAGGAATCTGTGAGTTACTGGTTGATCCAGTTGAAAGGGGCTTTTCTGGTGATACATCAGAGCCTCCAGAGTTCCAACACAATAGAACGATACTGCTCTGATAGGACCAGATGAAGTAGTTAAGGAGCAGTTCCTGGGCCAATTTAATTGGCACATTTCTGGAAATTATATTGATTTGCCTTATAAGGTGTGGGTGAGTTTGAGAGCCAAATCAAGGTGACCATCAGTGGAAATAGAGTTGCTTTAAAAAGGACACAATAGAATATTCTTTTCAATAACGTGATTTAAACAAAGTTGCTTGGGAAATCACTTCAGCAGATAGATCACCGGTGGGTATCACCTAGTGTCTACAAATGATAAATTAGGAAGGGGCTGTTATGAGTATCTCACCTGTGCCCCAGGAAATGTGTGCTTTCCACAAGAGAGGTCATGGGCAGGTTTGATAGGGACCGAAAGTCATTATCTGAACATTACATGCATGTATACCTCACCTGTGAAGGGCAGCTATGATACTATCTGCATAGTACTCTCTCCCTCTTTAGGGGAAGTAGTCCTTCTTCCACTCCAACCATGTGTTCCCACTGGGAGCTGACATATTCTTCAATGACCACAACCCTGTCATAGTTGATTGGTCCAGGGATGGGCACGTGACCCAAACTGCACCAATCAGAAAACTTTCCTGAGATTCTCCAAACTGGAACTTGAGACTTGTTCTTCCTAGAGGAGGTTACTGAAAGATGAGAAAGTTAGGCCCTGACACAGGCCATGTTTACCTCATTCTAAGGAAAGCCAGGCTGCAGTGGGCACACCTGGGAGCTCAATGCTGCAATGATATGGCTTTGCACACATTTGGCTTAAGGGACCAACAAGGTGCTTGCTGGAGCTGGCTCTGGAAGTGGTGAGGTGGCTCTGCCTGCAGCAGTTGGCTTTGCAGGAGCACATTCCATGGGGCAGGTTTTCCTTTTGGTACTCAGCGTACTCCCATTTGTAACTCTTCCTGGGAGGAACTCTGGGCTTGTGTATATCATATAGCGGCAGAAGATTTTACTACTGGAACTTTGCAACCTACTCAATCCTGCCTTCTCATGAGTAAATTATTCATCAGGTAAAAAAGCTCATGTAGAGAGAGATGCTGTGGGGACAAAGGCCCAAAAAACAGTTTCCAGGCTCTCGGCCTCACATAGAAAGGTGCTGGCTCGGGTAGTAAATGGCCATCAACTGTGATCAGATGGCCAGCAGCTGTGGCTAGTTGGCTGTCAGCTGTAACCTGTAAGCCATTGGCCACTAATATAACGGCTGTGGCTACGCTAGCAGAAAGGAATGGGGGCTAGCAAGAAGATGGTGGCTGGCAAACGCGGACTGCTGTTAGGATGACGGGTTGCAGATTATGTAGATACTGCTTCCTGTGTCTCCAGCCCAGCCGCCAGCGAGAATATATTGGTTTGACTCCCCTACTTATGGCTCCATGGGTGTTCCTTTTTGGCCTCACCATGTCCTGCGTTCTTATGTGGGGAGCGGGACCAGAGACCCCGCATGACAAATGGCGCAGCGAGCAGGGTCCACCGCACGACACATGGCATAGTTGGCACGATACGGTGCTGGCCAAAGCTTTCCAAAGGGCAATAGAGCAGTTTGTGTGTATGAAAGCTCAGTCTGAGGTAGACCAGGAGGAGCAGCTGCCGGAGAGCTCGATCCCCGTGGAGGGGTGGGAAGACGTGGACGGTTCCCCAACCAGCAGAGGCTGGAGAAAGCGGAGGTTGTTGCTGCCCTGGGGCTGGGAACTGCTTGCTGAGGCAGCCCAGATGCAGGACTTTTAGTCCTAGGAGGAAACGCTTGCTGAGTCCTCCGTGGGAGATGAGGGTGAGGTCAAGGTCATCCCTCACCCCCAGGACAGCCCTGGCGAATGACTATGGACTATGGGGAATTGCCTTCCATCCCTAATTTAATGGACTACTTGACTGTTTGGGAACATACCACCATGTAGTGGGACTGGCGGATGTTTGCTTTTGTGTCTTGACTGGCCGCCATTGATAATATGTAAGCACCTTGATGTGAGCTGCTGTTGTTCCAGCACAGTACCCGGAGAGGCCCAGAGAGAGAGTGGCAGTGCCCTGAGAGCCCTGGCTGTGTCCGGGAAGTCTGGCTGTGTCCAGAGAGAGTGGCAGTGCCCTGAGAGCCCTGGCTGTGTCCAGGAAGTCTGGCTGTGCCCAGAAGTACTGGGGTGGTGCCCTGAGAGGCCCTGGCTGTGCCCGGGGAGACAGGTGGTACTCTAAGAAGCCCAGGGAGTCTGGCTGTGCCCAGAAGTACTGCGGTGGTGCCCTGAGAAACCCTGGCTGTGCCTGGGGAGACAGGTGGTACTCTAAGAAGCCCAGGGAGTCTGGCTGTGCCCAGAAGTACTGGTGGTGCCCTGAGAAACCCTGGCTGTGCTCAGAGAGCCTGGCTGTGTCCAGGATATTACATTCACCTCCAGGCTCCTCGCACAGGGACCCTCGCGGAAGACACTTGTCGCGTAGATTGTGAGGTGAGACCCTGTAGGGGTGGAGTGTGGGGACAAAGCCCCCAAAAAACAGTTTCCAGGCTCTTGGCCTCACAATAGAAAGGTGCTGGCTCAGGTAGTAAATGGCCATCAACTGTGATCAGATGGCCAGCAGCTGTGGCTAGTTGGCTGTCAGCTGTAACCTGTAAGCCATTGGCCACTAATATAACGGCTGTGGCTACGCTAGCAGAAAAGAGTGGGGCTAGCAAGAAGATGGTGGCTGGCAAACGCAGACTGTTGTTAGGATGGCGGGTTGCAGATTATATAGCTCCTGCTTCCTATGTCTCCAGCCCAGCCGCCAGTGAGAATATATTGGTTTGACTCCTTTATCTATGGCTTCGTGGGTGTTCCTTTTTAGCCTTACCATGTCCTGCGTTCTTATGTGGGGAGCGGGACCAGAGACCCCGCCGGACGCCCTGCGCGACAGATGCTTGATCACAGCCCAGTGCAGAGAGGGACAGTCCTAACAATAGAATATTTGGACCTTTGGTTTTAAGGCGGGTATCCAAATGACCAGCCTTTGCTCATGTACATCACTCCTCAGAGGACCAGAGAAAAACTATTTTCAAGGAGATCACTGATGGTTTGAAAGATATTTCAGGCAGAACATAAATTTCTCCATGGTTTTAAAGGGAGCACAATTCCTATGATTTTTCATTTTAGAACAATGTCATCATAGAAAGCCTCTCTCCCTCTTTTCTGTCTTTTCTGAATGCTGCGGCTTTCCTGGTGGTGGTGAGGGGAAGAGTACAAAGTGTCCTTCCTTAAAACCCAGCTTCAGTGTTTCATGGGGTTGTTTGACAAATTTAAGCCCAGTGGTGAGGATGGCCACCTGTTTCTGTAGAAACGATCAAAAAGCCTGGTTTTCACAGAGCTCTCCTCTGTCTCCGGAAAGACCTAAGATGAATAATATATGTTAGGAAAAGGAGCCTAGTAAAGAGAGGAATAAGATCATTCAGCATAGGAGTTGTCTGGGATTTATCCTTTGGTGGGAAAATTGCTTTTAGATCCCACAAACCCATCCCTTGAAGTTGATATGCCAGTATGTTGAAGGCTGAGAAAGTACACCTGTTAAGTAGTAGGGCTGGATTAACTTACAAACTATGTAAGCTAAAAAACAAACAAACAAAAACACCCTTAGTAGAGTCTGCTGAACTGCGAATGCTATTGGAGAACTAAGCCATGATTATAGAAGGGCTTATAAGTATAGGGCCACGCCAGGACCAGAAGGACCTAAATCAAAAAGGGTTCCATGTCATTTTGAAAGGGACCATTACAAATTCTACGTACCTACCCATACCACAATTTCTTAGTTTGTACACTGTAATTAATTGGGCATTTCTTTGAAATGTTTCACCACCTATAAAATAAGAAAAATAATAGTAGGGTTTTTGTGAGGATTAAATGAGTTAATAAAGATAAGCTACTGAAAACAGACCTGGCACGTGGTAAAGTGTTCATTAAAAGTTTTGGATTTTCCAGGTGACCATCACATTGAGCAGACTGAGCAAGCATACTGGGTAGGAGGGTCCAAGGAAAGGACCTCCACCTCCAAACAGGCAGCGTGCTGTCTCCCTCAGCTGCCTGACCCATAGATGCGATATGTAGCCACTGATTCCTCCTTTAAAGGCTTCTGTTCACATTCAATGAAATAAGAGCTATGAAAGCACTTTGAATCAGCAAGAATGCTCTAGCTATCATAGCACTACTCTTATGAGTAGCAATATTTAAAATATAAAATGATGGGTATCATGTTATCCTACAGTAAGCCCAGAAAATGTATTTTAAAGTCCACCCACCTGTAGATGATAAATAGCAGAATAGTATGTAAGCCTTTTATCCCTGGATAAGTTGAAAAAGCCTGCACTTTTATCAGTTCTTGCCAGCCCTCCTCACACTTCCTCTTTTCATGGGCATGTGGATTTGATTACATTGAGTCTAAAGAAATACCTGGGGCACAAATCAGGGCCCCTTTCTCGGGCCAACTATGAGGCCAGCGAGGCCCTCAACCTGGGAATGTGCACTAAAATTTATTCTGAGTTTGGATCCCTTCTACAAGGTAATCTTGTATAAAGGATTCCAGAGTTTTCTGTTATTGTGAGACTGTAACAGGTCTCAATTTTTATTAAAATTCTTACTTGTTCACACCCTAATTCTTCTTAGTCCCAACCAAATGTTTGAGGCCCAAGAAGGAAACATCAGCCTGTGTTACATGACAGTCTTGGAATATTCTCTCTGGTGACCTAGGTTCATAAATGCTGAGTGTAATTTCTTGGTTTTGTGTACATGACTGTCAGATCCAAAGATAGCAAAATCCTGCACAGATGTTGTGTCCTTGGCTGTGGACCTTCTGACACCTGGCTGAGTGGTGTCTTCTCAAACTCCATGAATTGCTTCTAGGGAAACAGAAAGTACCTGAAACAGTTACTTTTCCACCAACATGCAGCTTTCCTAGCAAAGGGAAGAGAGCTTCACAGATCCACCAGCTCTGATAATGAAAGGAATGTGTTTGAAGGGGCAGAGCACAGGCACCCCGTAGGCTGGGTTCCAGTCTTGTTACACGCATGCTGTAATATATGCAATAATAAAAATAATTAATGGAGCGTCTGCCCTGCTCCCCTCCGCATACCTGGCAAGCCAGCTCATCAACTACTCCCAGCCCTTCCATCGTGCCGCTCCTGCCACCCACTGGCTGGCTCATTGGGATACAGCAAGCAAGAGGGTTTTACCCAGGCTTTGCTGATGCGGCTGAAGCAGAGGGGAGATTTCCTCAGTCCTGCCTCGTGCCTGGGCAAATCAATACGCTGCCTGTGTCGCTAACATATTCCAGGTCATGCGCACACACAAACATTATTACATCTTGAAATTACTTTTAAATGACTGCCTTTCAGGTTTTAACCATTTTCCTAGAAATGTGGCTCAGCAAATCTTTACGTGGAGCAAGGATGGCACCCAGTGGCCAAAGTGTTTCATCTCAGATCTTGTTTTCTCACAGATTTTCCATTGCTTGTCTATGGAGACAATGAATTACCATAAGATCCTTTTCTAAACTCCAAATCACTCGACTGTCCTTTGGAGCTAAAGCTCTCTGTCTCTCTCACAATTGTAATTGTGGTTTTTGCAATTATTGTAAACCGTTTACACCACAATTAGTTTTGCACCAATCTAATAACTTTAAAAATCCTTAAAAATCTACCACAACACTCTTATGTTAAAGACATCATATTTCACATACGCAGATTATTGTGCATGAGGTCCCTAATATCGGCATGACTATAGGAAATACTATACAAATATAAACTCCATTTCACATTTCTCATATCCTCCCCAAATAGTCTCTAGTTTATGAGTTCTCATGCCTTAAACACAAGACTTTATCTCCTGACAAGTGCTTTATCATTAAACTGATGTTCGCAATCTCATATCCTTGTTATCTTTCTTACAAGGTACTTGGCAGGCCTGGAGAGCACAAGATAATAAAGAGGGACTGCTCTTTTTCCTTTGAGCTTTCCAGATGTCGAGGGATTTCCATACAGCGAGATAGCCAATCAGACTGTAAGGAAGACAAGCAAGATGTCAGAATAATGGATCATATGCTCTCTTGCTAAGAATGATGCAATATCTTCATAACGTTTGCTGTTTCCAATTTCCTTAGGTTTCTAAGCGGTCTGAAACCCCAGGGCAAGAAGTCACAGAGATGGCACAACTACAATACAAAAAGAAGTTTCTAATAAAATATCATTATATATTGATGGCCCAAAGAGTAACCATGAAAAGTCTCTTTTAAAATGTCCGTTACAGTCAGCCAAAAATTCTGTTTTTCTCGGACATCATCACTAGGCTTATTTGGCTCCCAAACTGTTAAATGCCACAAACGTTCCAAGAACAATACTTAACTCAAAAAAAATGGCTTCAGGATAAAATTCCATGATATTGCTTACATTTTCCTATTCAGCCACTTGAAGGAGAAGTATTGTATTCAAGGTCAAAACAAAACATTGGAGAGGAAAAATCAAAGCTAAATATGTGCATTTTTCTTGGTGGTTCTTTGGTTCTTGGTTGGCTCATATGTAAAATGGAGCTACCGTGTTTCCCTGAAAATAAGACCGAGTCTTATATTAACTTTTGCTCTAAAAGATGCATTAGGGCTTATGTTCAGAGGATGTCATCCTGAAAAATCATGCTAAGGATAATTTTCCAATTAGGTCTTATTTTCGGGGAAACATGGTATAATAGCCCTGTATTCACCAAAAGGCTGGAGGCTCAACTGAGATAATGGGTCTGAGGTTTTTATATACTGCTGAGTTATATTATTTAAGACATTATTATTATGTAAACATTTATAGGTAGCATTAGTATATAGTTTTTATACTTAGATTAAGACTCTCATTTTACCTAAAGTAATCACTTATCTTCCTCATGAGTATTATTGTATTATATTACCCTTGAAATATAACATAGGCATGGTGGGCTTTGGAAATCATTTATAATCTGTAATTAAATCAAGCTGAGCCAACTCTTCCACCAAATACCCGAGTTTGTAAACAGAGTTTAAATTTAAAGCTTTGGTATTCAGAAATAATAAGGACCTCATGATGTTTTGTTAACTTTATGTTGCTTTGTGTGTTATTTTCCCCTTACTCCCTAGAGATAAATTTTATAGGCTCATAAAATTATAGCATTTTACAGCTGGAAATGGCTTTGGTTTGCAGATGAGGAAACCTGAGGCTTAGACATTTTAAATGAGGCCTTTGGCTGCTTTGTCTATTTACATGTTTGCTGTTTCCTATCTGACTGTGTCTCTGGCCTTACAAAGACTGCTTACAAACGGGCAGCTCTGGCTACTGAGACTGCAGAAAGCCGTTAGATCAGACATTCTCACCTAATTTCGTATTTCATATAGTGCCTTGGGACCAACAGAATCAAGATTCACGCACATTTCTCAGAATTTTGGATGGATCCATTTTCAAAACATGCAGAACTACCAAGACAGAGAAAAAACATGCAGAACTACGAAAACAGTACATAATTTCAAAAACGGGAATAAGGGACAGATTATAGGACCACACAAATAAAAAGAATTAGAAAGGGATCTTGAGATTCAAGAAAATAATAGTTTTAAAAAATTTCGTCAGCCGGGTGGAGGTAGCAGGACACATGAGTGAAGGATCTTATTTCCTAGTTGCTGCACCAACTAGGAATTCACGGCGAGGGGCCTTTGCCAGCAGCAGGGAAGGACAGATCCTATCACAGTGACCACTCCAAAGAGAATATCCTAAACAAAGAAAATGAATCCCTTTATTTAGATAGGCTTCTTTGGAAACACAGAAAACTAACAACTAAGAACTTAAAACAAGACGTTGAAACCGCTTTGCAGACCCTCTCATTGTCATAGATTTTTGCTTCAAAATTCTGTTCACATGTTGTAGCTTCCTCTGCCATCGAAATCTCAACCAGTTCAATGATTTTGGTCACTTGGTAGACATCTCACCAGCACCCAGGTGTGAGGCACGGCTTTCGGTGATATAAGGGTTACAAAAATGACTAAGATGAGGATTCTTCCCTAAAAATGCTCCTAGTTTAACGAGGTGATTAGGCAGGTGCACAAAGATATATATCACAAGCTAGAAACTGATAAATATTATAAAAAAATGGCAAATAAGCAGATCACTTCTGTCTGAAGGACAGTGAGAACAACTTCATGGAGGAGGGGCAATGGAACAGGATCAGATGGATTATTAGGACTTTAAATATGCAGACATAGGAATAGGGATGGGGCCAAAGATAGGGAAGGGAAGAGAAAGGACAGAAGATAGCAAATGAAACTCTTGTGAAGGGTGGGTAAGTGAGAGCTTGGGAAGCGGGATGAAAAAGTGAACTGGAAGTTACCGTTCAGAGCACTTTTAATGTCCAGTTCAAGAATCTGAAATGATGGAATCTAGAGACTTATAGAGGATATGAAGCTTTGTGAGAAGGAAACTGGCACCAACACAGATGAGTGCTGTTCATCTAGCAGCTGTGTACAGGACGGATTTGGGAGTAGGTCAAGAAAAGGAGATGGGCTAAGAGAGCACTGCGTAACCACTGTCTGCACAAGACAGAAGGAGGATTTGAACCAGTGGAGACCGTGAGAGTGAGGGGAGCCTGCAAGACGTTCTGAAGTCAGATGGAGGGGACAGCATGTGGGAGTGAGAGGGTGTGAGGGCTCAAAGATGACTGTATAGTTTTATCCAAAGTGTGCCTCTGGAGAGGAGGGTGAGCAAAGCAGAACAGCCAGGAGTTTGTAGCTTCTATATGTATTGAAGCAATGTACATATAGCTTCTATATGTACTGAAGAGAAAACCAACCATTATGATTGCTAAAACAAACCCATATCATTGAGATGAGGGGTTATTGGTTCTTTATTTCTCAGCCGTATCTATGGTTATAGATGGCTCTAACTAAAGGAAAACCAGAAAGAAGGGAGCGTGACAGTCTCAGATGCCCTAGTGTTCTGGAAGGGTCTTACTCCTTTGGCCTTTACAGTTCATTTTACTGTTCAGGGGTCAGGGCTATAAATGGGCCACACTACTGCCCTCCATTCCTGCTTCCCTGGACCTTCAGGACCCAGCACTATTCTGAAACAAAAAATGAACTTCCTTTTATTTCATTCCTTCCGGCTCAGACTCCCTGGGCCTTTAAGTGTGACACTTAGGGAATGCAGTAAGCCCAGCTGTGTCAATGTATGTAAGCAAGGTGGAGAAAGCCTTCCAGGCCAATCTTCCTCCCAGGGGAAGTAGACGCTCGAGTGACCTTTTGGAGATAGCGTTCCTGTTTTGTTTTCAAAGCGGAAGAAGTGACAAATAGTGGCTATTTAAATTGATCAGAGAGGAGGCCAGGGTCACCACAGGATGTATTTGGGCCAGGTGGGTCCTTGAAGAGCCCTCGGCTCATAGTTGCTTAGTTCAGCTGTAGGAAAGGCCAGGCTGGACTTGCAGCCCTGGCTCCCCTCCCCCACCCCACCAACATTTTCAATACTCAAGAGTGACAAAGTACAGCCATCCTTTTTCTGATGTGGCACTCGATTAAGACACAGTTCATAGTCCTTAGGAACCTGTGGACATTTGAACACAAAGCACTCCACATATTTATGGACATGTCCTAAGCAGTGCAGCCCTCCCGGCTCAGCTGCTGCCTTAGGGGCAGAAGATGCCCTTTAGAATGCTGACTCAGCTGTTTTCCCTGCAGTCAATTTCCTGCTGGAGGTTCAATAACTTCCCCTGATGATAAAAAAAAAAAGCTCAGATGTTAAACTTGGCATAAATACTATTTAAAGTCAAAACAAGCCCCTCAATTCAGGAGGCAGGGACAAGCGAAGAGCCAGAATAGATTAGGTGTAAGAAGATACCTGCATTCTGTGTATATTGCTTCAAGGTCATTTTTTTAACAGCTTTAGAAATAAGCTGAGGTGAACTGGAAAGGCATTAGTTGTTGAGATTTCCAAAGGGAGCATTGTAAGAAGGCTGTGTGGGCTGAGACTAGAGAAACAGTGGAAAGCTCTTCTTCCCTCCCTGGCACCTCGAGGTCCAGATAATCCTCCAGGGCTGTTGGAGCACCTGGCCTGTAGGAGAGGAGCTGGAAGGTGCTCCCACTGACTGGGGTGGGGAACACAAACTCCCCGATCCTCTGCCACACAGTGCCTGCCCTACCTCTTCCTCCTTTATGGTGGCCACATCACCTGGATTTGGGTAAATGCCACCGTGTGACCCCCTCTATAAACAGTGCACTTTTCCTCTGAAAGAAACAGCTGCAAGGATTGGGCTTTTCCATGGCTTTGGAAATAGAGTGGGTGGGGCAGCATTTGTGTTGCCTTTTTGCAGTTAGAAAAAGGTGCACCTTATGGAGGATCAATTAATACAAGGCATTGCATGCACTTGGCCAGCCAAATGGGGATCAGCCCCAACTCCTGCCTCCTTGTCAGGGACCCTTGTGTAGGGCCTCTGACAGACATCTACCATCACAACAGCAGGGGCCATTCTGAGGGCGGAGGCTTCTAATGATAACATTTGAATAGTTCATGCATCAAACATGTCTCTCCAAACTTAACGACTTAAAAAACAAAAAGCTGAGGACATCACATCCCATTGCTCGGCTTGTCCCCTGCCATCTGTCTCACAGAGGGGGATGCCAGATGCTATTTTTGATGTAGCCATTCTTAGTTTGGTACGGAAAGGACACAGGGCATACCTGTTCAATGGTACTTTATTTACTTTACCAGGATATTAATCTGTGGCCTAGGCATTAACATTGAAAACTTGAAATATGCAAGAGGTCGTCCAAACCCAAACACCCAACATGAGTTATCAGTGTTTCATTACTGAGGCAGTGAAACAGTGCTGTAAACAAGCCCATCTTTGATTGTAGCCGTAACCCATGCAGTTTGGAATTGAAAGAAGGGGGAATAGAAGGTGGCAATATAACATGAGAATGTCCATGAGTTGATTTTAATTGGTAAACTGGCATATATGGTAATCACTGTTTGGTCTGTCCACCACACTGGAATCTTAGAAAAGTGCATAAAATTACAGGAGCATATAATTGCTGTAGTGAACTCATTCTCTCTGTTATCATACCTGGCATCTTCAGGTTATTAAAAGCCTTTAAAGCAGTCATCTTCAAAGAGCTCTAATTGTCAATATGGTCTTGATAGATTATTCCTCTTAGCACAGTGCAAAAGAGATATAAACGGGCACTAAAGTCTGGGCAAATTTTTTGGGCACACCTTATTTCAAGTTCAAGGAAGATCAGTAATTATTAATGAGGATAAAAACCATTCTTTAGAACCTGGTTTCCTTACTTGAGGCATGGGACAACCAACTCATAAGGGATAAATAATTAACATTATAATCAGAATCAGACTTTTAAAACGTTGATTCATCATTTCCAGAAAGTTCTGTGATTTTTTTGTATATAGGTAGCCCCATAAAAAGGACTATTTTCCAAGGTATAAATGATACACCAGAACCACAAAAAATAAGCTTAAGTTCTGACATTCTTGGATGATCAATTACATGTTATTTCACTTACTTGTTCTGGTCAGACCATCCAGGGACACTTCTAGAAGGGTTTTCGCACTCTTACCACCATTCACCCACTCACCACTACACACCCCTCAAGGAGATTTTTCCCAATAGGAGAAATAGGGTTACTAGAACAAAACAAAAACACCCTACCCCTCTCCTATGGCATTCTAAATTAGGAAAAGAAATCCCTAAACATGGAGGGATATGACATGGGAAGACAAGATATGAGGAAAGATAAGGTGGTATCAGCCACCTTTAAGGATTATTAAAGATTCATTACAGGTTTCTCATATATAAAATCTGTGTTCTTTTAGGCCACGCCACCTAGGAGTACAAGTTGTAGTGAACTGAAGTAATTAAAGGCATATGTCACGCTCCCCAATATTATCTCCCCTACTCATTTCTGGGAGTTCTTAGGGTATACCTTAGTTGTCCTTAAAATATGACTGCTCAGCCTGCACGGATTCCTTCAACCTCTGCTGGTCATATTGGTAGGAAGGTGCCTGGCCTCTGGTCCATAGTGATGTTTCCTTTCCCTGGGCTGTTGCCTTGTGTTGTGTGCTATTGACACTCCTGAGCCCTGTGCCCACAGGGGCATTTAATGCACTGAAACTGTAGGAAGTTCATGCCTTTTATGTCCACTCATGTCCTTAGCTGAGAATGTGCATCCACAGAAGGCTAGGGTAAGGGACAAATCCAAGAGACAAACCCCATGCTGAACTTGGAATCATCCAGACACTGAGGCATGTGGCCTTAACTTCCATTAGGAAGAGTTCTTGACTCAGAAGGCCTCTTAGTCTCTCAGGTAAACAGACCACATCTCATTGGTCTTCTAGACATGTCTGAATCCTAGATGTGGTACAGCTTGGGCTGCAACTGGAGTCTGGCTTGTGTATGCATGTATTTGACCTCCAGATGCTTTTTCGCACTAGAAGAAAAAGTCAATTTCTTCCCAAACTCTGGCTTAATCTCTGAATCACTGATCACTAGCTCGGTTCCAGCTGGGCATAATCCAATACATTGAGACTCAGCCATCCTTTAACTTGTGAAATCTCATGGATAACTCTGATTCCAGATTTCATATCTCTCTCGTTCTCTCTCTCTCTCTCTCTCTCTCTCTCTCTCTCTCTCTTTCTCTTTCTCTCTCTCTCATATATATATACATATGTGTATATATATATATATATATATATATAAATTTCTGTTAAAAAGGTATTGTAGATAGCAAAGTTTACAATATATTTGAATGTAAGTATGGTTTGTCTGTACATATTGGTCAGAAAAAAAAACCACCCAAAGTATTTATTTACAGTTATTTAGCTACTATGTTAGGAAACTGCCATTGCACATACTCTAGCATGAAATTTCAGTAAATACTTTTCAGTGTCTGTACAGGATTATTTTAAGCTCACTACATTTTAATGTTATTGCTACAATTATAAGACATCAGCTACCAATTATGATAATATTTTATTTACTTTATATATCAAGAAAAAAGCCATTAGGTTAAAATTATCTACTATATCTCAATTATACTGTAATAAGATACTAGCTAATATCTTTCAGGATAAAATCTGGAATAAATTAGTTAAGCTAATAATCTTGATAATTTTAAGATGAAATAACCTTTGTTCTCAAATTTAAATACTTCATATTTTTAGTATGTTTGGGAGCTAACAATAGAAAAGCATGGTAGAATCCAAGACAATAGTGTTACTTTAGCAAAGAGTTAAGCCTGAACACAGGGCAATACCTTATAGAGTAGACAGCTATTGATATTGCCCTGCTAAAGCTCTGGACGTGTCCCATCAAATAGCTTTCAAGGTCATATTTAGTCCATTGTGAGCTTTGCTATCTTTCTCCCTGTCTGCCCGTTCCCTCTTTTAGCCATGATGATAATCATAGTAACAGTAAAAATATAAAACAGTAAACTAATTATGGAAAGTTATTTCCATGAAGAGAGTTTCTAGGTAACTGAACTTTATAAAAGTAAAAGAGCTGTAAATATTTTTATGAAAATAATAATAAAATATATGTAAGATATTAAAAATATAAATATATGCAGTCACAGTTTTAACATTTTCTTAATGAACAATTGTTTTGAGTTGTGGAACACCGATGTTTTTTGGATTTATTTAGCCATTCATTCATTCACTCATTCATCCATTCAACAAGTTATTTACTGAGTGCTACTATGTCCCAAGAACTATGAAAGGTAGTAGAAAAGACAGTAGCGATAGGGCAGTGGGAAAACATACAAATAGTGCTGCGCTGACAGCACTCACAATCTGGATGTGTTTAGGATGTTTATCTCCACAACAAATAAGCCCTGACTCCTGGGTTTTGGTTGTTCTGTCTCCTTCCTCTATTGTTAGGTGTCACCTCCTGCTGGCACCACGCCTCTCCTTGTGATCTGGATCACCACCGCAGGTCTTTCCTAAGTATCTTTCTAAGCCAATGTGAAGCCACACCCCTGGATGGAGCCCCAACAGCTCACCTATGCCCACTGTATGCTCACTGCCCTTCCGAGCAATTCCTTCATCACTACTGTGAGTTTGGGGTCTTCCCTTGTCTCCTTTCTTCATGAAAGTGTGACTCAATTATAATGATCTGATTCAATTATCGGGCCCAAAGGTCTCTGTGCCATTACTCCTGCGCAGACAAATGCAGCTACATGCAAATGAAACTCTTAGAAGTGTAGTCATCATTAAGTGTTATTACATACAAATATTACAATACGTTATTTTCCTTACAGTTGCGGTAGCTTGCTTGATAATTCTGTGAACCTCCACAAAAACTTAAAAAGGCAGACACCAAAACTTTCAAAAGGGAGAAAAATCAGGTTCTTCATACTCCCAGGTTTTGACCATGACCTGTAGAAGTGCTGAGAGACGAGCAAGAATTCTGAGCTGGCTTTAAGGGAATAGTGGTGACTGAGGTGAAAAAGAATATCTAAGACTCATTCACAGCCTCATAGGCCTTTGCAGATGGAAGCAGGTCATGCTGAGCGGTTAAACCTGGCAGTGAAGAACTCCAGTTCTGGGGCCAGACTTACACGGCTACACTCCTTACAATCATTTGACCTTGGCCTGTCTACTCAGCATCTCTGTGCCTCAGTTTACTCACCTGTAAAATAGTATGTACTTCATAGGATAATGACACTCAAATGAATTAATACAGGTAAAATGCTTTATATTATGCCGGGTCCATAGTAAACTCTTAGTAAATGTTACCTATAATTATCCTAACTTCTTCATCTATGTTACAGATGAAGATATAGGCCCTAAGATTAGATATAGGCCCTAAGATTAAAAAGTTAGAGGTAATATGATTTCACTGATATGTGGTATATAAAACTGAAAATAACAAAGGAACAAGACAAACAAATGAAGAGACAAAAACTCATAGACATAGACAGTAATGTAGTGGGAGGGTGAGAGGGAAGGAGGTGTTAGATGAGGATAAATGGGGTCAAATATATGGTGATGGAAGGAGAACTGACTCTGGGTGGTGAACACACAATGTGATATATAGATGATGTATTATGGAATTGTACACCTGAAACCTATGTAACTTTCCTAACAATTGTCACCCCAATAAACTTTAATTAACAAAACAAAACAGAACAACAAAAAAAGAAAGTGAGAGCTAAAACCAATGCCAAAAGCAGGCATGCTGATTCTCATCATATTACTCAGTTTTTTTTTTTTCTGATATCCTCCTATTGAACAATTGGAAAGAAACAAATACCGAACCATTCAAATGATCATGAAGGGACTACTCAGTTGTATATGTCTCTCTTCCACTCTTAGACTAAAACATACAAACACAGCTAGTGGGCAGGACTGATTGTACAGAGGCAAGTGACAAAGGGTCAGAAAGCCATGTAAAGTTTATCTTTATGCCCCAATAGGGTACCACTTGCTTCCTTACCTTAAACTTGTCAACTTCAGCTTTTGAACATGTCGCATGGTATGATAGCACCTGATTCAGAAGAAAAGAAAAAAAGAACTTTAATAACCAGACACAACTCTATGTTCTGAAATTCTCATGGCTTAAAAATAAACATTGCTCCTGTATATCACCTTGACAAAATAGTGGATTTTAATGTGTGACAAAAAATTTCTGGTAACAATCTGTGACACAGATTGTCATCTGTGCAATTACAGTGGAATCTATTATAATGATGAATGGGACTACAGTCCACATTATAGGCTAAGTATTTTAACCAGGATGTTTTCATAGGTAGTTGTTTTATCAAACGGTGATGATGTGGCTCAAGACCACAGTTCCCAAAGGATGTGAAATGCTCTGGAACATAAATAAATAAAAAGGTGGTGGTGGAGGTGGTGTGTATATGTGTGTGTGTGTCCTGTGGCAGACACTAGACTGATGACTCAATTTCCATCTCTGGTCTATTCTCACTTGCATGCTTTTATTGCATAGGAAAGATTATATTGTTACGCCCAACCATCTGCAATGCTTTTTGTAAGAGGATTGTATTTCTCTCTCCTATTGACATTAGTATATGACTGATGTCATATATGCCTTAGTATATGTCTGGTTTTAGCCAATGGAATGTGGGGGAAAGTGACGGATGCCACTTTTGAGCAGTCTTTAAGAGCCATCATGTGGTTCTGCCTCCTGTTTCCCCTCTACCATGGGGACTACATGGCTCCGAGGGGGTGGCTCACTCAGTCTGAGCCCCAAAATGAAGACAATGCATTGAGCAGAGCCACAGCTGACGTGCATCTGATGACATGTCATGTGAGCAAGAAATCAACCTTTGGGTTTTATCACCACATCATAACTTACTGAGACAGAGGATTAAAACTCAAAAACCCGGTTCAAAGGCTGCCTACAGCTAGGAGTGGTCATATGGGGTGGCCAGGTGACAATGCTCTGGTCAATGAAATATAAGTGGGAGTGTTGGGGTTGCCTCTTTCCTTTCTCTCCCTCCCTGGAAAACAGCTGTAAGGCCTGGAGATACAGCAAAATCTGGTGTCTATGAGGCGACAACCACGAGTATGAATGACAGCTTGTTATGGATAGTAGAGGAGAAAGGGAAAGAAAAATTACACTGGTCCTGGACTGCCCAGCCCCAGACTTCTTGTAATACACGACAAATGAACACACATTTGCTTAAGTCAGTATTTGTATGTTATAAGACATATACCTACATATGCACACACATACATAATGTATACATACTATATGTTTTATGCTACTAATCCCACTCTTAATCTATACAAATCTCAAACAAATAAGTCTGGAACATGTTAAATCCCTCTTCAATTACCAACTTTAGAGAACTGCAGTATGCATTTGGCTCTGAAAAGTAAAGTAACAGGTTTTATTTGGTTAAACTCAGCATTTCCCAAATCTAATTGCCACAGAACTCCCTTTTAGGTGACATATTAATCTAGTATTAATCCATTTTAGGTGACATATTAATCTTCCAACCTAATAGCCTATACACCAAGAACTTTGAGAAACACTGACCCAAAGCATGTACTATCCGTGTGAGAGAAAGAGGGCCACCATGGAATCAGTGTCTCACAGTGGTTAGAACACAGCCCCTAGAGCCAGCCTACCAGAGTTCCAACACTTCCCAGCTGCTGGACTTTGGACAAGTGCTTTGATCTCGTTAAGTCTCATTTTTAAAATGGTATAGTAGTAACATTGTACAGGTATTTCCTGCTTAATATCAGTAATCTATTCTTGAAAATCAGAGGTTCCACCTTAAAACAGCAACAGGGAGCCTGTTTCCCATTATTTTTAATAGGAAAAATTATAATGTATTGTAAGACCTGAAACCACTTCTTAAAACTTACAGAAATAAAGTAAAATTCATATGTATGTATGAACAAAAAGTGATGTTTTGTTATAATCAAAGGCTGACTCTATACCCAATATAGTTCTTAATAAAAAGTTTCTTTATATTCAGTAGTGTGTTCTCTTCCATTTAAATACTGTACTCACACACTTCTTTTCCCATAGCTTTCTCAACACTTTTTCATCTTTGGGCGGGGACTCATTGTCAAATACTAAGTAAAAGCAAGAGCTAAATATTAGAGGCATAGTGGTGACACATTCAGGACAAGCTGCCTTTCTTAGGTCCAGATGTGTACCCTCACTGTTAAATTCCGTGTGGTTCTCAAAATATCTACACATGATTTAAGTGTTATTTAGATCAATTTAATCTGGAATGTAAATCAAACTTAGCCCATATCTCATTTTTTTACAAAAAAATTATACAGAATTTTGGGGACATAAACATGATTCTTCCCAATGTAAACAAAAACCAAGAGATATTTTTGCTGGGAAAATTCTGTGGTGTGAGCCTGTACTTCACATAGTTCTTAGAAAGATTAAGTACAATAATATATGTTCAATACCCAGCACACAAAAAAATCAATTTATTTTTATTGTATTAATTAATATTCAATTACAAATATACCATATAAATATTTGGCAGAGTATTTTCACTGCAAAAATAACTGAATAGATTTTGTTCTTTAGGTTCAGTTTTACTATGGTAAACTTTAATTTGGTTGTCATCTTATTAAAATGTATTACTGTTTACAAGTAGAAGATTGCTGATTCAATCTTCATAATTTATCGTTAGAAATTGATATAATTTACTTAATAAAAATTTCCACGAAAACTCAAGTTGAAATTCAAAATCTCAGGTGGTGCTTAGTCTGGTTTTTGGTATCGAAGGCATACTACCCCCCCTTGTTTAAATTGACTTTTACCACTTCCTTTATTATTTAAATAAACAAAAAAAGCTCTTAAAGCCACTAAATTGAAAGTATTTGAATCAGTGAAGCAGACAATTACAGATTGACTTAATTCCCATTTAAAATTTTCTTTTGTTTTATTGTTATTGAGTTGTAATTCTTTGTATATTTTAGATACAAGTCCTCTGTTAAATATATATTTTGAAAATACTACCTCCACTTTTTTCCAGCAGAGGAAAACACACAGACTCTCAATAACTACAATATAGGGCAAAGAGAGGAACAGATAACTACAGGATTAAGAGCTTTAGAGAGAAGATAACATTGAAATCAAGTTTTGAATGATGGCAGAATTTTGAGGGGAGACGCCATAATTGAAATAGAGAATAACTGAAGTGGAGAGAATGTTAGAGTGAAGATCAGATGGTAGAGAAGCAGGAAGCTGATTTGTAGACCAAGCTGTAGTTGAGTTTGTAAGTAGCATAGAATACTTTGAGAAGATAAATGAAAGCGAGGGGTAGGAAGATGGTTTGGTATGGGATGTCTAAGGGTCCCAAAGGCCAGGAAGTTTGCAGTCTGATAGGTAATGGGGGAATAATTTAAGGTCTATGAGTGGATGAATGAAACAATCTAAATTATGGCTTAGGAAGAACAAATAGAAGGCTATTAAAACTGCAAAAGGTAATGAAGCCCTTGAGCAGGATGGTTGCTGTGGCAATGGGAAAGAAGAAAATGGATGGGAGAGGCTTTGGGGAGGTAGAATAAATGGGGCTTGGATACTGATTGCATATGCCCTTTCCACACTCTCTGTTTGACCCTCAGTCCTTCCCTCTTCTGATCATAAAGGTGTGTAAGGTGTCCCTTAATACACTGAGTTATATTTCCTGGAAAATTTCTCATCAGTATTAAGTAAGGCTTCATTTGTAATATCTATGAAAGACACCCAAAGGACAATTCTTGATGTTCAAAATGAAGAAGTCATATTATACATCAACACTCGTACTGTATTTTCTCTGTATTCTGGACTTACAGGAAAAGTTCTTCCCCTTTATATTCAACATTAGTATATTTCTCATTGAAGCTCTGGGCTGCTCATGCAGAATGGAAATCAAGATCATAAAATTAAAGTTATTAAAATGATAGTGAATTTCTTTCATTGGTCTAGTATTTAGTTTTAAGATCATCTCGCTTTCTAAGAGCCTTAGAGTATTAGTTTTTATATAGCTAGAAAAAAGGACTTTAACAATAGGACTACATAACTAAATCATGAGAAATTAAGAAAAGCAATCATCAAAATAATGGTTTATATTTGGGAGACCACCTCAGAGATAATGTGGATGCCTGATCATGGCATTGTACACCAGAAGCTAAACATTAATGAATGCCAACTATAATTTTATATATATAATGTGATGGCTCGGTGTGAGGTAGGAGGGATAATGGATGGGGGGAGGGGGGTTCACAGTGTGAGGGATATAAATGATGAACGTCTAAGTATTACCTTATCTTGTACACCTGAAACTAATAAAAAAAAAAATAATGGTTTATAATTCAGTGGTTAAACAAAATCCAGATAGTGTATTAGTCACTTCATTTTTTTAAAGGCCAGAATAGTAGAAAATAGTTTTATCTTTATATTTCTGTTTTTTACCGTTTGCGGATTAGGCTAAAATGAATTGAGGTTGCCAGTATGCGGCAACAGAGAAGGGACCCCCCTTCCCCCAGCATGGCAAATCTCTTCTGGGAGGTGTGGCCCATGAGATGGCTGGCTGTGGAAGAACTGCATGGCTGTTTTTGACATGGGCCGTTTTGTATTTCCATGCCCTGGACTTTTCTGCAGAAACACATAGGATAATATGGGCTCCAGACAACAGGGTGACACTGAATGAACAGTAGTGAGCCGTCGTGGGCTGGAGCACAGCAGCTGTGGTTGTAATTCTGCTGGGATGCTCAGTGGTGTAAGACAGGGTGTGTCTAGGAACTAGAACAGCTCAAACTTCAAGTAGGAAATGATCTTCCTGATAAAAGAGGAAAAAATGACATCTCCTTCCTAGCCCCTCAATTAGCCCAGTTTCACAGCAAATCTTGGGCTGAGCAGACAGACTCAGTACAAATGAAGGACAGCCAGTGCTCTGGTTAATAGGTCAGCTGACTTTTATGAAGTGTTAACTGTAACTAAACACTCTTTCAACACTTCCCCTGCATTATTTTATTTAACTGTTTAAACACCTTTCTTATCATACCCATTTAACTATATGAAAAGACTGAGAGTGAGAGGTTAAGTAGCTTGACCAAGATCAACACTACTCAACCAGGATTTAATCCTAACCAGACTTATTAGACGACTACCAAAAAGACAAGGCTTCAAATCTTGTCCCTGCACAGCCTTACTCTTGGATAAAGCCAGCAGCCTCCTTCTGCGGGGGTTATTGCCGTGAAGGAAGCGAGGCCTGCATTAAATGTGTACTTCCAGTGGGCTCTGAGCATTTTGACCAGAATTTGTGAGGATGAACTTTCCGAAAGGATTTATCTGGAGAATATTTACATACAGAGAATGCACCAAGGGGGTATTTTTATTTAAAATGCCTAGGGGAAAGAATTTTTAAAACAGAAGAGAATGTTGTGCTGTCTCTCAAGAGTCTCATGAACACGCAGAAGAAATGTGTTCACATCACCTCTCCAGGCCGTGAAGGCTTCTAGGGTGGTTATTGTCACTTGGGGCCAGGGGGTACTTGTGCTGCCAACTGAAAAAAGGACATTGCAATAAGACAATGGGAATGAAAAAGTTATATTTAGACATAGATCTTGAGCAAGATCAAGTAGCACAAAAACTGAAGAAAATACACAAAAATGAGACACACAACAAGGAGAAGAACCTGTCAGATCCCAGTGGGGAATCTTCCCTTAGCCACAGTGCAAAAGGGGAGAAGGTTATCTCAAGTCTTTGAGGGGAGTGATGGGGATGATACAAGGATAGCATTGTACGTGGTTCTGTCCCCACTGACTTGCAAGCTCTCTCTCTCTCTCAACTCTGTTGTTGTTGTTGTTATTTTCCCTTTAAAAAAATTTGCTGGATCACTTATATTCCTATAAAATATCCTATGTCCCTTACTAGACTAGGTTGGTTACAAATACATAGATATAAAATCATACTTTTAATAGAAATATTTACATAAATATATTATTCATGTTCATGTATAATATTTATAAATACATAAATTATATATATATGTTATATATGTATGTATATTCATTCAGAAGTTAATGTTACTACAGTATATGTGGATCTCATTCCAGAGTTTGGGTTTAATAGCTCTCAACAAATCATTTTTTTCTTCACAAAGTCCTGAGATAAGAAATCTTTCCAGATATTCTTGCATATGGATTCCTGGGTTAGAGGGGAGGTGGTGTGGATGCCACCTGATCCTTAAACCAACAATTTGATGTCTGCTGAGGTAGGGGTTGAATGGAGGTGGCAGGGACAAAACTGACATGGCAACGCCAGAATTCTGACTAGGAATGCCACTTTTGACGCTGGCACAAAATAAAGCTCACAGGACATATAGGTCCATACATATATGTTAACTTTTGAAAGGGTGAGGTTGTCACAAGACTCAGAGTCATGCTGGAAATTTGGACGTGTCAGTAATAATTTTTGTCTAAGGACAGAAAGTATCTGAGTTACACAAAAAAGAGGGTGTTAACTATGAACCCAACTGAGCAATTCATGGATGGGGAAACTGTGACTAGATTAGTACTTTCTAGGTAACGGGATTTGTGGCTCCTTGGGCGGGGGTGGGATGAGGAAGTGGTGCCAGTGAGAATGCTAACTTTCATTGGTAAATGACCATTCATGCTTCAACGCAGTTATACTCGCCCCTTCTCAACAGGAGAAAGATCCACTAGGAGGGAGGTGAGGAGGGAGAATATGGGTAGATGTGGGATGTTCTGTGTGTGTGTGTGTGTGTGTTGTGTGAATTATACTGTGGAGATATGAAGTAAGGTATAGGAGGGGCTAGTATATAGTGTGTCCTCCTTTTCATATTTGCAGAAACTCAGAAACAATGGGTGAGGCAACTGTGTGGAGATCAGAATTTGATGATGGAGAAGAGGCATGACTCAACATTTGCTGTTCCAAATTCCTGTCTTTTGCTCTTTCTCCCAATCCACGGTGATTTCTCAGTAACAAATATACTACTACAGGTAATAATATAGTATCATTCTTATTACTATAGTTTTATTGCCTGCATATTAAACTCTTCACATGTATCATCTCATTTAATTGTCATAACTGAGGTAGGTGACAGAGCCAGGATTTGAATAGAGTCTGTACATAGACCTTAGTGGTCCACTAGTGATGCTTGTCAACTAGTTGCATGTTTACAATTCACCTATGTATTAACTCATCCTGTAGATACTGTTTTTAGTCCTTACTGTAAAGATGTTACATATAAAGAAAGCAGGACTCGCTCAGAGAAAGAGCAAAAACAATCCCTTCTTCCATTTTTTCCTTCCTCCTTCTTGTCCTCCCTCCCTCTCCAAAAAACCACTCAATAAATATGTCCTCTGTGCTAAGCACCCTGCTAGGCACTGGGAATAAGACTGCAAAAAAGATAAAAATCTCTGTGCCAGTAGAGTCCACAGTCCCATGGAGAAAAATAGTATATATATAATAGATAGATAACTATAATTTTATGTCCTGCAAACCCAAAACAGAGTACTACAGAGTACTCAACTATTTATTCTCTCCCTTGGTTTTCTCTTTCTACCAATAACTTACATGGTAGACAGACTCTTCTAAAGATTGGGTATGTATTATATCACACTGCTCTATAGAATGTTATGTCGACTCCGACATTTTACCTGCCCTATTTAATAAGTATTTCATAGATATAAACAAAATCATTGATAATAGCTACAGTGCAGGAAAAAATAGGTCTTGGGTCAAAACCAGCTGGGATTCATGGGAGATAAGAACTGTCTTTTAGGACTTAGTGGGTTTGAGAGGAGATGTGGTACAGATAGGGGAAACAGGTCAGAGTTCCTGGTGGTATGTGTGTTGGGGGCGTAGGGGGAGTTGGATAATGATGGAGCAGCTTCCCCTATCTGGGTCACATATCTTCATGGTGAGGATTTCTCTAATGGTAAAAAAAGGTTGTGAATTTCCAGAATATCTATATGTATTCAAAATAAGCTTATAATCCACTTAAAATTCTGAGAAATTATTTTTTGTATTATCACTTTTAATTACCTAATATTTAAAATCTATATCTAACCATACAACATATATGGATGGCCTTCAGGGAATCTGTGAACTCCCTGAAATTATGTATAAAATTGTGCGCATATGTGCATTCTCATAGAGATGGGCTACAGCTTTCATCAAATTCAAACCTATGACTCTAAAATGATTAAGACCCATTGAATAGATAATCTAAAATTGAAAAACTAAGCCCCACAACAAGGATTTTGTCTCCTCCTAAAATTAGGGCTTTTAAGCATACAATTCTGACATAAATACTGTACTTACATCAAGAGCCACAGATTGCTTGGCCCAGGACTTCTTCACTTGATCGTACATAATTGTATTGTTGATGCCAAGGCCACAAAAGATGACAAAAGCCTAATAAAGAGAAAGCCCACTAATTAAAAATTGCAATAACTCATCTGAAAGAAATCAGGCAGTCATCAGGGATGGACCTGAAAATGTAATTTCATTGTGCACAGAGCTAGGCCTTGGGGAAATATGCACATTAAAATTCTTAATTACTATTGTCATGTAACAGCTTTATAGCTCACATTGCACATCACATCAGAAAAAATTGTTAATTTAATGTCATTGTGAAGAAACGACTTCATACATTTAAAACCATGCTTACAGTCTGTTTAAATGTGTTCTTAATTTATTTCGGTTGTGGACTGATTTTGGTAATTCCATTCCATTTAACCAAAAGCAACCTCTTTCAGTAGCTAGCCTATAAAATATTTTGGTAAAGAAGTCAAGTGAGTGTACCCATAAATTAAATATTTAGGGGAAAGGAGGACTGTTTTAGAATCAGTTAGTAAAGAAGCTGTGAGGTATTCTTGGCTAGAGGAAAATAATCATGGGGTTTTCAGGTGGTCACTAGTGTGAGGTCTGTGAGGAAGCCTGTGCAGGGCCAACCTTTCTCGCTAGAGGGCAGACTGGAGTAAAAGGAAGCTTGTAAACGTAAGAAAGGTGAGGACACCATGCCTGGCCGAGCTGATGTGAGTTTTCACGACTCTGAACACACCCATACAAGACAAGGATAAGACAATTAACACTTTGGAGAGAAGAGTGGGCTATTCAGTTTTGTAATAAAGTCAGGATAAAAATAATCAATTGTCACAAAATAATCTAACTAGTGATAAAGAGAATCAAATCTTACCTAATTATCAATACATTCTTTAAATCTTCCTTTAAATTCTGTCATACTGTTTAAGTATAATGATAATTAATTAATAATTATTGATCCTTAGAAATTTGGGCAAGCTACAACCATGTCTCAGCTATAACCCTTGCTTCACACATTTATTACCTTACCTCAAAAAGTCGTTGATCTGCGTCATCAAAAGGTTTTCCATCAAGTCTATTTAACACTTGGGCCACTCCTGTGGGAAGAGTTGGGCATATAGGGTCATTTTCAGCCCTGGATGCTGTGTTACTACAATATAGTAAAACCCAGCTAGCATTATACCTCCTTTAGGTAACTTGAGATACTCAGTTTAATCTCTGGTCTCTCTAGTACCTGCTGTCTCCATGACAGCAAATCTGAGGTGAACAGAAATGCCCTCTACTTTTCAGGCTGTGATATCCAGAGTAGTCTCAGTGAAGCCTGGAGTTCTACCAAGCATAAGTCTGATTTCTGAAAATGGTTTTCAAGAGACAGAGTGCACAATAACTCTGATAAATCTGGCATTATATGCACACACATACATATAATTGAATATGTATAACTGTGTGTCTCTATATGTACTGCGGGTGCCAAAAAATGTATACAAATGGACACTTTGGTCAACGTTGCTCAAACAGTAGTTTGCTGTAATCAGAAGTGTCTGGACACTGATGGTAACCATTGTGAGTACCACTTGTAATTGCAGAAGTCAAACGTGAGTTGTATTCATCTTTTGTTATCGATATATAGTATTACAATTTTAATAGTTTTTTTCCTTTCTTAAAATGTGTACACTTTTTTTGGTACCCTCTGTGTGTATATATATATATATATATATATATATATATATATATATATATATATATATATATATATGTATATACAAATGAGGAGTGACCAAAAAATGCGGTGAAGGTTTAAATTAAAAAAAAGTTATTACAGTAAAAGACACATTGCTATTAATCCCCCTCAAATTACTCCCCCCTCTCTTCGAACACACTTATCCCATCATTCTTGCCACTTTCTGAAGCAGTTCTGGAAGTCCTCTTTTTTCTTTTTTTTTCTTTTAAACATTTTTATTGGGCAAGGGGAACAGGATTTTATTGGGGAACAGTGTGTACTTCCAGGCCTTTTTTCCAAGTCAAGTTGTTGTCCTTTCAATCTTAGTTGTGGAGGGTGCCGTTCAGCTTCAAGTTGTTGAACTTTCAGTCTTAGTTGTGGAGGGCGCAGCTCAGCTCCAGGTCCAGTTGCTGTTTCTAGTTGCAGGGGTCACAGCCCACCATCCCTGGCGGGAGTTGAACCGGCAACCTTGTGGTTGAGAGAACGCACTCAAACCAACTGAGTCATCCAGGAGCTCAGTGGCAGCTCAGCTCAAGGTGCTGTGTTCAATTTTAGTTGCAGGGGGCGCTGCCCACCATCCCTTGGGGGACTCGAGGAGTCCAACCGGCAACCTTGTGGTTGAGAGCCCACTGGCCCATGTGGGAATCCAAACGGCAGCCTTCGGAGTTAGGAGCATGGAGCTCTAACTGCCTGAGCCACCTGGCCGGCCCCTGGAAGTCCTCTTTCCTGAGGGTTTTTAGTTGCACTGCCGTGGCTGCCTCGATGTCCTGAATTGATTCAAAATGTTTATCTTTCATGGTCATTTTGACTTTGGGGAAGAGCCAGAAGTCACACGGTGCCAGATTCGGTGAATAAGGTGGATGAGGACATGCTGCAATGTTTTTACTTGACAGAAATTGCCGTACCAGAAGTGATGCATGACACGAAACGTTGTCATGATGGAGGATGAAGTAAAGACACTCATGAAAGAGGACTTCCAGAACTGCTTCAGAAAGTGGCAAGAACAATGGGATAAGTGTGTTTGAAACAAGGGGGAGTATTTTGAGGGGGATTAATGGCAATGTGTCTTTTATTGTAATAAATTTTCTTATGTAAACATTCACCATAGTTTTTGATCACACCTCATATATATATACATATATATACATATATGTGTATATATATATATATACATATACATATACATATATGTATATGTATATATATATATACGTATATATGTATATATATACAGAGAGAGAGAGAGAGAGAGAGAGAGAGAGACATGCACACATATATAATTTTTTAAGTTTTTTCAATTCCCTGAAGCGTGACGTTTCAGTGAGGCAGTATGAGATAGTGATTAAGAAAATCGGCTCTGGAATTAGACTCTTGGTTCAAATTTCAACTCCACCATCAGTGATGTTACCTTAAGAAAGTTATGCACTTTTTTTAGTACTGAATTTCCTCATCTGTAAAACAGGGGTTAAAATGTTAACTATCTCAGAGGGTTATGAAGGTTAAATGAGATAATATTTGAATGTAAAACATATTGCTCCACATGGAGTGAACATTCAAGAAATGTCCAAAATTATGATACAGTTAACGTTCAAAGAAAGGTTCGTTCTGTTGCCTGCTACCCATGGACTACATATAGTTCTAACAAGCTTAATTTTCTTGTGCCTCCTCTTTCCAAAGTTCGTTTCCAGCATTATACTAGCTGCTTTTGGGCATGACTATCAAAACACACAAATTTAACCAGAAAAACTCAACAATCTTAAAAACCATTCTCATGACCCATTTAATACAAACGAAAAATAGCTGTAATTCTAAAGCATGGTCATTATTTTTTAAAACACCCGATTTCCCACCAGAGAGGTAAGTCATGATATGTTATAAGACATATATAACGAAACGCAAATCTTTTAGCATGTAACAGGCAAAGTACAGTCTTAATTTTGAAAGAACAATAAGTGTTTACTGTTAGGAATGAAATGTAAGTCTGTATGTGAGATTGCCATTGGACACCGACAGATAACACCTGGTATTTCTTATGAACTTTCTCTTCTCTTTCAACTTACACATATTTAAAACACTGTACATGTAATTTAATGCTTTGTGGTAGGGGCTCAAATTCCCATATCTTAGAAATTCTTTACGTTCAATAATGTACCAATGTATTTCTGCAAATTAAGCAAACTGATAAAAAACTGTTCTCTTAAAATTCAAGTCTTGACAATTTACAGAATACTAAATCGTTGATTAAGTAGCAGTGTTTTAGAGTTTAAGAGGCAACATTGGGGGAGGCAAATAGATGCATTAGTTACCTTATGCCTCTTAGAAAAACAACACATTTTCATTGTGTTTCAATAATTTTAACTAATACCTCCATCCTTCGTGACTTCTTTACTTCAACCACTGATCTATTCTTGCTTAGACTTCTTAGGTTTGATATTTTCCTGACTCAGTTTTTGAGGGTAGTGAAAGAAACAGGGAAGGAGAGAAAAACTGTAAGCTGCTTTGGCCCATAATTCCCCTATTCTGGAGAAAGTGTAGCCTATTTCAGAACCATCCAGGCAGAAAGATGTATGTTTGGTATATGTTAATAATGCATGTTCTTTCTTCCTTTGTATTTAATCCATGGTTAATGCATAGTTGTAAATATAGAAGATGTAGTGGGAAAGTTTGTACTAGGAGTCAGGAGGCCTGAGTTTTAGTCCTGACCTTGCAAGAAACTCACTCTTTGATTTTGTTTTCTCTCCCCACCCCCCTTCAATTTCCACCAGGTGCAATAAGATAATTCTATTAGCTGCTTTTTGAGATCCCTTATCACTTCAAAATTATTGGTTCTTATTTAAAGGAATAAATATTTGCTCATTATTCTGATTCCTGTTGATTTATCAGGAGTCTGCACCGTTGAGATTATACAAGAGTACGAGACATAGGTTGATGAGTACTAGGCATAAAAAGGGGGACAGATAAAAAAGTTATGAGTGTATTTTAAAGTAAATTTGTATTTCTTTAAAAAAGATGTTTGAACATTTAGGTAATATCTTACCAATTATTTGGTGGTTGCTATTCCAAATAGGCACACAGAGAACCGATCTTATGTGAAAACCAGATATCTGGTCAGCCTAGGATATAAAAAAGTAGTTTATTAAAATCAAATATTATCTACCCATTTCTGACTTATATCTTACTACTCTTCATAATAAACACATTTTTTAAAAAGTTTAAAAAGACACATTATAACTTCATTTTTACTGCATATACTCACCTATCCCTGCTAGTTTAAAACATCACAACGAACAGTCCAGAAAAATTAAGCCCTAACCAGGTATGAATCAGCCAAACACCCCACACCAACACTACCTCCCTAATCCCTGCAGCCACAGAGAGCTGGATGTAAAACTGTCTTGATCATGATCACACCATCACACAAGAATTCAGGCAACAGTTTCTGTTCTGAATATTTAAAGCATTTTAACAAAACCAGTGGTCAATATTTCTCTTTGATTAAACACATCTCTTGAGTCTGTAATGCTGCCATATGTATATTTACTTTAAATACTCTATATTTTTAACATTACTAATTTATTGTGTATGTAGTAAAATCATATAAAAAATTGAAGTTGCAAAATATAACATAAATGTAGAAGTTCAAAAATCTTTCTTCGGTACCCTGATTGTCAGGAGATGATATATTTAAAATATGAAGGTATAATTTTCTGTATCAAACAAACATCGTTCAATAGCAGGCTCCACTTAATATTAAAAACCAATTGTTCACATTTGAACTATGAGATAAAAGCTACTAAAGACTGAAAGGGTGTCAGTGAGTTAATGTGACCTTGATTTCTAGTGAAAAAGGTAAACCTGCCATCCCAATATTATAGGAGAAAAAATAATATATCAAGGTTTTGGATCATGATAATCAGGATAAAAAGATATTATTATATTTTTAAATATTCATTGTAGAAATAAAGAGTTGCATATTTTAGCAATTTGAAATTGGAAGTTAATTTACATACTTAAATTATATATTTCTTTCTGTTGTTGTTTTTCTCTGAGAAATTAATTTTCAGATGTCTTCTAGTCTTGATACCAGCATGTTAGTTTCTTTTAGTACTTTCCTTTTTTGGTCTTGTTCAACTACTCTTTCTCTGCTACTAGCGCATAAAGATATTCTCTTATTCTTTTCCTAGAATCTTTCTTTTTTAGCTTTTAACATTTCCATTTAAATCTACAATCCAACTGATGATGCTTTGGGGGTATAGAGTGAGCTAAGAGTCAAGATTCTATTTTTTTTAGTAGATACCCAATTGAGCCAGCACCATTTGGGGTGGGAGGTGTACCTCTCTCTGCCACTCTGCAGTACCACTCTTTTCATTAATCAAGTGTTCACGTATGTTTGGATCTGTTTCTCGACTCTCTATTCTACTTTACTGATCTATGTGTCTATCTTTTTTAAAATTTTTTTATTGGAGAATATTGGGGAACAGTGGGTTTTTCCAGGACCCATCAGCTCCATGTCAAGTTGTTGTCCTTCAATTTAGTTGTAGGGGGCGCAGCTCAGCTCCAAGTCAAATCACTGTTTTCAATCTAGTTGTGGAGGGTGCAGCTCTTTGGCCTGTGCGGGACCCAAACTGGCGACCGTGATGTTATGAGCATCGTGCTCTAACCACTGAGCAACCGGCTGCCCACTGGCTCCAAGCTCAAGCTGTTGCTTCTCACTGGTCCATGTGGGACTCAAACCAGCGACCTTAGTGTTATGAGCACCATGCTCTAACCACTGAGCCAACTGGCAGCCCTCTATATGTCTATTTTTATGCCAATGCCATACTACCTTAAATAACAAAGTCTTATAATAAATCTTGGTATCAGGTAGTATAAATCTTCCAACTTTGTCCTTCTTTAAGACTGTTTTCACCACTGATTTCTGGTAATATGGAAAGACCATTGGCATTTCCATATTAATTTTAGAATCAACTTGAACTTAACACAGATACAGACACACACATATACGGCTGAGATTTTTATTGGTATTCTATTGAATCTATCAATCAATTTGGGAAAGAACTGACATCTTTACAAAATTGAGTCTTTAAATCCATAAACATCCCTCTCTTTAGGGTTCTTAAAATTTCTCTAAGCAAACTTTTATAGTTTTCTATGCAGAAGTCTTACACATAATTTGTTCTATTTGTACTTGGTGTTTTAAAAGTTCATGTTATTGTAAATGGTGTTAGTAATTTATTTTCTAATGTTTTCAATTGGTATATAAAAATATAATTGGTTTTTGTATACTGAACTTGCATTCATCAATCTTGCTAAATTCAATTATTAACTTTAATATCTCGTCTGTAGTGTTTGGAATTTTCTAGGCACATCATATGTCATGTTACACTTAAATTTTATGTCTTTTAATCATGTGATTTCCCCCCTCTTTTTCTTTGTTAACAGGATGAATTATATTGATTGGTTTTTGAGAATTCAATACACAAACAAACAAAACCAAAAACATGAGCATAAATCACTATCCACTGCACTCTTCCAACATGTATGTATTCACCGTCTCCAATGTACCAGACACATTGCTGGGTGTCAAGGACATAAAAATGAATTCAAACAGTTATTACCCTTGGGGCACTCATAGTCTAGTAAAGATAGAAATGGTTAAGATAAAAGAAGTGCTCAACTCAAGAATGTTCAAAACACTATAGAAATGCCAGCAACTGACTGTGTTTAGAGAAATCAAGAGCAGCTTTAGATCCTTAAAAGTGGGTCTTCAAAGAAGAAGATGACAATAATGATAATAATCTAATGTTTCTGGATGTTCACTCCCTGTCAGGCTCCTCTTCAGAGCTTCCAGGTGTATTACGTCACATACGCATTAAAACAACCATTTAAGATAGGTACTGTTAATATCCTCCCTTATCAGGTAACACGTAGAGAGAATACCTTGACCAGGGAGAGACTGGCTTAAAGGAAGCCAGACAGTGACAAACATATCCATCAACGTTATCTTCCAAAAGAACAAAGTGGTTTTCTTCGTCTCCCTAAGGATAATGTCTAACTTCTAGCAATGCTAGTGAGCATGAAGAGAAGGAAGTCGGTGTGAGGGCGTTCCGGGGGGGTATAATCTACAGACTTGGGCAAGCCAGAGCAGCACCGGAATGGTGGAGTCGGTTTTGTTGCTGAGGCTCATATACAATGGTCGTGATCCTGAACCAGCACTGAGCAGTAGGCACAATTACCTCTGCCAACGGTGGGACACCCATAGTCTCTGTCTAACCTCTCCCAGGAAATCTGAAGCAGGTAGGGAAAGAAGTCACAGTGCAAGAAGAAAGGGAACAAGCAGTGAGTGAGACAAACAAGGAGAGAGATAGCTTGAGAGGCTGGTAGAGAAAAAGAAAGCTTTGGCTATTTGTCAGTGAAATGAAAGAGATGTTTTCCCCTCCTCAAATGGTTGCAGTTTCCCAAAATAATTTTTTATCCTGGGCAGGTGGGAGTATGTGTTCTCCCATTCCCATGCAGGATAACCTTGAAGTTTCTGGTTTGAGTAAGGGTCGTGGGGTTCCTTGAGGCAGGGAACACAGGACGTTTGAGGAAAACAATACTGAGTCCAAGCTGGCACACGTTACAACTGAGATGGCAACTGGAGAGAGAAAGGGGGGACTAGAGATAACAATCTTGAAGTCATCAGCCTCTGGTGTTCACTGAGTGGGTAAAATCACCACTTCTCTTCACTACTCAGAGCTCCTCCCTTCTGTATCTTACTCGTCTTTGTGGTCCTCCTAACCTTCCTTACGCTCCTGGTCATCGGATTATACCCACTGTACGGTCTTCTCCACCAAATGCTACTCTCCAGAAATCATCTCCAATTGGTTTACCCTAAGTATTAGCAACTGAGAGATTACTGGCAGCAAACGCACTTCAGCAGATCCACAGAGCTCTAACTTTTCATGGTTTCAATTTTGCACTTTCTTCTTTCTAACAGAAGCATAGCTGATAGAAGGCATTATAGAGAAAAGACAACGAATTGTCCTGCCAGGCTAGCACTTAGCATCCCAGATTGCAGGATTGTTTTGCTATTAAGATCTGACAAGCAAAACGGGTTTTAATGTTCTACATCAAAGGATCTCAGAGCCTGGAGCCCTATTATCCTTAAGTGCTACATGACAAGGGTAAGAATTATTGAGTTGTCCATAATAGGCTTTAATTTAACAACAACAACAACAAAAAACAAACAAACAGACAAAGAACTTCATATGGCAGAACGGCATGGGATTAAAGAACGACAGATTTAGGATTAGGAAACAGATTTAACTGTGTAACTCTGACCATCGCCCACCCATGGTGGAGGAGATCTGGGTGCTGATGGATTTCCCACCACTCCTGAATTTGTAACAAATACATAGACCACAAACCATCCATGAGTATGGCCTGCCCTACTTTTTTGTTACTTTCTGTATTCCCCTTGGGGAACCTTCCCAATTTAAATGTTGAGTCCAATTGTTTGTTCCTGTTGCAGCCAGAAAACAAACCTTGCATGTAATGGATCCAAGTTCGCCCCATAACTATACAAATGGAAGGAAATATCAAATAAAGCAATAGAATATTATATCTTGAGTTGACTAACTAATGGCTTTTTGTGCATTAGTGTATTTGTTTCAAGGTGTCCTTTTGAATCTAGTTGAAAATAAAGGGCAGGATGCTTCACAGACAATGTACTACAGTGCAATTAACTATGGGGAGTTGAATTCATAAGTACAATGCCAACTGAAGCAAGGCCAGAATAATTGCTCCATGGTGAAGGTATTTGTAAACAGTGTATGCATTCCAAGAAGCTACCTGATACAGTGGCAGGTCATTTGTAAATGCAGTTTATGTACATACTGTTGGGGCAGTTTCAGACAAGGACTTTAAAATAAAATCCAAGCAACACTCCATGCTGACAAGGGCGATAGAAAATAATCCATCTGAATTCCCCAAAGATACACTTAGGCAAGTTAATTTACTTAGGTCTTTCATTATTTCAATTCTGGTTTTGAGTAATGGTTTATAGTTTTTAGAGGGCTCACAATAGCTTGGTAAAGTATAATTTAATAGAAAATATAAAGGGTCTAAAAAATTTTAATATCTTTGTAATGTTGCCTGATTCCAAAAATAATATAAACACATGTGAAATTTTTAAGTAAAAATAAAATCGAAAGCTCTAATTTTGACATCTCTAGAGACAACAACTATTAAGTTATTCCTGATCTTTTCCTACAAATATATAATATATTCACACATCAGTTTATAATATATTTAATAGTATTTAATATATTTATAAATAACATAGATAATATGTTCAACAATACTGAATAATATTCCAAAATAATGTCTATTGTGTACTAAACATTGTTCTCATTTTTGGGTATACATCAGTGAACAAAACTGGCAAAATCGTCCCCTTCACTGAACTTACATCCTAGTGAGAGAAGACAGATGGTAAACAATATCCCCCCCCCCACACAAAAACACATAAATAAATTATTTATTAGAAGGGGTTAGGAATTAGGCAGAAAAAATAGAACAAGATAAAGGGGATTAAGAATACCAAGTGTGCCAGGCCTTACTAACAGGTAACATCTGCATGATCACCTTAAAAAGGTGAGGCTGTGAGCCATGCAGCTATTGGAGGAAGAGTATTTTACCTGAGGGAGTAGCCAGTGCAAAGGCCCTGAGGTAGGTATGTGAGTGGCATGCGTTAGGAATAACAAGGAAACCAGTGTGGCTGGAGAAGTATGAGTGAGAGCTGGGGGTAGATAATGAGATATGAGATTGTGAAGGACATTGTAAACCCTTGAAAAAAACTGCAAGTTTGGCTTTTAAGTGAAATAAGGAGACTTTGAAGAATTTGTGAGCAGACTTGAGATATGATGTGATTTAAAATTTAAAAGCCTCTGGCGATTGTATTGAGAACAGAGTATAGAGGGGAAGAGACGGAGCAGAGAGAGATGAAGAAGTTACGGCCATGAAATAGCACAGCGATGATGGTGGCTTAAACCTACGTGGTAGCAGTTGAGGGGTGAGAAGCGGTCAGATTCTGGATGAATTTTGCAGGTAGAGCCATTTGGACATGCTGCTGAATTAGATGTGCTACATTAGAGAATCATGCCTGTAAAAATTTTGGCATAGGTATCAGGAAGGATTGAATTGCTTTAATAGAGATAGGGAAACAGAGAGAAGAGCAGGTTTGGGAGGAAAAAAGATTGTGAGCTCTGTTTCAGAAATGTTAAGTTTGAAATGTCTATTAGAAAAATATGCCTATATATGTATATATACCCACAGATATTATTCTATGCATACTTCTACACATTATTCTAAACATACTTCTCTGTGGCTTTTTTTTTTCTTGTGGATATTTTTTCTTATCAGGACATATAGATTATCTCATGGGATAGAGACATTTTGTATAGGCTCAATTTGAGTATTATAATGTGCTAGGCAAAATTCTAATGGCCTCTAAGATTCCCACCCTCCACTTTATACAAGGCTTGTATAATACCAGCCCCCACCACTGAGTATGAGCAAAACCTGCAATAAGATGGCTACTTCTTTGTCTAGGTTATATTATATGCAAAGGTATTGGGACCGCCACTCCTGTGATTTTGATTTTGTAAGTCACTCCTGACGTTATGTAAGCCCCTGTCATAGCCAACTGGAGTCAGATTCTCTTGCTGGCTTTGAAAAAGTAAGCTGGCATGTTGTGAGAAGGCCATGCGGCTAGGACCTGAGGGCAATCTCTAGGGGTGGAGGGAGACCTTTGGTCAACAGCCAGTAAGAACCTCAGTCTACAACTGCAAGGGATTCAATTCCGCCAACAACTTGAATGAGCTTTGGAAAGAACACCAAGAACCAAATGAGAACGCCACCTAGCCTATACCTTGATTTCAGCCTTGTGAGACCTTGAGTGGAAAACCCAGTTATATCATGCCCTGACTTCTGACCTACAGAAGCTAGGGGATAATAAGTGGGTGTCTGTCCTAAGCTGTTGAACTTGTGGGGTTTTGTGATACAGCAACAGAAAATTAATATACATGGTATTCCTGTCGATGTCTTCAGGAAACGAGCATGGATTCCCCACGTCCCAAGGAGCAAATGACTAACAAAATTACTAAACCCACTAACATGATAACCCATGTACATGAGTGTTTCTTGAACCACTATAAATAAACATAATCAGTCATATTTAATGGGTCATTTCCATCTTCCATCCTTTTCAAAGATCATAGTCATGTAGCAGAATAAACATATCCTGATCTTCATAAGATTACAAAAGTTAAAGCTCAGAAATTTAGTTCTGGCCCTGTGACTATCTTATATATTATTCTGTCATAATTTTCCACCCGTGAACCAATGAATTTGACCATAAAACCAGGCATACTATCAAGCCCAGCAGGCACCACTCCTAAGAGTCAACTTAAATAGGCAGACAGAAGGCAAGTAATCACTGTGGCTGCCCGCTAAGTCACTCTGCTCACCACAAGGAGGGAACACCATTAAATATTTAACACAATCACAGAGAGAACACCCAGCATGTGGGCAACTATGATTACTTGCCCCATAGCCCTCGCAGCAAGCCCCTGACAGCACCTGGGATGAGCCTTATATCACATTAAAACCATCCCTTTGTAGCTTCTATCAAAAAGAAGACCAACAATTTCAAAACAGATTATGAAATTGAGATCATTCTCTGGCTGTGTAACTTTGGGCAGAGTTTCAGAGGAGTTCCCAGATGTTGTGACATGGCAGGGAAGTCACAGAAATTGGAAATCTACTGCTCACCCCTATAAGGTAGGATCTGGTGACCATCTCCCCAGGGCAGCCCTCGGCCACAGGACATACCAGCCTTCACTACCTGCTGACGCCTGCTATCACTCCTCCTCTGATCAGAGAAGGAAAGATCTGGCTTTCCCGAATACTTATGTGTTGTCAGATTATTGCCAACATCTCTTCTTTACTGTCAACAAACCATCACCCTTAACGGCCCTCTCTGGGTAGAGACTTTCCTTTTCCTTGCCCTTTGTGCCTTTGAAGGAAGGGGACATTGAATGTGGCTTGTCCACAATCCAAGATCTGCTGGTCTGCAGCTCTCTGTAAAGGTCCCCTCATGTAGAGAAAAGGATTTGCCTTTGGTACCTCCCTGGAACAAAAAAACTAGTCCTCAATCAAACGAATATCTTCACCTGATATTTATACGGGACCGTATGATTTACAAAACATTGATGCAGAATTTTACACGTTATAATATACCTTTGTGTAAGCAGTGGAGCAGACAGGACACAATGGTAGGTCTGCAGGCCGTAAGTCCATTTTCCCATATGGAGAGAGGAAGGAAGGGGTGGTCACTCCATTGCCCAGGCAACCCCTCAGCAGCGTCCGCCACCCCCCACTCCTCAGAGGCCACTCAGGGAGAGAGACTTGAATTCAGAATTAGAAGGTCCAGAGTCTGTTCTGCGCCCTGCCCCAAGAAAGCTGTGTGGCCTTAGAGAAGTTACTTCAGCTCTCTGAGTCTCTGGTTTTTTCATCTGTAAATCAAAGAAATCTCTAATATTTCTATTAACTGAAAGTTGACATATCTATAGTATGAAGTCTCAGAATAAGACCAATCCACTTTTGAGTGTTTTATCCTAGGTCACTACATTGTCTGATAAATTAGAGTCCTTATTCCTACTCAGTAAAGAAAATTCAGGTTGCCCGAATTCACCTTTGAGCCATTGAGAAATTTAGCATAGATACCAGTGTTTAGGGTAATTGTGTTTCTGGCATTTTAAAATCCATTATGTAGACTTATGTTGAGAAAAGTCTGTAGGAAAAATAAGAAACGCTTTTAAAGGTTTCCCCATGCTACCTCTGCCAAAGTATCATTTTTGTTAACCAACCTCAAACTATTCAGGGAAGTCACTGAGTGCAGAGAACAAAAAAAGCAAGCATTTTTCCCAGTGGAGATAACAATTAGTCATTAATCCTGTATTAAAAAACAACTGTTCCCTTATATTTTACCACTGATAAATAACGACTCCGTTATGATTACTGGGAAAAAATATGGATCCATATACCAGACACAAGAAGAGAGGATTCAAATCTTTGCAGGAAGACAACACAGTTCTAAAAGGTACCCTCTGTCTCTAGGATGATTCTAGAATTACCTTTAGTGAAAGAATGAAGCAATTCCATTTTGACATGTTATAATTTTCAGGGAAATAATACATTAATAAAAAATATTCAAAATGGTTGCCTTTATTTTATGACCTACACCATCTTCCCTCAGGTTTTGTGGGGAGAAGCTGCCAGCCTCTTAGCCTCTTGGGGGAGTGTTGTGGCTCAGTCTGATATCTGCTTCTTTCATTATTAACATAAATAGTTGACATTGTTACTGAGGCAAAATATACTTGAGAAGGGAAGAAGCATAATCAGATAAATAATTTTGCTTTTCCTGGTGTGATACACAACACAACACACACACACACAACATACACACACATTTGTGAACATACTATCTACTAAATGCTTTTATACAGGAAGATCTCTCTCTTTTTCTCTCCCCTTCTCTCATCTCCATTTGTATTAATTCCTTTACAACTTTTTTTACCCCTCAGCATAAGAAGAAAAACATAACTTTAAATTCTAGTACCACGCAAAGAAAATGTGTAAAAATCACAGGATAATGCATCTTCAATTTGCATTTAAAATCCAATATTAGCTGTGTGGCAGATTGAAAGCACTTAGATGGAAAGTCAAGAAATAATGATGGTCTAAATACATGCTTTATTTTATCATAGGGTAGAAAAGTGATTTCACGAAACCGTTACTGCTTAACCTACCACAGTTTACTGTCTTCAGACATCATTGCTTCTAACTACTGGATCAGGGCATGAAATTTTTATGCCCAATCCCACAGAAATAACTGTTGCATTTTTGCTCGAGAGTCCACACTGTTCTTTTTATGATCAGTGGGGCAGACTGCATTATTGGAATAGACTATGAGTGTGAAAAAAAATGTAAAATGGCTGTATCACTACTGAGGAAGAGAAGAAGTAAGAGTCTGCTCATAGACATAAAGATATGGTATATTCAAGCTCACGATATGGTATTACCAAGAAGTAGTCTTGAGCTATTAAGCATGCTTGCTACATGTACTGCTAAAAATAAAAGCAATGATTGGAAAGTAATTTCCCATTTCTTATAAAGTTGAAAATACTTATAGCCTATGACCAGCATGTCATTGTCCTAAGCATAGATGCCAGAAAAACTCTTGCACCTGTGCACTTACAGCCATACACAAGAATGCCATTGGCAGTTATGTATGTCACAGCAAAACATTTAATACAAATATCCATCAACACTATAGTGGATAAATAAAATGAGGCTTATTCATGCAATGGGATACTCTGCAGCAGTGAAAATAAATGAATGAATTACAAATTCATGTGACTCAGGAATACACGAGTATGTATATAGCCACAGGAGAATACATACAGTATAATTAATTTATATAAACTTCAGAGACACACAAACTATAACAATATATTTGGCAGAGATTCAAACATATGTGGTGAAACTATCTAGAAAGCAAAGGAATGCTAAATTCAAATTGGATAGTAGTTACCTCTGTGGAAAATAAAGGAGATGGGATTAAGGAAGATTAATACAAAAGTAATGATCATAATCCTTTTCTTAAATTGGATGGTGGATGTTCACTGCATTATGTTTCATTATACCTTTACGTGTGTCATATTAAACAACTTTTTTAAATGGTATAATTTGTTGATTCTTTTTGCTTCCCCAGAATTTGACTCTACGGTCGAAAGCTAAGAACAGGATACTAGAAATCCATACCAAATTTAGCCCTATAACTTGGGGTAGGAATCAACCATGATCTCTTGACATCTCATCGAATAGGTTGACTTTGTAACAATGAATTGGAAATTAATGATTTGTCTGCATAGCAAGCCTTTCAGTTTTTCCAGTCATTACCGATGTTAATAATAGAGGACTGAGAGCACTTCTCCATAAAACTGTATGCCTAGAGATCTGTTCTTCAGTATTCTCCCTTTCAAATCAAGGAGGCATGAAACATAGCAAAAGGAAAACTTCATAAAATCAGTCCTAACACAATCGTAATGCTAAAGTGTATGACTATTGACATCTATAAATCATTTTCACTCTGTCAGTCACAGAACTCAGGTGGTAGTGTTCAGGAGAGCTGAAGAAGCTTTGGACGGTGCGCTTTCCCAGGAAGGTAACTAAAGTTCAGAAATCGTGTATCAGAACTGAGGAGCGCTAGAGGGTGGTCAGCGTTGGGACACCTAAAGGCACACACTGGAGATATGCCCAACCTAGACTGGGAGTTCATGACAGTATTTCCAAGACAGGAGACTCTCAGCCTGATGCTCAAAATGAATAGAGTAACTTCTGGTCAAGATGGCAGAATAGGTAAATGCTATGCCTGACTCCTCTCATGACCACATCAAAATTACAGCAAAATTATAGAAAAACTACCTTTGAGAACCACCTGAAGATTGGCTGAATAGAACTCCTATAAGTAGGAATATAGAGAAGAAGTCACAATGAAAATACATCGAGGATGTAGCCTGGGGGGGAAAACTTCCAGGCAGTTTGAGAGGGGTTGAGATTTGGGAATTTAAAATTTCCCTGCAGAGATCTGCAAAGATGATCTGACTGAAGTTTGTATCAGACTTTGATTCCAGCCTCCTCACCATCATTGTGTCCCACACCAGACATTGGAGACAGCACAGTGCACGATTAAAAGTAAGGGCTGTGGAATCTGAGGCTAGGACTGACTCCATGTCTGCCTCCAGAGTCTTAGACCAGCTCTCATTTAGGATTAAATGTTCAGTTATTACTAATCTATCCTCTGTTCTGTAGCCAGTGTCATCTTCTTTTCTAAAATACAACTCCTGCTTCTCCCCTATTTAAAACTCAACTACTAGATCCCCATTGCCCCAAAATCAATCGATTCCTAACCGCTAAACATGGCTTTCAAAGTCTTTGAGTGATCTGGCCCTTGCTTCCCTCTCCAGCCTCATCTAGCGGGCCTTTCAGCCACATTAACACATCTTAGTTCCCCAGCTCCCCATGCTCTCTCAGCTTGGCCTGAACAGATGTCTCCTTTCCCTTCCTCACCATAAAACTCCTGTTACTTTTTAGATATTAGCTTGGCAATCTAGAATAAGAAACTTGTAATTTATTGAACATATGTGCACACAGACAATTAGAGATATTTTATAAGTTCATGTACATTTATCTGCATGATACTCTATTCTACCCTAGAATTTAAACTTCTGCAAGTCAGAATCTATGTTGTTTTAATATACTCTGTATATCAGCACAATGTACCTATATAACTAACATTAAACAATAAGAAACCAACTTATTATTTCTCAGGAGCAATTTTGAAAAATATGGTAGTTGTCCTAGCATCTATTGGGAAATAACTATGTTATATACACTTTTTATTATTATTAGCTATTTCATAGTTTAATATAAACTATGTTAAATATAAAATGTACATGGTACATTTAATGCATAGGTCCATGTCTATGGGTACATTGTATGTTACATGTACCCAATTGTAAAAAAGCATCAGACTAATACCTAATAGATAGCCATTCTGCCATAAAGTAAGACAAAGAGAAGAACTTTTTCAGTCAGTCAACAGTGGGCAGTGCAAAAAATCAGCTCACAGGGGAATGATGTGAAAGAATTGCCAGTCAACTCGGACTGTTAACCTGTATGATGTCCCTTTTTTGTTCCAACCAGCAGACCCTCAACAGGGTGATAACTGAACCCTTAGGCTCCTGTACAAAAGGACTCCTCTTACCTCAGCATCAAAGCGAGGGTCCTGGTAGGCATCACTGATATTCACTGGGAGGCCTGTAGAAGCCACAAGCTCGGCAACGCTGTTGTTTATCAGCCAGTCAGAGTAGGAGGACTTCTCCATGCTTTCTTTGAAACTGTCAGAACACCAACACCGGCCGGAAGAAAAGAGAGAAACATAAGTCTGTTTGAAAGCAAACCCTATACAACTACACTCAGAGCAGGATTATCTATCCTCATTAAGAAGAGGTAAGTGACTTCAGTCACAAAACAACAGTGAGGTAATTATCAGTAGCTATTTCAAAAAGACTCACCTGCTATAGTGTAATATAATCAAAGACCTGGGCAGAAACGATAGATTGTCTATGATCCAGAGAACAGCTCTAGGTTGTGTTTAGGCCCAAAGCAGGCAGACACAAAGTAGATAATCGGAGTTGACAAGAGCACGTCAATGCAGTGGCATAAGTTCCACTGGCCTCCCCAGCCCACCCCCCGTAACTGAGCAGACTAGATGTCTGGCACCCAGAAAAATTAAACTCAAGAATGGGGGGAAAATCAGAAAATAAATTGAGAATTTACAAACTTTTAAATGTAGCAAAAGAGTACATCTAGATGATGTGTAATCTTAAAATTATGTTAACTGATTTTGGTAGTGTCAGAGCATGTTTCTTAACAATAAAAAAAACCCCAATCATTTCCTACTTATAAAATCTCACTAGAAACCTGTTTTAAGTCTACTGACCCCTGACATTAATAATTCAAATTATATTCACATTTGATTGAACAAGGAATTTTATGCTAAATGATTTTGTGAATTTGCCCTTGTATCACCTTCACTACGAACACCAAATTTCAGAAATATTGTAACAATTGGTAGGATTCCCTACTGCTTCTCTCCCTTACTTTGTTTCTGCCCTAGGTACACACCGCCAGGAGTTGTAGAAATGCAAATTAGCAGTATCAAGGTAAATTTTCATGGAGGACATTAGATTTGTGGCTTACAAGGCAGTAACCAAAATTATGTAAATGAATGCAAGAATACCAGGGCAATGTTTCCCAAAGTACACTCTGTGGAACCCTGGATTCCAGGAGATGGTGTTAATAACTATGCTACAGCAGCAGTAATAACAACAACTCTTCTGGCTTTTAAATCCAAACTGCATTATATGTAAGAAAAACACTAAACACTGTACAGAGTCATTGTTGTTATGCAATAATGTGCCTATGAGGAATTTGTGCCCCACTGAGAATGCCAGGCACTGGCATGGAGAAGCCACCAGATGCATTAATGAGCGGGAAGAAGAGGCATTATTTGCCATCATTAATATATCTCATTTGTAATGATCAGCGGTCTGTATCTGCTAAATTCAACATATATTGGTGGTGTTATTCATCCTTTATTGCATATTAAACATTACTAGCACATAAACTTATTCTCTATGTATCACTGCCTGAAAAATGGAAGTTTTAATAAAAAGCTGAGTCTTGTCTTTCTCTGATGGTGTCTAAATCAAAGAAGTAAAAAGACCGAGGACTTCAAAGATAAGATGAAGCTTGTATTTTCTGGAAAAAACAAGTAGCAAGAAAAATGTCCATGTTTCATTTTCTCTTCGCTATATTATACCTGTGACAAGTGAAACTTTATGTCGTGCTGCAGTGAAAGCAAAATAGAGGAAGAAACGTGAGAATGCACCTGATATGAGGATCCAACTTAATGGAGTCATTTCTGAGTTTATAAAAGCGTGGGATTGAATGTTGATCATGTCTTGCAGCAATGAATTGGTCTGTCAATTCACTCTGTGCTGTCTGTGTACTTTATTCCACACTACCATTTTTGAAAAGTGTTCTGTGACAAAATAGTGTGCAAAATGCTGACCTAGTGTGTGGTGGGAGGAAGAGCTGCAGCGGGACCTGGGGACGAGCCAGCGAAGGAACCTGAGAAAGGGTTTTGGTAAGGGGAGGCAGAGGCCCTCCAAAGGGGGAGCAAAGAAGGAACCAGTTTTACCAACAAGTGTCAAAAACCTTTAAACCGGTTCTTTCAGGATGGGCAAGAGTTCAGCAAGAAGGATTGGAGGGGTGAGGAGGAAAGCACCGATGGAGGATAAAATAGCGGAAACAAAAGACACAAAGGCAGCAGAGAACAATGGTGTGTTCTTGGGACACTGAGTAATCCCCTTTGATGACAGCACAGGATACATACTGTGGGCGAATAAGACAGAAAAGGAGTTCAGGGCTTAAAAGTAAAGGCTGTAACCAAGGAGCTGAGACCTTAGTGACAGGCAATGGGGAGCCACTTAAGAGTGCTGAGCAGGGAAGCAACACAATTCCAGCTGTTATTTTAGGAAGCTTATCCAGGAACAAAGAGCAAGAAGAACTGGTTAAGAGAGACTAAAGGTGGGAGAGGTTCTTCTATACCACTGAAGCTGAGCCGCTGACCACTCAGAAGGTACCACAGAAGATTCCGCAGGGGTTGGTGGGCAAGCAGCAGTGGCTGACATTTTGCTCCTGCATGCCTGTGAATTATCAGCAGAAGTGACTTGTTTTGAGGAGCAGGGAGATGAGGAAATATAACAGATATTCTGTCAGCCTAGAACTCATTATTCATGGTGAAAAATCCAGGACCAGAACCCATAGCAAGTCTTTCAGACTGTAAATATTAATACAGAGTTAGGATTATCTTCTGGGAGAATAAAATTGATGAGATCGCTCAGAGAATGTACAGGGAAATCTATAGGAGAAGGAAGGAGAAGAAAAGCAGTAACAAAGGGAGAGAGGATATAGAGAAGAAGGAAAAAAGGAAAAACAAACTTATCATCACCTATGGTGGGCCAAGGGTCAGACTAAATCTTTTACCTAATTTTTTTGTCCTCACTCACATAAGTCCTGAGATGGGTACAGTTCTCTACATGTTACAGATCAGCAAACTGAGATTCAGAGATGCTAAATAATTTTCTTAAGTGGAGATAGGGTTTTCAGCTAAGTGTGACTCCAAAGCCCCAGATTTTTCTGTTTATCCTGTTGCCTCTCAGGGAAAGAGTTAATGGGTAGGAGAACAGCAAAAATAGTAGGAAGGAATAGGAGGAAGGGCCAGTAAACATCACAGAGAGTTTCAGGGAGATGCTGCAGATAATAAACACTTCAGTCTGAGACTGCAGTCAAAGGAAGAGGGAGGAAAATACATTGGATTTAATAATCCAGAGCTTTAATTCCCAAAAAAGATGATGATGAGAATACTCACTGAGCAGGGGCTCCTGAACGCCTCATTCTAAATGTAAAACATGCTTAGAATCTAGTTTAGTGTAGGCTGCATTTATATAGATATCATTAGAAAATTGTTGGACAGTGTAAGAGGACCAACTATGCAAGGCACTGCACACAGGCACTATTGAGGTGGTTTCTAGAAAGCATAAGCTATCGTCTCTGCTCTCATGGAGATGGCCACCTGGATGGGGAGATGAGAGATAAACATACTGACATTTAAACAATGTGCAATGTAAATGCCTAGTTCAACTTTCAAATAAAAAATTTGTCACACGGCTAGTTGTCACATGGCTAGTTGACTAGTTGCCAGGTCAACTGTACCAATATGAATGAGGAATCAGTACAGGGAGAAAGAAACCACTTGAGGTGTGGTAATCTAGCCAGGGCTTCACAGAGGAGGCGAGATACGAACCGACCTGTACCTGCAACAATGCAAACAGACGTTCTGAACACCACTTCTCCGTTTCTTCTGCTGAATGTTGCACAGGCACGTAAATTAAGGCCCAGGGTGACAGAATGCTCAGAGAGAGAGTCAGGAAGGTTGAGTTGTCATTTTAGTATTTATATTACATTCTGGCTTTTGCACCAGTTCAACATTCCAAATCCTAATGTTTTATTGTAATGTCAAATCATGACACTGAGTTAGAGCTTTCAAAACCTTGCTTCTTTTCTTAAAAAAATAAAGTATCTTGTTTTATGATTAAGACTATGAGTTTTAGAGTCAGATATACCTGATTCAAATGTCTATTTTGGCACTTCCAAGCAAAATGATCTCAGACAAGTTACTTACATGCCATCTTAACATAAGTATAACATTACTACTTAGATATCGTGCAGATTAAGGTAATAATTTACGCAAGTGTTTCCCTGAAAATAAGACCTAGCTGGACAATCAACTCTAATGCATCTTTTGGAGCAAAAATTAATATAAGACCCACTCTTATTTTACTATAATATAAGACCCAGTAATAATATAATATAATATAATATAATATAATATAATATAATATAATATAATATAATATAATATAATACTGGGTCTTAAATTGATTTTTGCTCCAAAAGACGCATTAGAGTTGATTGTCCAGCTAGGTCTTATTTTCAGGGAAACATGGTAGCTAGCTCATAGTAAACATTTTTTTAAAGAATCAAGTTTTTAACAACTTTTAAGGTAAATTCTGCATGTGACAGTATCCCTTTGTACATTTCATCAATGTAGTGTTGTGAATTTAATCACAAAGGAAAGGGTCCAAATTATTTCTTCCTTATGAGGGACCCATCTGGCTTCAAGGACCAGCTATTTCTTAACCCTATAGTTGACCCTATAGGTCAACTCTTTCTGACTTATGAGGGCCCTTTTATTCTGTATATTTTCTTTCCAATTAAAAGGGTCAGGCTTGACAGTTCCTAATAGGTCTTATGTTTTTAATAGGCTTTTGGAAGCTTAAATTAATATCCAAAATTGCAGTAACCAACTTTGTAGAGCTCCCCAAATCTGACCAGAGATAACAAAGACCAACAAATCCAACAGTGAGATTTTCATTTTGTGCCAGAACCAAGATAAGGAGAGTCACCACAGTTTGGAAACACATCAATGATTTGATTACTCTGCAGCTTGTGGGTACAAATGAAGTCGTGTCAACTCAGTGGATCTCAGCTACCATGCACATCCCTGCAAGACCATAGACACATCCAAGTCCTCTCCTCACCCCCAGTCTATAGGGAGACTTCCTTTCATTTGAGGCACCTTGTCAAAGCTCACTGCTTCGAATCCACCTGAGGGAGGCAAGGCACTGGTTCCCAAGCTCTACAGAGTATTTAGGCCCCTGGTGGTCTACATTGTCACAAGTTTCCTCATTAAACAGCCCCTTTAGCTTCTGCCCATAGCCCTCTCTGTATAGGTAGGGGGTAGGGGTGAGCTGACCGTCTATGTACAGATGGGCTCCTGTGGGCCAACTCTTTCTCTCAGCAGAAAGAAAAAAATGCTTATCAGTCATCTGATGCATGTGGACGTCTGGTGTGAGTGTTGGTAGGTATGCATGTATGTTGCTAAGCTATTGCACACCAGAGCACTAGAGAGAGAGGGACAAATGGCTTAGAATTCTTGACAACATTCATTTGCTGATGGAAACCAAAGGTTGGTTGAGAAACCATTAAAATATTTCCAAAGTTTGTCTGTTTTAATATCTGTCCATTTATATCTGTCCATTTATGTCCGTTTTAATATTTGCTATTTTGGCCCTTGTGAGGATATTTTTTTTTTTTAACGCGATTGAATGAAAAAAAGAAAACACATCAGAAAAAAAAATCCTTGAAATAAGAGTCTGAGAAAAGTAAAATAAATATAATGGTCATGTAAACTTCAGTGAAACTTCCTTAAAAAGCAAAATTAACCATTTAGCTTATTTTTAACTCTTAAAGAAGTAGACTCCCTAAGATCCAGATTCATTTAAAATAACAAATGAATTGTAAAGAAATCCTTTAGCTTGTATTTTACTAGAACCAGGTGCATAAGAAGATGTAAGTTTTTAAGTGAGTTTCCTATAAAAGGCTGCAGTTTAGATTCTCCTTCAGGGGCATCTTGCTTCCAAGTGTGAGACACACACTGACTTCAAGCAGAGTTTCATGAGCTCAAATTTACTGACGGTGAAGGGATAAAAGAGAATTGCCCTATTACAGAAAACACATAATTCCTGAAATGTGGCTGTCCCTGAAGTGAGGGTCAGTGAAGTAGATATAAACCTCGGAGTCGACAAGTTGCAGAGTGGGATAGTACAAAAATCGATACAAGTAAAACAAAAAGACAAAATAAAATACCTCAGGACAAGTAACTTCACCATCTTCAACTGTCTGAAAAAAAACTGTCTTAGCTAAAGGTTCAAACACAGAGAACTGCATGAAAATAAACTTTAAATTACTGTTTAGAATTCTCAAAACGAGTCTCCAAATTGAAAAACAAAAGATCTGAATGAAGTGACATTAATCATTTGACGGTGTCTGTATCGACATTTTTGTTCTCAACAGTAGAGTTTACTCTAGTCTTCACTAGAGACTCCTAAGACTTTACTCTTTCAAGACTGAGCATTGGTTGGACCCCTACTACATGCTAGACAGTAGGGGGATGACTCTTCCATAAAGTGATCAATAAGGGTTTTGACTTTTTGCTGAAAGGAGTTGACACATGGGAACCCATCTATATGCGGATGGTCAGCTCAGTCCTGCACTTACCTGTAAAGAAAGAGGTACAGGCAGAAACTAAAGGCCCATATCTTCAATGAGCTCCCTAACAATGAGAATGTATTGTGATTAATACCCTGATGGAAGGATGTACAAGATATTATTGGAACAGAGAAAAGAAGGGTCAGTTCTGTTTGGGTTGGGAGTGGCATTTGGGGAAACACTTCACAAAGGAAGTTGGTCTAAACTGGTCTTTGTAGCATTAGTAAGAATTCATCTGGCAGAGAAAGTAAAAACAATTCAGACGTAACCACACATGAGTAAAGCTTTACAAGTGTGAGGTTTTTTTCTGTATTGATAAGATAAATAGTTGAGCTAAAACTTAGGAAACATGGTGGAAGTGACGAGTAAAGCTACAATAGAAAGGGCCAACCAATACATTACGTGGGTCCGTGCACATAGTTTGTATCTGTAACCACATATATACTGATGATACCCACATCCATAGCCGCAGCCCATTGAGTCCCAAGTTCCCTACATACACATATCCGAGCACTTTCTGGACATTCCTCTTGATTATCCCCAGGCACCTCAAATTCAACATTTTCACGAATGAACTAACACACTTTCCTTGATGTGCTAACAATCATTAATAAAAATTGTTACTATTAACTAAAAAGAGATCGTTGGATTAGGAATAGAAGTTTCTACATACTTGTACGTAGACACAATCTGTGTTGTCAGTGTCGAGCAACGATTGTTAATCCCCCTCTGACAGCTTGAGTATTATCCCGTTGGGGGAGGATTCAGAGACGCGAAGAGTCAGAAAGCCCAATAACTCTTTAGGACAGACATTTTTTACACTTTGCAAATAAAAACTGATGTTTTGATCTATAGGTTGTGCTTGGCACTATTTGCTGTTTTGCTTCATTGACTAGAGGTCTGTTTGAACTTTGGTTCACAAAGAGAAACTCCATTTCTTACTTTTTCTTCTCAGGTAAACCTGTCTATCCCTGAGCCTGTCCTGAAGCTTGTGCAACATTATTTGAAGTTATCTTTCAATTAAGAGATTAAGGAACTAAGTCAATAGCAGTGGGACTCAAAGCTAGGGCGCCAGCAGGAGAGTCTCAAACACGCAGCACTGGGGCATTAATAATCTCCTACTGGCTTCCGTATATCTTTGAAGATTACCAAATAAGTCTTTAGTCATAAAAAGTAATGAGGGAACATGTAATTAGCAAGCGGAACCAGCTGGTCACTTCTTACTCTATGGTAAGAGAGGAAGGTGCTCTAACTTGCAGAAGTCCCTGAAGCTTATCAGGACCTATTAATAGATTTGCCTTTAAAGTCTTGCCTGAGGAAACTTCATCGTCCTCTTATTTCTCTCAGTTTAAGCATCCTATGTTTCCAGAAATTAAGACATAAGGACCAAAGAACACATTTTCTATCCTGGATTTCCTCGAGTTATACAATTAGGATGAGATTTTTCACCCCAAGGAGTTGGTGTCACTTTGGGAAAGTGACTGTATGATGGGTGTCAAACGGCATTGTTGTGAGTGGTTGGCGTCTACAATTTTGCATCATGTAGTGACAACTGCTTGTTTTTACAGTCAAGCAAATCTAGAGGGTATTTTTCTGTGTTTGCTTCTGTTTTCGTATCTTGGTCAAACATTTCTTAGCTATGAAATGACAGATAAAGCTTTAATAACTCTGATGCTCCGTTTCCATAATGGAAAAATAGGGGAAATAAAACTCGTTTACAGGGCTGTTTTAAGGATACCATAAAATAATGTTGAAGAAGGCACAGCACATAGAAACCTCTTAATAAATATCAGTTCCTTATATCACAAAGATATTTCTTTTATTAAAGACGTTAAGGGAAGACATGCTTTGCTTAATTGCTTATTTCCTGAGGCAGCAGAGATGTTACTGTTTTTGACTGTGCCATCATTGTCGGATTTGGAAAGGTGCTGAGGAGAAAATGTGCTAGTTGGCAAAATTGTTGGTAATAGAACACACGGTTAAAATTCTACCCTGTTAGATAGCTCAAATAGCCCCTCTACAGTCTCTCTTTGGGAGTTTTGTGACCTCCATCCATCTGTTCTGGATTGACAGCATACCGTCCCAGTGAGTCCTGGGCATCTGTCTAGATAGCAAGAAAGGAGTAGTAGACTCAATGTGTTAAAATATTAACTAAAGCATGTTAAATGAGAGACATACAAAAGTAAGAGAGTCAAATATAAAAGCCAATTGTTAAGGCTTTTGAGTTGCCATAATTCTATTTACTGCATAGCATCAATCCAAGGGACAGCTGACCTACATAGGCTACTTTATTATGTTTGATCTCGGTACTTATTCATGTGTCTTCTTGTTCATGGAATGCTTTTATAGCTTTCATTCTCCTCTGTGACAGTTTTACCAGAGTGACAAGCCCACTGATCTGAAATAAACAAAAATAATGAGAAGGTTTTCTTTCACTTGAGTTTTCATGTGCAAAGACAGGAAAAAGAAAAAAAACCAGAAACTATATATGTTTACGAGGTAAAGGTTAGATGCTTGGGAAATATGTATGCTTGAGTTTCTTAAGAGTTTGGAAGGTACATAACTTCATTACAAATATTTCCTCTCCTTCATTGATGTTTAATTTTTATCATTAGCATCATACAAATGGGGCATAGACACACACACCACAAGTGTAATGGAAGGTATTTATAGAATGCAGTTATTACAGGGGAAAGCATGCAAGCCCGGAAGTATTGAAAGTGACATGGTTCCCTGAGAGGTATGCTTAGGTTACCTGTAAAGTGATTCAATGGAAACATCGTAACTTCATAACATTGTGTATTTCTGGGGACAGAAAATATCCAGGTGACTATGTACAATGGAACTTCATGGTAAAGAAGTAGCCTTGATACCAAGAGGGAGCCTCAGAGCTCAGTCTCTGGTACTAGTTTAGTCTTGTATTGAGCTAACTCAGACCTGCTGAGACACTTCCTTGCTAAACAAATTAAAGAGGGTAGAAATGAACCTCCGGAGCCATCTGGATCTCTTTTCTTCAGTTAGTAACATTAAATATTGTCGTAAGGAGGCTCAGTAGCCCTGACTTTGCTAGGCCCTGGACAGTTAAAAAGAATGTTCTAAGGTTCTTTCTTAAAGTTACATAGGAGAATAAATCTTGCTTGTGTTCCAAGATGACTGGTGGTAGTGATGACGGAGCTATTTTAATTTTTAATGTTTCAAATGTTTTATTCATTTCCTTGAAATCAGAAGTTATTACATTTTTATTTATACCATGTTTCCCTGAAAATAAGACCTAGCCAGACCATCAGCTCTAATGCGTCTTTTGGAGCAAAAATTAATATAAGACCCAGTTTATATTATATCATATTATATATATCATATCATATCATATCATATCATATCATATTATATTATATTATATTATATTACATTATATAATACCCAGTCTTATAGTAAAAGAAGACAGGGTCTTATATTAATTTTTGCTCCAAAAGATGTATTAGAGCTGATGGTCCGGCTAGGTCTTATTTTCGGGGAAACACAGTATAAAACACCCACCACATGTTTCCTAGCATATCCTCCCTAGCACAGTAGAAGAAGGAAAATCCATGAAGAATAAAGTAGAAGAAAGAAGATATATTCATGATATACTGTGGAAATATTCTATATTACATCAGTGTATAGGATTGCCTAACATTCCCTATTGTTCTAGATGATAGAGAAATTAAAAAGTAGGTAAAAAGAAGAGGAGAAACCTTCCAAATTGGCAGAGTAAGAACCACTGAAAATCTGTTCCTTCGTAAAAGTAGTGGGAACACTAGCAAAAATTGTCCAAATCAACTTTTTGACAACTCTGGAAATTAAGGAAAGGCTTACAAAATTCCAAGGAGTGTTTATTCAAGAAAAACAGTTGAATCTGTGTGAAGACAGCAAGTTTTGTGGCATTTTAATTTACTTATTCCAGTTTCTCTCTCCCCAACTATAGGGTAGCTGTGAAAACTAACAGCCTCACAATCATGTTAGCTGTGAAAAACTGCAGCTTAGCACTCATTGGCAGGAAAAACAAATATACAAACAAACAAACAACAACAACAAAAACCAAATATGGAGCTTCCCCCAAGTCCTATCCCCAGAGAACTGTCATTATTTGACCTGTTTGGCAGCTCCATGAAAATCTCCACTTGCAGAGCTTGTCTTTATTTGACATGGCTTGGAGCCTGCTCACTAAGAACAGCCTTTACCCTTGGGCATTTGTGGAAAAAAACCAGCAGCAATTGCTTACTTAACATTGCAACTGCCTTAGGGGGATAACAATTGCAGCTGACAAGAAAACTTAAAAGGAGAAGCATAGGAATGAAATATTCTTAGGGGGCTTTGATAAACTCTGACATATTCTGGGAAACCTAGAAGTACTTGTACATACATACTTGTGGAATTGTATGTATGTCCAGGAAAGTTCTGACCTTGAAGTTCTGTAAGCAGAAAGTGAAAGCTAAGTAAACTTCTTGTCAGAATTTAAGGTATTCCCCAGATGCATATAGTTCCTCTCAGTAAGACTGGGAGACTTACTGGTTCAAGGCTTTCAAGGAAATCTTAATCACATCATTAGCTGACAATTAAGCTAACCAAGAAGAGAATTCAATTGCCACATACAACAAATAGTTCAGGAATTAAACAACAAACAGCAAAAACAACAATAATAGCAACAAATAGAAACAATAACAATTCCTAGTTGGAGTGAGTGAGGAGTAGATCTGATTTCCAGAACTTCCACATTATGTTATTTAAAATATTCAGTTTGCAACAAAAAATAATGAGACATACAAAGAAACGGAAAAGTACACAGGAAAGAAAAGCAGTCAATAAACACTTTTTTCCCATGGGGGGACGGAGGGCAAAGGGGGAGTAGTCAATAGAAACTGTCCCTGAATAAGCCCAGATGTTGGACCTAAAAGACACAGACTTTAAAAGAGCTTTTATAAACATGTTAAAAATACTAAAGAAAACCATACCTAAAGAACTAAAGGAAAATATGAAAACAATGTCTCACTCAATATAGAATATTAATAAAAAGATAAAAATTATATAAAAGAACCAAATAATAGTTCTGGAATTGAAAAGCACAATCAGTGAAATGAAAATTTCACTGAGCGGGTTCAACAGCAAGAATCACCAAACTTGAAGATAGGTTAATTGAGAATAGCTAGCTTTAGGAACAGGAAGAAAAAAGAGCAAACAAAAATGAATAGAGTCTCAGAGACATATAAGATTCCATCAGGTATATGAACAATGTGCACAATAGGAGTCTCAGAAGGAGAAAAGAGAGGGACAAGGGACAGAAAGAATATTTGAACAAATAATGACTGAAAATTTCCCATATTGATTAAAATTTATATATTCAAGAGCTCAACAAACTTCATGTAGGATAAACTCAAAGGGATCTACACCTAGGCATATCTTGATCAAACTTTTGAAATCCAGTGAAAAAGAAAGAATCTTGAAAGCAACAGGAGAGACTTAATTCATCATGTACAAATGATCTTCAATAAGATTAAAAGCTCCATGATCAGAAACCAGGGAGGCCAGAAAGCAGCTGAGTGACAGATTCAAAGAGCTAAAGAAAGACTGTCAACCAAGAATTATATACCCAGAAAAATTACACTTTAAAAATGAAGACAAAATTAAGACATCCTCAGATAAACAAAAACTGAGAAAATTCATTGCCAACCTCAAGTTGCCGTTGTAAACCTACATTCATTGTAAACCTCAAGTAAACCTGAAGTGAAAGGGCATTAGAGAGTAATTTGAATCCACACAAAGGAATAAAAAGCGCTGATAAAATTAACTCTATAGGCAAATATAAAAGACAGTAATGTCTTTTATATTTATAACACTTTTCTCGTGCTATCTCATTTAAAAGACAATTGCATAATGCAACAATTATAGAACTGTGTTGATGGGCTTATGATGTAAAAAGATGTAGTTTGTAAGACAACAATAATACAAATGAGGGGGAAGGGAACAACTATACAGAAGCAAAATTTTTGTATACTATAGAAATTAAATTGGTCTTAATCCAAATTAGATTGTTACAAATTAAGATATTAACTATAATCTCCAGGGTAATTACTAAGAATATCACTGAAAATATATATGGTAAAAGAAATGACAAGATCATTAAAATAATATATTAGAAAATATCTGTTTAACACAAAAGAAGGTGGTAATGGAGGGAAAGAGGGATAAAAAGACAAAAGACATGGAAAACAAATAACAAGGCAGATGAAAATCCTACCTTTTGAGCAATTATATTAAATATAAATGGATTAAAAACTGCAATTAAAAGCCAGAGATTGGCAGAATGGATAAAATAACATGATTCAACTATATGTGTGCTGTCTACAAGAGACACACTTTAGGGCCAAAGACACAAATGGGTTAAAAGTAAAAAAGATGAAAAATTATATACCAAGCAAACAGTAACCAAAAGAGAGTTGGACTGGCTATATTAATATCAGACAAAATAGACTAAAAAAAAAAAAACAGTTACTGAAGACAAAGAAGTATATTTTATAATGGTAAAAGGATCAAATCATCAAGAAAATACAACAGTTATAAACAAATTATACCTAACAACAGAGCCCCCAAATATATGAAACAAAAACTGAGAGAACTGAAGGGAGAAATAGATACTTCAGCAATTATGGTTGTAGTATTTAACATCTTACTTTCAATAACAGATAGAACAACTACACAGAAGATTAATAAAGAAGTAAAAGACTTGAATAACAGTATACACTGACTAGACATAATAGACATCTAGAGAAAACTCCACTCAACAACAGAAGAAAACCATTCTTCTCAAGTGCACATAGAGCATTCTGTACGACGTACATATTACGTCATAAAACAAATATCAATAAATTTAAAAGATTGATAACATAAAAAGTATTCTCCAACAACAATAAAATGAAATTAGAATTGAATAACAGAAAGAAGTTTGGGAAATTCATAAATATTTAGAAATAAAACAATAGACTCCAAAAGAACCAATGAATCAAAGAAAAAATCACAGGGAAATTAGAAGATATTTTGAGATGAATGAAAACAAAACCCAGAATACCACAATACATTGGATGCCGCTAAAGCAATGCTTAGGAGGAAATTTATAGCTATAAATGCCTACATTAAAATAGAAAAAAGATATCAAATCAATAACCTCACCTTCCACCTTAAGATACCAGAAAAATAATAGTAAACTAAATGTAAAGCAAGCAGAAGGAAGGACATAATAAAGAGTAGAAGAGGAATAAACAAAATACAGAAAGAAAAACAATAGAGTAAATAGACAAAAGCAAATACTCATTCATTCTTTGAAAAGATCAACAAAATTGATAAATCTTTAGTGAATCTTACCAAGAAAAAAACGAGAGAAAACTCAAATCACTAAGCTCAGGAATAAAAGGGTGCATTACTCAACTTTTTAAAAATAAGATGATAAGGAAATACTATGAATAATGTTGTTGATAACCTAGATAAAATCGACAAATTTCTAGAAAGACACAGACTACTGAAATGGACTCAGGAAGAATTAAAAGATCTAAACAGAGCTGTAACAAGTAAAGAGGTTAAATTAATAATTAAAAATCTTCCACAAAGACATGCTCAAGACTAGATGGCTTTATTGGTGAGTTCTACAAAATATAAACATTTGGTGGAATTTTGTTTAAAAATCTTCCTTTAAAAACCAATCCTTCATATCTAAAACGTAGAAGGAAATACTTCCTAAGGTACATTGTTACCTTGATACCAAAACTGATAAAGATATCACAATGAAAGAAAACTACAGACCAATCTCCCTTATAAATATATATGCAAAGATTCTCAACAAAATACTAATAGACTTAATCCAACAACTCTTAAAAAGGATTATGTACAATGACCAACTGGGGTTTACCCATAATGTAAGATTTGTTTGACATTCAATAATCAATTAATGTAATACACCATATTGATAGAATAAAGGACAAAAAAAGAAATCACAGTCACCTCAATAGACACAGAAAAAACCTTTGACAAAATCCAATACCCTTTCATGACAAAAACTCTCAACAAACTAGGCATAGAAGGGAACTTACTCAAACTGAAAAAGGGCATTTATGTAAAATCCATAGCTTGCATCACATTTAACAGTGAAAGACTGAAAGCTTTCCCTCTAAAATCAAGAATGAGACAAGAATGTTCACTCTTGCCATTTCTATTTAACATTGTATTAGAGGTTCTAGCCAAAACAATTAGGTAAGAAAAAGAAACACTTACACACTTACACACTTACACACAAAACCCTCAAAAAACTATTAGATATAATAAATAAGTTCAACAAAATTACGGGATAAGATAACAATATACAAAAATCACTTGTATTTCTACACAGTAACATCAAACAATCCAAGAGCGAAATGAAGAAAATAATTTCATTTAAAATAGCATCAAAAAGAATAAAGTACATAGGAATAAATTTAACAAAAATGCAAGACTTTTACACTAAAAACTACAAAATATTATTGAAAGTAATTTTAAAAAACCTAAAAAATAGACAGACATCCTATATACATGCATTGGCATATTAAGATTACAATACTCACCAAACTGAATGACATGTTTAATGTAATTCCTATCAAAATCTCAGCTCCCATTTTTGTAGAGACTGAAAATCAGATACTAAAACTAATATGGAAATGCAAGAGATCCAGAATAGCTAAAGCAATTTTAAAAAGAACAAAGTTGAAACAAGAATATGTTGTAGCTTATTTCAAAGCTACAGTAATCAAGACAATGTGGTACTGGCATAAGGATAGACACATATATCAAAGGAATAGAATTGAGAGTCCGGAAATAAACTCTACAGTCAATTGATTTCACAAGGGTGACAAGAAAATTCAATGATGAAAGAACAGTCCTTTCAAGCAATGATACAAAGGCAACTGGATATACACAGGTAGAGGAGAAGCACTGACCCACTAAGGTACATCTAAGAATGACTAGTACAAGATTTGAGGAACGTAGCTAAAAGGCCCTGGTATGACTGAATGTGTCTGCTCTATAGCAAAAAGAGCACGGGGACATCATTTTTCCATGTGTCCCAGGATTCCAAAATCAGATTATGTAACACATTTCATTCACTTGTACTAAATGATTGTAAAACACACAAATAAACCACTTCCTGAGCAAGGTGCCTAATCGGAAGTACAAAATGTATTTCACTGAGAAAGTTCTGGAATGCTTGGGTCACAACAAAGTAGTGAATCATGAAATCAAGTTTGTGGGGCAGGACACTCTGTTTTTGAAAGAATAGAATAAATCTCAGAATATAAATACATAGTAAAAGTAAGTATAGTTTCATGAAACTTGTTTAGATATATGAATGTGCATTTGTGTTTAAATTTATATACATTGACTAGGTTTGGAGATAAAATGCATTGTTTTGTGGTAGGTTGCAATAAAAAAGGATTGAAAGTCATGAACTCAGGGATAAACAACAAAGTTGGCACAGTTAGGATTAATAGTAAGGATATTTGGCAACATTTTCCAAGCTAGGAGCAGAGTGTCTGATTGCCAAAAGCCTCATCCAGATTTCACACCTTGAGTGGTAACGACCAAGTGAAGGTGAGTCATGTTCCACTTTCTGGGAGCATGAGCCCAGAATCACATTTATAATCTGTATAAGTGCTGGATATCACCAGGTACATCTCAAAGTTCTAAAATGTACAATATTATTGCAGGGTACAATCACAGTAAATTGCGAATAAACAAAATCCTCACTTGTTACACTTAGTCTCTCCAGTCTAACACTGTCGATTCCAACTTTATTCCTGAATATATCATTGCTGCTGAATAAGAACAAAGAGCATCTCTGGGAGTCTTGTTTACAGACTCTTGAACAAACAATAAAGCTCATCCTGTAGTTTTCTCTCATTGTAGTCACATTTCAGGAAGTCAGTTCCCCTTTTAAAAATGGCCAGATTTGGGCCATGGGTGCTAGAAGCCTAAAGGAAAGAGTTACAGAGAAGTGAGCAATTGTTGCAAACCATTGCTGGAAGGAGTCATTTGTTTGTAAAACTAGATTCCACAAAGAATTATAAAGGGAAAAAAAATCAATAAGTTACTGAAATATAAGTCTCAGTATTCTGACCTAAATATGTAATGAAAAGAATCACAGAGCTGTCCAATCTTAAAATTGAAAGAAACCCTAAGGTCTCCTAGGTGTTTCTCAAAGCTGAGATATATATTCTCTCAGGCGTAAACATAGATGAACTAAGAGGGAGAAAAGCCACAGGAAAAACAATGTGTGGAAGGGTGATATTATTTCATTGAATCCACAAGACCACTGATTGTAAGATGCACTGTTATTTTTGAACCACTAAAAAAAGAGAAAAAAAAGGTGCTATGAGGCAATGTGTTCTTATCACTTAAATATTTCAATAGATCTTTTAGATTAGACAAAAATTTTATCACATACTATTCTTGAAGGAAAATTTAGACTATACAAGTGATTATAATGAAAGGAAAAATTGTAAACGAAATAAATTGACTAAAAAACATTTCTAAAATTTCTTGCAATTCAGTGCCACTCGTCCTAACCACTTTTTTTTTTGTGCTTTGCCTCAGTTTTTCTTTCTTTTTTTTTTATAGTTTTATTTTATTTTATTTTATTTTTACATCCCTCACACCGTGAACCCCCCTCCCCCCATCTACCACCACCCCGACCTCACACCGAGCCATCACATTATACATATAAAATTATAGTTGGCATTCATTAATGTCCAGTCTCTGGTGTACAATGCCATGACCAAGCATCCACAGCATCCCTGAGGTGGTCTCCCAAACAGGACACATGTCCATCGGACACCCAACAAAATCCCCAAACACTATTGAGTAAGTTCCCCAAAGTAATTCTCAAAAAACCCTGAGGCCATCCTGTGGTCACCAGCCGCCCTCCAATCCCTTCACCTTTCCCCCCATCCCCAACCCCCTCACCCCCCGCCCATCTAACAACTCTCAGTTTTTTGTGTCCCCAAAACTGTTTCTGATTAGTTCATACACATATTATTTTCTTTAGATTTCGCATATAAGTGAGATCATATGGTACTTGTCTTTCTCTTTCTGACTTATTTCACTTAACATAATGTTCTCTAGATCCATCCATGTTGTTGAACCACTTTTTGATATAGAATCATCATGGATGTTTGCAGATATCCTCTGAGCCATCAGGATACTGAAGATGCAGCATTTCTTAGAAGAGTACTCTGCTCTCATCTCCAGGACTCTCTTCCAAGCTGCCTGTCCTCCTACAAGTTTTGATGCTAACAATCTATTGAACTTAGTAGGCAGTGTCATTGCTTCCAATTTTTTTTTAGATAACGACCAGACTCATATTCCTTTCATCAAGTGGTACTTGGTTTGTTGACAGAGACTTTAAGGGGTTGCTATTGTCCAGTCATGTCAACATCAATTCTTTAATTGTGCAGATTCATGTCTAAAAACTGCGTCAAGACCTAACCTAACTAGGAAGTTTACTCAGGGCTCCTGGACAGCTCTTCCACACGCTGTACATTGCTCATTCATCAGCTCAGTTGTCAGTCGTGTGTGTGTGCACACACATATACAGTAACATTATTGAGTTCAATCTCATCCTCAAATGAGATTGGGTTCACACACTAATAATTGTATTAGTTTCCTATTTCTTCATAAGAAACCACTACAAAGTTAGCAGCGCAAAACAACAGCTGTTTATATTCTCACAATTCTGGAGATCAGAAGTTTGTCATGGAGTAGTTGGATTTACTGCTCAGGAGCTCACAAAGCCAAAATCATGGCATTGACAGAACTGCATTCCCTTCAGGGCGCTCTGGGGAAGAATCAAGGTCATTCAGGTTGTTTGAAGAATTCAATTGCTGTAGTTAAAACACTGAGGTCCTGGTTTCCTTGACACGTGGCACACTTTATACTTAAGCCAGCATTATGTGTCGAATCCTGCTCCTGCTCTGAACCTCTCTGACTTCCCCCTTCTGCCACGTCTCTGACTTCCTTTTTGTCTTCACCTGGGAGAAACCATGTTTAAGGTCTTGGATTACATTGGGCCTGCCTAGATAATCCAGAATAATTTCCCTATTTTAACACCAATTAATTAATAACCTTAATTACATTTGCAAAGTCTCTTTGGCCATATAATGTACCATAGTCATAGACATGACAGCAGAGGATGAAGATCATGGGGGCCAAAATTCTGTCTACATCATTTAGTTTGATTTTGTTGTTTAAGTTAAAGATGGTGGCAAATTTTAACCATTTCATATTATGCATGTCATCATGTTGGAATGCTACATTTTGTAACCTACGTTCTTGATGTCAACCATTTCAGCACCCTTGACATTGACAAGCATGTCAAAAGACATTGGGATTTTCTCAGCATTTTCTATTTGACTAAATTCATAGTTTCCTTTTTTTTCCCCTCAGTTGGATCACTTGTCACTAGAAGTTAAGCAGATTGCAATACATTGCAAGTTTCTGACAAATTGACATTTCACTTTAATAACAGTACTGCATAATGCATGAATTTGGTTACACCAGGCTCTTATTGTTTTTGAAATTTCTTTCATTTCCTGTGAGAGCTTTGGAAATTTTTCCTGTCTTTACCTGCATCTTTGCATATTGTAGGTGATTCTTTTGTATATATTCACATATATATGTATATATGTGAATATATATGAATATGTACTATATATGTATTTATATGAATATACACTATATATATATATATATATATATATATACACACACACACACATATATGGCACAACTTCATCTACTTGTGAGTTTCTTCCTTGGTTATTGCTTTGCAAGAATATACAGATATGTGGTCAGTTTTCCAACAATAAATATTTTTATCACTAATATCAAATTTATACTCCACCTCTTATTTCCGCGTTTTTTGCAAAACAATAACTTTACATTTCAATGCCGATCATAGTAAAATGTTGCTGAAGACGTTAAACAGCATCTAAACCCTATTAAGACCTTGGTCTTAAGAGACTGAACCTTGGATGGCAAAGAGAATTTCCTCCCAGCATAATCTTTCAGGAAGGCAGGAAGTATTGCTCTCAGACTGTAACATCTGTGAGATAAATAAGACAACATACATCTGACAGATACTAGACTTTCAATAGCAGTTAATTCTCTTTTCCTAATTAAATAAGAAATCACTGTAATGTACAATAGTGGAGTCACAGAATCAGAGCTTCCTGAAACTTTGTTTCTGGAAAAGACATTTAGTAGACATCATCAGTTTTATCTTCCTCATTTAATAACCAAGTATATTAGTCTCCTAGGGCTGCTATTACAAATTACCACAAACTTGGTGGTTTACAACAGAAATTTATTCTCTCACAATTCTGGAGGCAGAAGATCAAAATCAAGGTATTGGCAGAGCCATACTCTCTCCAGAAGGGCTAGGGGAGAACTTTTTCTTGCCTTTTCCAGCTTTTGGTGGCTCCTAGTGTTCCTGGGATTGTAGATACCTCACTGTAGTCTCTGTCTCTGTCTTCACCTGGTCTTCCCCTCTGTGTTTTTCTATGTCCTCTCCTCTCCCTATGAGGATACCCATTCTTGGATTTGCTGCTCAGCCTATATCCAGCATGATTTCATCTCCAGATCCTTAATTAGTTACACATGAAGACTGTATCTCCAAATAAGGTCCCATTCTGAGGTTCCAAATGAACATACATTTTGAGGAGACACTGCTCAACCCAGTACATGGAGAATCAGGTTTTACTGAAATAACATTTAAAATAGAACAAATTTCTAATCTTAAATATGCCTATTTGAGTCTTAAAAGATCTTTAATTTTCTCTATCTGCATATTCTCAGAAGTACCCTATAAAAACATGAATTTTTGGTTTTGTGAGGTACAAGTCACTTCTGAGTGGCTGCACAGAGAAGCCTTTGGAATAGATCAGAGCTCCAGTAGCAACTGAAGATAGCAAGCAGAATATCACGCAAAGGACAAAGCCAGTATAATTTAAAACTGAGTATAACTTACAGTTCATACAAATCCTTAGCTCCCCATTCCCAGGAATTTCCCACTGGCCATGTTTTTCCCACAACTTTCAGCCTCTATGCATGTTTCTTGCCCCCCTTGGTCCTTGAAGACTTTGTTTGCCTCTTCTTATGCCTTCATTTTTTCCTGAAATCTCTTCTTGGACTACTTTTAAATTCAAACACCTATGTAGTTTCCTATTTCTGCTATAACACATTACCATAAATTTAGTGGCTTTAAATGGCATAAAGTTGTTATCTTGTAACTGCAGAACCAGCTCAAAATGGTCCTATCCAGTTTAATGAGACACTGAGCTGTTTTTCAGAGACAACAGACCAAAACCAAGTAATGCAGCTGAAGCATGTGCAGTGGAGAGAACTTTGACATCCAGCTGCACCCAGAACCAGTCTCGCCTCCTCCTCCCTGCCCCCCACCCACATGGAACCAAAGGACCAGGACATAACTGGAATTTGAACACCAGAACCCTTTCAGAAGCTAAGGATCCATTGTCCAGCAAGATCCGCTGTGGACGCTTCTTTGCCATAAATGACCAAGTTCCAATGTCCTCCAATTAAAACCTTTCCCACTAGCAATTCCACATACCTGTTCCTCGCTACCTTTTAGAAAGCCTTATCCTAGTGCAGTGAGTAACATGGATTTCAGGCACCAGTAAGTCTCCCATTGTCTTGGTCCACGCCTTCTTGATCAATAAACATTTCTGTACTCCAAACTCTTGACATTTTGACTTTTGGCCTTCTGAACCATCAGACACATGGACTTTGGTTTGGTAACAATCTTAACATTCTGACAATTCTCCACGGGCAAATCCATTTCCTTGTCTTTTCCAGCCTGTGGAGGCTAACCATATTCCTTGGCTCATGGCCTTATTCCCCCACCTTCAAAGCCAGCACTGGCAGGTCTTTTTCAAACTGCATCCCTCTCCTCTCTGCTTATGTCATCACACCTCCTCAATTTATAAAGACCCTTATAATTACATTGGACCATCAGATAATCCAGGATTATCTCCCCATTTCAACATTCTTAATCAGATCTGCAAAGTCCATTGTGCTGTGCAATGTTCCCAGGTTCCATGGATTAGAATACGGATATCTTGAGGTATGTGTGTGTGTGTGTGTGTGTGTGTGTGTGTGTGTGTGTGTGTGTGTGTGTGTGTAGGCATTTTCCTGCTTACCATATACCCTCATCTTTTTAAGCAGAACATTTTAGGTCTTCACCCTCCAGACTGACCTGCATGCTCAAAAACTCTTAAACAAAGGGTCTTGTTCTTGAGCTGTTCTGAGATTTCTAGCTTTAGTTTCCCCCTTCCCTTTCCAACCAAAACAAACTAAAAAATACAGTGTAAACTTTAAGTTAAAAAAAGATTGTTTCCCACTGAAATGAATTTTGTCCCCTCAACTCCTGTATTCCCAGAAGGCTGACATGGTTACAGAGCTTGGGTTTTAAATAACAACATTTCCACTACATTCCATTTAATGATTATGTGAAAAATTCCTTTAGTCAAGTGTTACCATCTAGAAATTATACACATTTGGCTTTTTTTTCACCATAAGTAGAAAAGCTGAGAAAGTACAATTTCTGAAGTATTCATATTTGTACTTGGAGCTATATCAACAGATTCTGGTCAAATATATTTTAAACTAAAGAAAATTTTCTAACTATTAAGAAATCCATAAACGTTCTTTTCCATTTCTAAATATATACGATTATTCAAACTACCTTCTAAGTATATATGATTATTCAAAGTATATATGATTATAAAAGAAAATTTTTTCAGGCTGATTCACCAAATATTCTTAAATTAGTCTTCTTAGGAAAGGTCCGAAAAGAGGTGGAGAGTCAAATGGATCACATTAAATCTTAATTTTTTTTAAAAAAGCCAGTATTGACAACCTACGATGATTACAAATAATCAAGGCATTAACAGTATTATATTTGGAAAAAGAGAGATACATGTCTCTTTCTAATCTGTTTTGATTCTGGAAAAAAATGAAAAATCATGTTCCATTCTGGGAAACGCCACTTTAAGAAGTACTCTGGCAAGCTGGGGCATGTCAGGGGAGAATAAAAAGGGTGGTGAAGAGTTTGGGTACCATGAAATATGAAAACAGTCTAAGAATAGCAGTTACTGACCTGGGAAAGGTAAGAAGAGTGGCTCTGTGGCAGTCTTCCAGTACTGAACCATTGCCATGCTGTGAGGCAATAGATTTTAGTTTGCCATTCCTTGTCCTTTTTCCACACTACTGCCCAGATGATTTTTTAATACACAAATCTCAATATGTCACTAACTGTCATTACTCCCCTATAAGCAAGCAGACATGTAGCCAGTCTCCAGGCCAATAAAGAGTTTGAGCATATTTGAGGTACCTTACCCCAATCAGATGACATTCTGGGCAGCTGGATGCCCTCAGGAAGAGTTAAGGGCAATCACCATCATTATGATGACACTTGTGACAACTCACAGCCCTCATTACAGTTCCTGAAACACGCCATGTTCACTCTCTCACCTCTATGCCTCTTTTACGATGTTTCGTCTCCCCAGGAGGTAGTCCATAACTTCCCATCATCGTATAGGACCTAACTGAAACCTTACCACCTCTGAAAACTTTCCCAAAGGATTACCTTCCATTTATCCTCAGATGAGTTAATAAGTGTCCCTGCCCCCAATCGATAAAATCCCACCCAGCACAAACCTTTTACAGCAAGTATTGAATTGCTTTGTAGTCATTGATTTACTTGATAGCAGGACATATGGGCCTAACCTGAGACACATCTATACATGAGGCGGCATTTATTTGCATGAATTGATGTGCATGGAGGGGAGGGGATTGTGAGGAGGAGATTTTGAATATCTAGGCCTGGTAGCTACGATGGAAGAAAGTTGGGGAAATCAAGAGAAAACTGAGTGGCTGGCTCTCAGCCTGGGGTCTGGTTCCTAAGCCTGGCTTCATGGACTAAATCTGAGTCCTGTGGGGAAGGAAAGGCTGCCGACAAAAGCTTGAGGAACTAAAAGGCTTATGAAAAATGAGGAACATGCAGGCCTGTGTAGTGGCCAGGCCACAATTGATAATACCTGGTAGGAAAAGTGAGCTTTCTTCCCGCTTCTGCACAAATTACCCAGGCTTGCTCAGGTTTGGAAAGGGCATCAGTGCACCTGAGACAGTGTGTGGGGGCGTGGGGAGCTGGTGCACAGCACTGGTGAGGAGTCCAGTTACGCCCACAGGAATTCTGAAACGGCCCAGGAAGCCCATGTCCAGCAGTTGCTGCTCTGCCACGTCTAGAGGAGGAGGATTTAGGGGTGAGCACTTGGGAGAAACGATGAGTTAGCAAGAAAATGGGTTGGGGTTTTTGTCGTTGTTTGTTTTTTGTTTTTAAATCTTGGGGGTTCTCAGAACTACTTAAAGAGTGGCTTTTGCAACGGGCCATGGGTCTTACACTACAAGGGAAAAATGACCAAGCCACAAAGTATAAATTAGCACTGTTAATTGGACTCTATTTATAGCCATGGTCTGGAGGCCTGGTGAAAGCTGGTTATGGTTATATTCTTAACTTACACATACTGCTGGCCTTGAGAGCCTTGAGGGCTGAGACTATTGATTTTTAATAAAATCTCTGTAGCCCTGTTACCTATTAGAGAATCCAGCAGAGTAGGTACTGCATATATGGCTATTGAATGAAGAAATCAAGTTAGTCAAAGAATATCTGCAACAAACAAATTTAGAACAAATTGGTGGAAGTTATACGAATATATTCAAATGCCTTTCTAACATAGCTTTCTAACAATTGGAGCTCCTCTCAGTGGAAGTAGCCCTTCATAATAGGGAAAATCTTATCACTGGAGGAGTTGTCAAGGGCATCACAGAAGAGGAACACACCTCATGGAGCGAGAGGGATCATATCATTTCCAACTCTCAAATTGTTTCATATTAATTACATGGAGATCAAGAGGAGACTGGCCATGACAAAGAAGTTAGCCACATAAAACAATAAGCAGAAATGATGAGTCAGCCACAAAATCGGTATGTAATAAAGTCTTCAAGAACTGTCTGTAAAAATCAGCAAGCCTTAAACCAGAGTTCCTCAGAACTAAAATAGAACCCTGAAACATTTTTGCACAAAGCCATAGACATTATCTTCACAGGCGATCCTATTATCACTCTGAGGGATGCCCAGAGGACTAAGCTATCCAATGGACATTATCTATAGTGAAAATACGAAGTGATGAAAGGCGAAAGGAAAAGAATTTACTAGGTGTTGAGAGCAGGCTGTGATTTGTAGACTCATAGCTTGTTTCAATGTCTCTTCCATGGCCCCTGGCGAAGTAAATGCTACAGCCACTCGTCTTTGTTCCTTTAACTTCCCATCAATGATGGAAGGACCCCACGTCTACAAGAGGAAAATTCCTAGACAATGCAGGAAAGGTTCTTCTGAGATAAATGAACACATTACATTAATTTAAATGCCATAAATAGAATGATGAAGAGGACTATCTCATAGTGTCAAAGTTCAAAGTCACTTTTCAAATGTCTCTTTAAAGAAAATCTGACCTTTCTTTCTTTATTATCAGAGGGTTTGCCAAGGGCAGTCTGGGCCTTGGGCCATTTCATTTTGACATGGAAGTCCTTTCAGCATTAAAAATAACCAAAAGGCCAGAAATATTTAACTCTGCAGTGACCATGAATACACATTCAGCAGTATAGAAAAGAACAATATTGAAGTAATAGGATTTCAAAGGTTGTGTTTTAATAATGCCATAAAGCTTTTCCCCTTCATATGTGAGACAGGTAACTTATATGAGGCCAGGATGAGCTGAAGGAGCGAGCATGAATGGATATTTTTTTCTAATGTATTTCATGTAATTTTACCTAAAATTTTTAGGAAAATTGTGAGTACACCACTAGTAATTTTCTATGTCTAAATATCTTTTTAAAATATAGATTAGTTAACATTAGATATAGACATGGGCATATATACATTTGCATAAAAACAAAAACCTCTTACAAAGGTCTCTTTTTTCCTATTTTAAGGTATGATTTACAGACAGTAAAATTTACCCTTTTAAATGTACAGTTCTGCAAGTTTGACAAATGCAGTTGTACAACCACTACCACAAACAAAATACAGAATAGTTTCATCACAACCCAAAATTCCCCTGGACCCTTTTGGACTAAACCTCTCTCTCCATTTCCATAGTCTAACACCTGCTGATCTGCTTTCTGTTCTTATATTTTACCTTTTCAAGAATGTCCTATAAAAGGAATTATACAGTATGTAACCTCTTTTAAGCTTCATGCACTTGGTAAAATGTAACTAAATAAAGTGTCATGTTAATGTACTGATTTCTATTTTCTGGCAATGGTATATATAATCAAATTACCCTTGAATATCACATCTTGAAACAGGTATTACCCAGGGAGCCTTTTGAATACATAGATTTCTAGGACTTCACTTTTAATGTATTGAATCAAAATCTCTCTGTGTGGGTCCTGGGAATTCAGTTTTTACCAAGTTCTCCAAGCTAGATTCTGATGGGAAATGTTAACCCAATAGATATTCACTCTATGAGATCAACTACCAGATTGTAAATTATGTGTGGGGATGGGATCAAAGTTCAGAGACTGGGAAAGGAGTCTTATCTAAGTGATCTCGTCCTTGTATATGGCCACCACTTACTGGCTGCAGGGCCTTGGACAAGTCAATTACACTCACTGAATCTTGGTTTTATGCTCTATTATGCAGGCGTGCGATGCCTACTTCATAGGACTCTTCTGGGGATTAAATGCACATAGAACCTGGCACACTTAGCTCTCAGTGAACAGAAGCTGTTCATCTTGCTAGCACTGGTATCAGCATCATAATTGCCAGCATCCGCAGGCTGTCCTGAGCACTTTACTGGTCTTTCTCCATATTTCTGCATTTTGGTCAATTTCACTATTTTTAGCCTTTCCTCTAGAGATGGCCAAAGCAAAGAGAATCCATTTTTATAGAAGCCTAGCTATTTATTCAGAGCAGTGCAAAGCTAACAGAAATTCACTGATTGTTCCTAACCCTCACTTTTACCCTTTTATAGTCTCCAAGTTACCAATGGGGACAAAAATGAATTACTGGACTCTCACTCTTTTTTCCCAAGAGGATGTTAATGGTCGGATGTAAGTAAACAAAACAGAAGAAGAGAAATGAAGGGCCAGAATAAAGCAGAAAATTAAGCTGTCTATATAGGTAGCAAATATCTAAAAATTGACTTTATTCATTAGCAGTGTTAGATGTATATACAGATATTTTTAAATTACAGTTTTTACTTGAGCCCTGAAATACAGAAGAGTGATGATATTTGGCTGCACTTGCTGGTCTAAAGAAAGAACAACTATCCTCAAAGAATACATGCAATGCTGGCAACACAAAGGACTGGAGACAGGACCGAAAGACAAACCTGAAACTCACAAGCCCTACCTGTTCTCAGCATCGGCACTGCACTTTGGGGACATCAATTCAAAGGATTTGGTAAACTTCACCACCTGCCACACAAAAAAGATAATAAATCCACGTTAATTAAGGCTTTCTCACAGTTTAAAACAGCGCAATCAACAATTTTCATCTTTATAATGGCTATTACAATAATTGGAGATTAAAGAGGGATTTTAAGTGAAGAAATCCCAAGGGACAAAAGAAGAACATTCTATCCTACATTTTGCATCTTTTCCCGCATAGCACACATTGCCAATGTTTTATTACATCTTACTAAATACGTATATATTTTTACCATGAGGTGTGTACTAGCCTGTGGTGGTCAGGCAAAGGGGCATCTCATTTGAATACAGTATATTTTTTTACTGTCCTTTGAAAAACCCAGTCTCCGTCCATGGAGACAAACCACCCTTCAGAAAGGATGCCCTCCATCAATCCCAGGCTCCTGACATTACCTTCCCTGGCTGGCTTATCATTGTTCTCAAGTGAACGTTTTTGTTGCCACAGACCAAAGGGTAAAGAAGCGGAGGCTGCCTTTTTCAAAGATCACGCCCAGTGTGGACACTTCCTCCCTTACCTGTCCAGTGAAACCAGCATACCAAGTGCAAGAGCCTGATCAAGACTTATTATGTTGAAAGGAAATTTATGGGCACAGAAAACGTAAAAGTAGTTATTCATAGTATTAGCTACTATTGAGTTCTTACTATAAACCAGGCAGGCCCTACATCAGAAGCTTCTTGGACTATTCAATTTACTTATTACAATTCTGCAAAGTAGGGATTTTTATCCTTAGTACAAAAATGAGAAAATTAATCCATAATTTTTAAGTAAATTACTCAATTTCACACAAATAAATAGGGCAACTGGGATTAAAGTAAGTCTGCATGATTCTAGAACACCAGCTCTTTCAGCAACACTAAAAATGTTGGGTAGGAAAGACATCATTTCTGGCCCTCTTTTGACAAGATTTGCTACCTGACAGATAGACGAGTTCCTTATACTGAAAGGAGTCATCTGAATGTCACTGGCTGCTTCCAAAGTTGACATTTAGATTTGCCTTAGCCAGATGCAGTCATGCTTCAAAAGCCTTTTAAATTAACTATTTACAAGGAATTGATGGGCACCACAGAAAATGATTTGGAAATAGATTAAACATTAAAACAGCTTTATCAGTGAGGTAATGAACCCAAACTAAGAAAATGAAACATTAGGAAATAGAAGCAAAGCCCATCACAAAGGAAAGTGTGTGTGACTAGCTGAATGCAGGGTAGTAACAATAGCTCAGCTGCAAGGAAATACTCTTGACAACTATAGAACATATTTCATTTCATATTCTAATATGCACTAAGCCTCAACTCATTGTGGCAAATTTTATGTTCCGAAGATGGCCACAACAATATCTCCTATTCCACATCCTTCTCTACAATATGGCCCTGCCACCCTCCTACCAGGTGGTAGGCGTATGTTCTCTCTCCTGAATCTAGGTGGGCTTCTGACCACTGTGACCAATAGTGTAGATGGAAGAGATGCTATGTGCCTTTCGAGGTGGTCACAAAAGGCAGTGCAGCTTGCCTCATCTGATAGAACAGCTGTGCCTGGAGCCTTGAGCCACCATGTAAGAAGTCCAACTACCCTGGGGACATTATGTTGAAAAGGAGCCAAACCATAAAGACAGGCCACATGTAGATGCTCTGTTCAGTAGCTCCAATCTTTAAGCTATCCCAGCCCAGGCACCAGACAATGAGGAAACAAACCTTCAGGTGATTCTGATTCCCAACCATTACGTCTCCCTGATTGCCATGTTTTTCCAACTGTGGCCCCAGATATCCTAGAAAGACGTAAGTCATCCTTTCTGTACCCTCTCCAAATTACTGCTCTATAGGATCTGTGAGCATATATGGTTGGTGTAAGCCTCCAAGTTTTAAGTTTATTTTTTACACAGCAAAATAACTGGAACACTTATCTTGAGGACTTAACCAGAAATCAATCACTTAGAAATCTTGAATCAGCTGCAATATTCTTAGGTCTCACCAAATAAGAAATCCCTCAAACTATACCCTAATTATTCTTAAAATTACAACAATAATAGGATAAAAAGTAGAAGGATTTTGTTTATGTTTATAGAATGGGAAATTGTTACAGATTTTAAGAGGGAGTTTGTCTTATATCTCCACTTTGATCTCTCATCATTTGTGATTTTTTTCCATTATTTTGTTAGATGACAGTAAATTCTTCTCTTATTTTTATCATATGTTAAGCTGTTGCTATGGACTGAATGAATTCATATGTTGAATCCCTAAATCCCAAGGTGAAGGCGTTTCAAGACAGGGTTTCTGGGAGCTTTAGGTTGTGAATGTGAAGCTTCATAAAGAGATTAGTACTTCTATAAGAAGAAATGGAGAGAACTTGCTTCTTCTCCTTCTCTTCTCTGCTATGTAAGGATACGTGAGCAGATGGCCATCTGCAAACCAGGACGAGTTCTCTCACCAGACATTAGACGTGCCAGTGTCTTCATGTTGGACTTCTTAGTCCGACTAATTCTTAGTCCAGAATTATGAGAAATACGTGTTTGTTGTTTTAGCACCCCGTCTATGATGATTTGTTATAGCACTTTGAGCTGACAACTGTATCCTACCAGTTTACCACAAATGTATATGAGGCGTTTTGCACACATTATGACTAATTCTTTGCATATGTATCAACGCTTACAACATCCCAGCAAGGTATATATTATTACCTCTATTTCGTTAAAAGAAAATTAAGGCTTAGAGGCATTAAGTGGTTTCCTGAAAACTATACAACCAATATATTGCAGAATTGGGATTTGAACCGTGTTCGTCTGATTCCACAGCCCCCAGTTTTCCTACTACTCACTGCTTTCAGAAGCATGAGCAGGTGGTATTGCAACAGAAAATTATTTGGACATAACTCCTTCAAAGCCAGAATAGTTAGATAAACTCTGCCATTACTTACTAGTTCTACAAATATTTATTGAGTACCTACTACATGCCTGAATTTTAATAAACATAGGCTAAAAGTTACTTGAAGCAAAACACTTGGTGTGATATAAAACCAAACAAGCTATTATTGTTTCTGTATTTAGAAATCAAGGACAAATGTTTTAATTTCCTGACCTGATAGATGAGATTAGACTCTCCCATATTACTGAGAATACTTCATTTGGCTTACTTTTTACTATTGATTTGAATACTTTACAACTCTGAAAATATAGATGTTAATTTCTGAAAAAGTGATAGCAAGCAAGTTGGGTTGTAAATGGGGGTGAGGGGGGAATACGTTCCCCTTGTGAGGTCTTTAAGGATCACTCTAACATGGCCACAGGAATTACACTCAAAAAGCCATGTGGAATTAAAAGATTTATTATACTCACAGGTCCTAGAGAGGGGGCACGGCATGCCCAGAGAGGCACACAATCACCCACAGCCCAAAGTTTGGTCATTGTAGGCAGGAAAAGAGCAAAGCAAGGACCCATAGGTTAATGCCTTCTTTGAGGGTGATGGGAATGGTAGCTTGTGGCACTCAGGGAGCATTATCATGGGGTGATTTGAACGTAACTGGATCAAAGGGAAGAAAGAGAAGGGGTAAAATAAGGAAGTCATCATGAGGCTTATCACTTGAACACACATGTTTGGGGATAGGCACCCAGAAATGGGTAATAATTAAGTAAAAGTACAAAACAAGCAGGGTGATTGCCAGCACTTGGAGCCACTGAGGCAAGAGGCTGTTCTTGGAGCCTGACATTACACAAATTCCATTACACAAATGATTTCTGTCCTATCACAATGCAAATGGATTTTTATCTAAGGAGAAATGCAAATGATTTCAGTTTAGTAGAAAAGATTCTTTTGTTGTGCTCCATGATAATAACCATTTTTAAAATCTAACCCAGCAATCTTTTGCCAGCATTTTTTTCAGCGCCTGTTTTAGAGCTAACCTTCCCACCTGGCTGGCTTCTCTCTTTATTGAGTTAAATACATCTTTGATACATGCTTTGCTTTAGATTTGTGCAAGGGTTAGGGTTTTAACTTTTGGAAAACTGTTTTTTGACACAACAAATATGTACCAAGTGTTTATATGTGTCAAGTAGTGCAATAGGCACTGGGGCTACATATGTGGAGGTAAAAGAAAAACAACAACAGCAACCTACATGCATGGAGCTTATAATAGGGAGCTTAATTTGTCCTGGCTTCTCAAAAGTAATGCGCCCTGAAATAATACATGAACTGTTTTTCACATCTTAAGAAAACAAATGTCGGACATATTCAGAGATGAAAAGAGAATAAATATCTTTTATATATATATATATATATATATATATATATATATATATATATATATATATATATATATATATATTTAAAAGCTGCTGAGGGATTGTGGCTTACAAGAAGAAAGGAAGTGGACCAGAGAATCCCGGAAGTTTAAAGCTATAAAACTTGCAGCTCTAGAATCATAAAAAAAAAAAAATGGATAGATAAACAAGTACTTCTTGATGAAATGTCAGAATGTTTAAACGCTTGAAATATAAAAGCACTTTAAAAACTACCAAAAGGAAGAAACACTTTTTTCTAAAATGTTAGAACTTTTACTCTCTGTACTCGCTGTGTCCCCCAGTAAAACAGCCCATGGTGTTTTACTTTAAAGTCAGACACTGGATTGATTCATAAACCATGGTGTCGACCTTGTGTGTAATAAAGAACTAACCTTACCCAAAGAGAGGTCTGGCCTTCGCCCTTGGTTTCTGAGACGTAACCTCTAAGCTGTTGGAGTGTCCAGCCTTGATGAAAGTGTCTTTGTTTACCCAGGTGCCTTGGGTCAGCCAGATATTAAAAACGTAATTTAGAGTGGGGGCTTGGAGCCACACCAACAATGTGATTTAGGATAGGGGCTTTGGGTCATACGGTATCAGTTAACCTCTCGAGGAGAGGGAAATAAGGTCAACTATGTGGGTGGCCAACCAGGTTTTGGTGATCAAGCTCCAATAAAGACTCTGGATGTCAAGGCTCAGGTGATCCTTTCTGTTTGGAAATACTTTGTGCACATTGTCACCCTTTATTGCTGGGGAAAATTAATGTTATCCATGACCCCATGGAAAGAGGACAACTGGAAGCTCCACTTTTGGAACCCTTCCAGGGTCTGCCCATGCATCTCAACCTTGGCTGATTTTAATCTGAATCCTTTTCTATAATAAACCATAACCATGAGTATAACAGCTTTCAGTGAATTCTGAGAGCCCTTGTAGCAAATTATTGATGTGGGGTCTTGGGAACCCCCAAATTTGTAATTGGTGGAGGAGCGAGGGCAGTATTACAGACTATGTTCCCTAACTTTGCACCTTGGGTAGTAATTCTTAGATTTCTGTGTCTTTAAAAGAAAAATGAGGATAATACTAATGTTGACTGGTCTATGGTTAAATATTGATTATCCAGTGTGTATCAAGTACTGGATAGTATAGAGAAAGACCAAAGAAATAGTAAATAAGGTCTCTAACCTTTAAATAACTAAAATTTTAAAGGGGAAAATTTTAAATGTAAGGGTCAGGAAAGTTTCTTGGTCAGTTGATTTGATTCCTTTTACTAAACCAAAAGAATTATAATTATTAAATTTTTTATTCTACCATGGCTTTTGGGAAAATCAGAGCAAAACTTTATGTTCAAAGATTTATATTTTTGTAGCATGATTTGTTTTGAGTTTGTTGATTTGATTTGCTTTTGCTTACAACATGTACTTTCACTTTTTCCCTTTTTATTTGAAATTTTGCCTTTCATTCTGTTATGTGGCTGGCTCATAAAAAGCATCAGAAAATATTTGTTCACTATAAATTCTTGTATTTTTTGCTGAAGTGTGCCTTAAATTCTTTTGGTAACTAATTGAGTAAAACAAAGAGGAAATGAAATACTTACTGGAAAAAATGTATAAATGTATATAAAAATACTTTTACACATGAATAATATAAAGTCTCTTATGTAAAACTAATTACAGTTTAACAAAGCTATTATGGGGCATTAAGTTGTGAAAGAGAGTATTTTTCAGAGGTATGGAAAGGGGATTTGGAATGGTGGGTAAGAGAAATACAACATTTAAGGGCCTACAGCTGACAGCAAACAATGTAAGAATAAAAGAGAAGCAGGCTTGAGTTCCATCAAGAGAGTGGTAAAATATAAGCAGAGCAATGAGACTGTAAAGACAAACTCACTATTGACTGTAAGCCAGATAAGATCAGGAAGTGGCAAAATATCAGCCTTGGTTCCATAAGGTGTATAAATTTAGTATGGTTCCAAGCCATCTGACTATGAGGGGCTTCAAATCCATTGTCAAATGGATCGAAGAGTGTTACAGAAATCCTAGTATAAACCATATATCCAGGAAGCCAGGGATGCTGGTGGAAACCTCTTACAGATGCTCTGAATTTAGGGCAATCTGAGAGTAGGCTCACAACCAAATCAGTACTCAAATTCACCAGAAAATTGGGCCATGAAGGTAACATACACATGGGTCTTGGTCTATGCTGAGAACAGCAAGATAACCTGCAGAAAAGTAATACAATTCTAGAGATACGGATTGATCTGTCTGCCTCCCATTCCTCGAGAACAGGTGAGGGCAAAGGACAGTCTGTGGGCCAAGTCTAGCTTTAAGGAGGCCGCAGCTCACAGTGGCCCATGTGGGGATTGAACTGACAACTTTGGTGCTGCCAGCACCACGCTCTAACTAACTGGGCTAATCGGCCACCCCCCACCATCTGTTTTTAATAAATAAAGTTTATTTTAACAGACCAACTCATTAATTTAAATATTATCTATTGCCTCTTTCCGCTATAACAATAGAGTTGAGTAGTTACAACAGAGATCATATGGGCCACAAAGCCTAAAATGTTTATTAGCTGGCCCTTTAGAGAATTTGCTGACTCCTGGCCTACCGCTATCTCTGGGCCAGGTCCACTACTTATTTTCTGCTAAACTGTTAATGGCTGAAGATAGATTAATGCATTAATATTCCCAAGTAATTTATCTATAATGCAGAAAGGGGATTCCTGTAGTCAGAGTCTTCTCATCTGAAACAACACCATAATGACAGAAATTTTCGCGTAAAGGCAAGTGGTGAAGGCTATAGTTGAGGACCTGCATATGTCCCAGTTGGCATGGGACCATCCCACTTTAATTAAGCCTATTGTCCTGGGACAATTATTAAAAGTGCCCCCTTTCATTCTCAAAAGTGTCTTTGTTTGAAAAGCAAACTCTAGGAAGGCGTGCCTCAAACAATTTATACTTTTTAAAGGAAATTATTGAAAACATAATGCATGTAGAAAATTATTTATACTCAGACACCTAGGTTAAAAAACAAAACAGCAAAACCAGTTCAACTATTTTGATATAATTTAATGGGCTATATAGTGTCACTGTGGAGATTACGACTAAAAAACAGACAAAGCATAAATAAAGAATAAAATTCATGCTTTATTCTTGACTTGTAAGAACTGGATGGTTCTTAGTTTAGTTAGTTTTCAAAAATTTGTCCTCTAAATGCAATTCTGGTTTTATTATAGATGTACTAAATGAACAATAGAATAAATAAATAAATACATACACTCAGCAAAAAGAGAATCTCAACAAAAGAAATATCAGAAGTGGTTTATAGGTCAATGAAACTGAACAAATGGTTCTGAGCTCCTCTGGCTGTTGATCAACCCTGGTTATTGCATCCTGGGGAAGGCAGTACACATGCCACAGTGAAGTAAACAAAATACCCCCAAGCGTCTCTGCTTGTACTTTGGAAAAGCTCCATGGACAGAAGTCTTTTTGATTTGGATATTTATCAAGCACTAGTTGGTCTGGTTTATCTCTCTTTTCCTTTCCTTTTTTTTTTTTAGTTTAAAGAAACTTTGAAAACAAAAACTATGCTCAAATAGATCTTTCTGCCACCAAAAAGAAAACAGAAATTATCTACTGAGTAATCATCCTTTTTTTCCATGAAAGTTTATTTTAATCGCCATTTTTTTCCATAAGAAGACTACTCTGTAGAACAAAAGGATAAATTAAATGATCATCCACTACCATCTTTCTTGATGAATTTCTTATTTATGCTGATGAGTAATTCACTCTAATTTTTTATTCACTCCATCAACATTTATCAAATACTTAGTGTGCGAGATAGGTACTGTGGCAGGCTCTGGAAATACTAAGGAGCATAAATCAGGTCCTGTCCTTGAGGAACTCACAACATAGTACAGAGGGAGAAACAATTCACAGATGTATAATTTTAGCACAGTACATATTTAAAATGCTACAAGCTCACAGAGGAGCGTGTTGAAGGAAGGTTCATGTGAACTATGTCCTAAAGGGTGAGCAGGAGTGTTCTTGGCCGAGAAGTGAGGAACTATTTCCAGACTGAGAGATTAAATCAGAAAACAGAACACTAGGAAGGGTTTAACTGAGCCTAATTCAATAAAAGAGCTAATTACAGAAGTATAGACACGATTAAAATGAAGCCAATAAGGAATGATGAGGCACCCAGGGACTAGCAAGTTTGGAAAGCAGCCCTAGGTCTAAGGGAACACAAGAGAGAGTGAGGGCGAGGAGGAGGCCTTGAAGGAGGGAGGGAATAATGTAATCTGTGACCTGGAGGAGCTGTGGAGAGGGGCCTTGGAAGAATCCAGCTACCTCTGCAAAGGCAGAGAAAGAACAAAGGGAATAATTACCCCAACCTCTCTCTCTTCCTGCCCTTGAATTTTCTGCTGCTGATCCCTCTTGTTTGTAAAACCCAACTGGACTCCAGAGGACAAGAAAGCCCAAGTGGCACAGTACGTAGAGATCAGCCTTCATGGGCACTGAGCTAAAAAGAAAAAGACTGACAATAGATGTGGGAAGTCAGTGTTGCAAACTTGTCAGTGCAGAGTTGACAATGTTGCACTTCACCTGAGTCCTGTGTTCCCCAAAAAACACTCATGATAAAGACATCACTTACTGCTTTGTCTTCCAAATTGGCTAACCTCAAAGGACCACTGTGCCCTTGCATATTTCAAAATAAGACCTGTCTCCATTTTTCTTCATGGCTCCCCTAAGATTCACAAATTTGGCAGATAACTCCCTTGTCTACATAACTCCCTTGTCTCCCTTTACATGCTTCTGTAAAACCCCAGGCACCTTTCTTTTTCTTTGAGGTGTTCCTTATTTATTTATTTTTTCAATTGTGGTTGACATTCAATATTACTGTTTATTAGTTTCAGTTGTATGGCATACTGGTTAGACATTTACACAATTTATGAAGTGATCTTGTGGCACTATGCATAGTTATTACAATATTATTGACTATATTCTCTACACTGTACTTTACATTCCTGTGACTATTTTGTAACTGCCAATTTATACTTCTTAATCCCTTTACCTTTTCCACCCAGCCCTCCAACCCTCTTCCCATCTGGCAACCAACAGATTGTTCTCTGTATCTATGAGTCTATTTCTGTTTTGTTTTTTTCTTTTATTTTGTTGTTTAGATTCAACCCATAGAGATGTTCCTTATTAATGAATGTCCTCCCTATTGCAATAGCCTGGATGAAATTGTCTCAATTGTCTGGTGCATTTTGTCTTTCACATGAACTATATGTGCAAAGATGCAGAAGCAAATACATGCATAAGCTAACTGTGGGGAGGTGGGTTAGAGGAGGAAGAAAAGGACAGAGCTAGGCTGAGGACCAGAGAGGAGAGCCAAAAGCTAAATTGGGAGCAGAAGTGATGGCCCTTGAATGTTGGGCAGTTTGAACTTTATTGTGTAGGCAATAGGCAGTTAACAACCGCTTTGAGGCCTGGGAGAGAAAGATGGATATTTTAGAAAAAAAACTATAAATACTACTAACGGTTGATGGAAAGGAAGAGTCTTCTGTTTGTGAGTAAAGAAATGACTTAGGAAGAAAATCTCCAGGTGAGAGATTAGTAAAGGGCAGAGTAGAGACAGTGGTAGAAGGGGTAGGAAGGAAGGCCAAGAGTGATGTTTCAACGTAGAAGCAACAGAACTTAGACACAACTGAGTGTAGATAGGAAGAAAGACTTAGAAGCTACTCTTTGGTTTTTGCTGGAGTTACTTACTACATGATGATGATTCTATTGACTGAAATAGGAAATTCAAAAGTGGTGAAGATCTGGGGCAGGATGTGGTAGAGATGGGCAGTGGGGATTGAAGTTCAGTAGTTGGAGATTTTATATATATACACTATATATATACTTATATACTGTATATCATTTATATATGTCAAATATATGTATATATAAATTTATTGTTCTCAGCTCATATCATTCATCATTTATATACATATGTAAAATATACATAAATAGATATAAACTATATACATATATTTAACATATATAGATGCATTCAATGCACATCATTAATCATCTACATTAAAATGATTAATGATATGAGTTGACTTAATATATATTGCCATATAATTATTAATAGAGTGATTTAATATATATGATATATAACATGATATGTTAATTATTAATGATATGTTTACACTCATCAAGTAATCACCATTTTTTTTAGAGACCTTCCATTTTGCACTCTAGAAAAAACACTTGGAACAAAAATCAGAGTTTAAATTAGCTTCTTTACAGGGAGAAGGAAAGTTAAAGAAAGAGAGGTGGGGAACTGGCAAAAAAGGAAAATAGAAAAGAAAGACGGAAACAATTTTTAACATCCATTTAGGATGGAGGGGATTGAACTACAGGCTGTTCCAGAATAATCAGATGATGATTACCCCCAACTCTTCCTGTTGAGCGTGGGATTTAGGAAGATCATCTAGTTCAATGGCTTGATTGTACGTGTATTTCCTAAGAACCAAGAAGTTAAGGAACATATACGAAAATAAGTGTAATTATGCTTCACGTATTTAGCAAATGAACTCCGGGAACTAGCCCCATATTTATAAACTCAGCTCTAAAGTACTTCATGGATTTCAGGACAATGGAATAGCTGCCAGCCACCAAGATGAGCCATGAAAAGAGAACACTTGGAAATCCTGGTGCTGAGACAGTCCTGAGGGCATGAGATTAAAATGACTATATTTGCTTTCCTTGACTAAGCACAGAAAAAAAATAGAGATAACACTAAATACATGAGCTAGAAAAGAACTAAGAGAAGTAATAGAAATTGCTTAGACAGGTTCATGAAATGCAATAGCATTAAGCAGTGAATGTTCAGTTCAAAGGACTCAGTATTTCCTAATGTTGACAAGCAGCTATCTATGGAACAATCTTTTTATTTTTTTCAGTCTAGTGGAAAATGCCATTGACAAAATCACATGAAATTGATTGACTGAAACACTGAAGAGAAGCAAAAGAGGGTGAAATGTTAATTTTGGCAGGAGAGAGGGCTAGAAAGGCATGTCTCACTTCTATTTTTGTCATCTACTGAGTAAACTGGTCGGTTCACACCTGACTGCCCAGTTTAAAAACGTCTAAGTATTACCTTGTCTTGTACACCCGAAACTAATAAATTCAAAAAAATAAAAATAAAAAATAAAAGTTGAATGAATGAACAAACAAACAAACAAAAACTATGAATGCAGTCCCTACACACTGAGTTAAGAGCTTGAGGAATCAAGCTTCCCCAACTAGATTTAAATTATTTCCTCCCTTTCCCCCTCAAAGGTAGAGAGGCCATAAAATAAACATCTGCAATAAACCACTTTTTAAAATATTCAAATCACAACAAAATAATGACACATTTTTGTTTCCAGGAATGATTCTAATAAAATCAAGAAGAGCAAAAGTTATTTTTAGAGGAAGAAAAGTTTGAGCATATTTTTCCCCCTGAAATAATACTTTTTTTTTCCTGATTGTAAAAAGTAGTGTATGGGATACCAGAAGAGATCGTACTATAAGTTCATCCTTTGACACATCTGTTTTCTTCCAAAAACAGAGCAAAGATTGGTAAAATATAGAAAGAGAAAACCAAAAAGACATCTAGAGGTGAAAAGGAAAAGAGAAAGGGAGGGGAGGGAAGGGGAAGAGAGAGAAGGGGAAGAAAGGTCTCTAAGGCCCAAGCCTGGAGACAGACGCCCGCTGTGCCCCAAGTCCAGAAACAGGCAGGCAGAGAGAGCTGGAATTTCAGCTGCTGCTAGGATCTTGGAACTAAAAGTGTTCCTTTGAGACAAAGGACTCGGCTTCACCTCCAGAAACTGAACCAAGCTGCCTCTTGCTTGGTGTAATATTTATTATCACACAACAGGAGACTCAAGCCACCAGGATACGACCCTGGTTCTTGAGTAGGGGCCAAGAAACTGCAAACTATTAGACAGGGAGGGGAGAATACGAGAGAATCAAAGAAAACAATGGCACAAACAAATGAACAAAAACACTTCCCATTAAAATGAGGTGCAATCCCAAATTTAAAAACACATAAACAATATCAATATAGATAACTAAATAAACAACCTACAGATTAGACAAGAAAGTATCGCGAAGTCTCAGTTAGGCTGAAGGTATGAACACATCTCTATCAGAGAATGATAGATGAAGAACAGAATAATATTAAGAATATAAATGATTTGAACAACATCATCTTGTTCTTGACTAATGGGCCATGGAAAGTCAAGGGGAAACGTCCCTTTTGGAAAATACTTTCCTCCCTGAGGAAAAGAAAGATGTGTGAAAAGAAGCTTTCCTTTCTTCTGCTCCTGGTACATAATTATATGATGACATGCTGCCTGGAGCTGCGTCAGCCTCCTGGATCACGAGGTAAAAGCCAGCTGGTGACCACTGAGACAAACACAGGGAAAGGGACAGAACTTGGGTTCTTGATTGTATCATCTGGCTGCCGCACAATCCCCAGAATGGCCTCCTGCAGACTTGTTATACAAGATACAAATCTTACTGTTCAAGCCACTTTCCCTTGTATGTCCTATTACTTGCAGTAATCCCCTAAATTGATATATAAATTAAAGCAATTTCAATCAAACTCTCTGTAGTTTTCTTCATGGAATTTGATAAGCTGCTTTTAAAATCTATATGGAAGAGCAACAGGACAAAAATAGGCAAGCCAGTTTTAAAGGAGAAGAACATTGAGGACTTGCCCTATCAGAAACCAAAGAATACTGTACAATTATAGAAAATAAGATGGTGTGAAACAGACAAATAGAACAGTGGGACAAAATCATGAGCTCAGAAACAGAACGACATGTATAAGGAAACTTGATATAATATACAAGTGTCATTACAAAGTGTGTAGGGGGAAACACTGGCTATATATATAAACAGCTTTACACTATACACAAAAAATAAATTCTAGATGGATATGTGAGACCATAAATGCCAGATGGGTTAAAGAAAATATAACAGAAATTCATTCAAACATGGAGATAGATAAAGTTTTGGTTTTTTTAAAACAAGACCCATAAAGCACAAAACAAAAAGGAAGACTGATAAATTTGACACATTAAAATTAAAATATTCCATGCAACCAAGATATCTATCGGGAGAGGCAACCACATGAGCTCTGAGTGGAGAGTTTTTCTGTGTATGCCAAGACTGCAAGGCCCTGATCTGTCTCTATCTGGTTCCTTTCTCAGGACTGTGTTTGAAGTGAGCAGACTTGAGAGATGAGGTAACATCTCTCCCCACACAGCAGGCTTGATACCACTAAATGTAAAGAAATAGGTTCTCCAAGCACGATGTTGCTTTTCTGAAATGCAACCCACTGTTGTCCCTGTGGCACTTGGGGGACAAAGGGAGCCAGGACAATTGTACCAGGGGCGTCAAAGGTGCTCAGGAATGTCGAGAAGTATCCTGCTAGTTGTAGTTCTGCTGATAATAATAAAGAAGAAAAGGGCAGAAGTAATAATGGAAAGGTTTAGTAGAATTCTGGATTTGCTCAGTGATGGTGAGATTTATATGTGTCCCTTTATAACGATAAAAAGCATCTTTCTTGTTGAAATACTTGCAATAAAATAAATTTGGTCATTCTAAGTCTGAAACTCTCTAGTCCTCGAACACACTTTTGTTTTTAGAAACAATTTTCTAAACTCTGCAAGGAAGGGAGCAGTCTTTACTCACAATTCTTACACGGATTGGGGTCTTTTGCATTTTGTTCCATTCAGCTGTTTATTTATGAGGAACTAACCTTCAGTTTATAGTACATTGGAACAGCTTCACAGGCAAAACCTTCATTTTTGTTGCCTTTTCAACAAATTTTCTGGCTACTCATACATGTTTATTTTTCCATATGAAATTTTAGAAATTAAAAATCATATTATCAAGTTCTACCTTTGTTTTCTCACCTTTGAATAGGAATCTATCTGGGTTTGTTTTGTCCATAAAATAGTGTTTACAGGTATTGCTTGATAATCATTCAAACCCTTCTCTGATAATCATTTAAACCCCTCATTAAATCTAGATCACAAAGGTTTTTAATACCGGTCGATCCATGCAGCATTCCGAGATGGGGAAGGGGAGGTTCCAGCCAGAGAACTTTGTCTCTGCAGGATTTTCTGTCTGTTGAAACCACTGTTCTAGCACCAGATTTTGGCATCTGGTGCCGTGTTCAGTCTGGCTTCTCCTTCTGTACATGGAGTGACTGTGTCTGGTTTTCTTTCTATAATTTCTCCCTGATGACTATGGTAGTATACGGAATAGCTGCCCCTTTAAATGTGAAGTTTTGAAAAACCTTTGTTGAGAAGTGTGATAAAGGAAATCATAACACGGATGGGTTTTCTGCATGGCGATGCCACACATACACATCCCATACCCACCCTCAACTCTCCCACCACCTCCCCAGGCAGCAGCAGCCTTGGCAGAAATCTTCACAGCTTCTAAAATAATACTGAGCTCATTAGTCTCCTCTTTTTGCACACAGTTCACTTTTACCCACAGACCCTGCCCCTCTGGATTATAGGAGTTCATCCTCACGTTGAGGGGGAATGGATAGACAAAAAGAAGAAATGACTGGGAGTAGCCCAGAATTTTTTGCTCTGACCCTACCACTGCAGCCTTGGAATGTTCAACTGTGAGAGTAAAAAGGTCTTTTTAACTTTCAGTAACACAGCAACACAGCGGTTGCTAATACCATCTAATCTAGTGTTTTTTGACCCCTCTCCAGACTTTATGCCATGAAGTTATCACTGTCACTATTATTGCCTCCAACTCTGCCCTCACCTCCCACATCAACTTCTGTCACCTGTGTTTGTTCATTTGATTTGTCAAAGAGCAAGACCCTCATATAATAACTAGTCTATGTTTGCAGACTGGCAAGAATGACCACCGTAAGCCGATTTAAATTACTTTCATGTCCATCTCCAACTGAACTAGTAAACAATGAGTTTGACCTTGTCCAGATTTCACCTGGCCCCTCAGCCACCTGCCTTCTCAGGGACCTGGGAGTGACTCGGGGAGTCCTGGCAGCTGAAGCCCCAACAGCTACCCCTTCCTGCTTTTGCTTAGTGAGAGCTCACAGCCTGCCAAGGCACCAACAAGCACCCCAACACCTTTCCCATTCCTTTTAGGGCCTTCAGAGTCCGGTGGTGGGGGAGACCCTAGCAAGCACCACCACCCTAAGCCTTACTTCCTCATCTATAAAATGAGGATGATAATAATAATACCTAGTTCATAAGGATGCAGTGAGGAGTAAATGAACGCAAGTACTTCACAAAGTATCCGGAAGCACTCCATACGTACAGGGTGTGTGTGTGCGAGTGTGTGCGTGTGTGTGTGTGTGTGTGTATGTGTTCTCCCAAGGTTCCACCGAGTTTGATACAATTACAGGATAACTGCAAGGCTGTTAGTTTAAACCACCCCTGCTGAAATAGAAATAACCTCAAGCTCTGCCAAAATATGGGCAAACACTCCTAAACATTTTAGACATATATAGATTTTTTTAAAAACTTAATGTTGTAAGTTTTACAATACTTATTACATCTCGAAAATTTATCCTAAGGTTCTCATTCTCTGAGGAACACAAACTGAAAAGCAAAGACAATAACCTTTTTCTAAGTAAACTGCAGTAAAATATCATTCTCTGAGGTATTAAAACATCACTTAATTGCTAGACAATTCCTGGTCTTTGAAGAGAGTTCACAGCAAAGATATTAAATTGCCGCTGAGGGTTTAGACATTAAACTTTCAGGAAGATAGATGGATGGTGATCATTATTTTCAATATTGTGTATTTACCCAGAAGATTTCCCGCCAAAAGCCAAAGGACTTACTTAACAGAACCTGAAAGCCTGATGCAGCAGGCTTGAGGCCTTCAAGTAGTCTGATTCCTGTTTGGAGTAACAGGAATCCCTGCAGTGAAAAAGAAATGAGCCTCCTCCACCTGACTGGGGTGCCCCATGCTAGAGTCGGCAGGGCCAAAGCAGCAGTAAAAGAACCTGGAGACTGCACAGCCCAGCCCAGCTGAGGCTGGATATTACACTCAGCTCTAGTACAAACTGTCGCGGATCCAAAAACAATAGGCACTGCTTCTCCAATCTTAGTCTTAGTAAGAGGGCTATGGAGCATGATTTGGACTGCAGTCCACACCCACAAATACTGAGGGCCTTCTGCTCGCTGGGTGAATATGATGGGAGACTGGCACCCGAGATCGTCTCCTATCCAGTTGTGTGAGATTGGGCCAACCATTTAGTCCCTTAGCTCCCTCATCTGTAAATACGCGGGACTGGGATAGATATCTAAGGTCTTCATCAGCGTAAGAGTCTATGTTTCTAAGGTGAGAGCAAAACAAGACATGTAAGGGAAATAAAAAACTTAAGTTATTTAAAAAGTCACCCCATGGGTAGAAGAGGCATGAAGAGAGTGAGTGGTTCAAGTCACAATTCCACACGCTTAATTACAAATAAACTAAACTTGATTCCATTAACTCAGTCTTCAACGCTACATGACAGATAAAGATGACTTACTGGTGAGTCAATGTCCTCGAGGAGTAAAACAGAACAGCGCTCACACTTCAGCAGAGTTTGGGCTCGGTGCATTATTTTCCTGACAATTTTCTCCAGGTCTGTCTGTTCTTCAAAGAGGTCATTAACCACCTCAAGCAAAGCCTAGGAAAGATAAAATGGGTGTATTTAGGTGGATATAGTACTGAATAAAAATGTTGGGTGTTTTTCTCTCAAAATTCCATTTAGTTTTCACTATAATAAAATATAAATACTTTTCTATGGCTAATTTTTAAAGCATTACTGATTATTTTGGCATATTTCCATCATTCTTTTTTATAACAGTCTTGAACTACAAAATACAACTCAAGAATAGTGACAGACCATATAATCCCATATAATTTCCACATATAACTGTATGACTACATCCCATATAGCTAATGACTACATGATTTATATAGCCATTAATTATAGGCTAGGCTTCCCCAGTCACAGTAGTTTTTTTTCTGCAATGTGACTAGGTATAAACCCAACATTTTATAACTAACGAATACCTGATTCCCTCCAACGCACATTTATTTCAGAAAATTACAAGCCCTTCTTTACCATCGGGAAGAAATAGCTTTGTGGTCACACTCGAGACTTATTTTCACTAATACACATCTCACAGAACTCTGAAAGAATTATAGTGGTGAATGCTAATTAAGTTTCAGAGCCTTCAAAATATATAAAACCCCCATTAATCCTTCTGCACAAGAAGTACTGTTTCATCTCAATCTGTCCAGGAGAATATGCAAATACCATTATATATCTCAGGAAAGAAAATGCCATTTCTGTTCATGGTTTTCTGTTAATACAGCAGAATGAAAAGAACAAAACGAAATTCTGACTTAAAAATGGTGTGCTCATTTAAAAATCAAATTGTAATAACCTGTTATTTTATCCAGCTAAATTAGCGTGCAATTTTTGCATTGAAATAACATCAATATTTATTTGGAATTTTTCATTACATGGATGGACGTTTACAGAGATTTAAGAATCTCTGGGCTATGCACAGGTGGTAGATATTATGCTGCTATCAAAGAGCAATCAGAAAATTACACAGCCAGTGAATTGGACAGAGGGTGCTTTATTCAATAGAATTTAATAGGATGTGCACTCTCAAGTCTGACCTCTCACAAAAGGATTTCATAGGTTTTCAAGTAAATTCACATCTATTCAGGTAGATGGTGTTGGTCATCATCCCAGGGACATGACTAATTTTCAAATTTGGTAATGAATTCGATTTGTCCTGAAACCATTTGAAACATGTGAAAAGTTCTTCTCTGCTTCTACTCAGATAGAAAACCATTTGAATGAGTCCAGTTCACTGGGCCTCTGAAAAAGGACCAAATATCCTGGGTAGTGTTTTCTCTAAGGAGAGCCTGTGAATATGGCTAAGAATTGCTCTAGGATCCCAAAGCAAAGAGAAACACCAGGAGGCAAAGAAAGCTTTAAGTGTATCCCGACTGTTTGGCATTTGGACAGCAAATCACCGTAAGTGTTCAATGTGCAATGATTTCATATTCCAAAGTAACATTAAAGATGAGGCGATTGGCTGAATAATTACCAACAAAATTCCCTGTTATTAAGGGGGAAACATTATTTCCTTAATCATCCAGACTATTTCTTCAGATGGATCATATTAACTAAACAATTATTTAACTTCGCAATTTGTTGTGACTGTATGGATAGGGCCTCTGGGACCCACGTACAAGAACATTTATCTCAGAGGAAACACTCATTCTACCTCGAGTCTTGCACTTACAAATCATATTATAGTAATTTTATTGTTTCTAATTAAAAATTGCTGCTTTTACTAACCAGTGATAAAAGTTTCACAAATAACACGGAAGACTACCTTTAGAGTAGGAGAAACGGAGAAGAAAATGTAGCATGATATGCAATTCAACAGACACTGGAAGCCTTTCCCACAGTCAGACACTCCTTGATTCCTTCTTTTAGTGAACTTTTGCTCCTGGCCTCATTCTTGGACCTCTTCTCTCTCTTATCCTCACATTCTCCCCCACCCTCCCCACCGCCCCATTAACCCACCAGATACCCTGGTTTTAAGAAACAGCTACATGCTGATGGTTCCTAAATATTAACCTCGAGTCCTAACATCTTCCCCAAACTTTTGATTACTATATTTCACTGTTTACTTGCTAGTGGTACAAGCCAAAGTTATTTTCACTCATTTTTTGTATCAGTAAGCCTTGTAATTTAGGGGCAATCTCTCACTTCTCACTGCCCTAGTCCTAGTCACTTCTTTCTTTCTTTTTTCCAGCTAAATTAAGATACAATGGACATAACTTGGTGTAAGTTTAAGGCATACAACGTGATGGTTGCTACACATCTACGTGTATTGTGAAATGGTTACTACAATAAGTTTGTTAACACTATCTATCACCTCATATTATATATTTTTTTTGTAGTGAGAACATTAAGATTGACTCTCTTAGCAACTTTCAAGTCTATAATACAGTATTGTAGTCACCATATTGAATATTAGATCTCCAGACTTATTCATCTTATAATGAAAGTTTGCACACTGTGACCAGATTTTCTCCATTTGCCTCGCACCCCTGCCCCTGGCAACCACCATTTTACTTTTTTTTTCCTATGAGTTCTGCTTTTCATAGATCCAACATGTAAGTGAGATCGGACAGTATTTATCTTTCTCTGTCTGACTTATTAGGCTTGGCCCTGCACTCTCAAAGTCCAAACATGTTATCACAAATGGCAGGATTTCCTTCTTTTTTATGATTGAATAATATTATGTTGTGTATACATACCAAAAATTTCTTTATGTACTCATGTATCAATGGACACTTAGGTGGTTTCCATGACTTGGCTATTGTGGATAATGCTGCAAAGAACATGGGGCTACAGAAACCTCTTCAAGCCAGTGATTTCATTTCCTTTGGATATCTGTCCATAAGTTGCGTTGTTGAATTATATGGAAGTTCTATTTTTAATTTTGTAAGGAACCTCTATACTGTTTTCCATAGTGGCTGCACCAATTTATATTCTAACCAAGGGTGCACAAGGTTTTCCTTTTCTCCCCATCCTTGCCAACATTTGTTACCTCCTGGTTTTTTAATTTGGTTGTTTGTTTGGTATAAAAGCCATTCTAACCGGTGTGAGGTGATATCTCATTGTTGTTTAGATTTGCATTTCCCTGATGATTAACGATGCTGAGCGTCCTTTCATGTACCTGTTGGTCATTTGTATGTCTTCTTTGGGAAAAAAAAATGTCTATTCATATCCTCTGCCCATTTTTAAATTGGATTGTTTGTTTTTTTGCTATTAAAATGTATGAATGAGTTCCTTATATATTTGGCTATTAACCCCTTATTTGATATACATAGTTTGCAAGTATTTTCTCCCATTCTGTTGGTTGCTTCTTCATTTTGTTGATTGTTTCTTTTGCTGTGCAGAAGCTTTTTAGTTTGATGTAGTCTCACTTGTTTATTTTTGCTTTTGTTGCTTGTGCTTTTGTGTCAGATACAAAAAGATCACTGGACCTTTTCCCTGCTTTCTTCTAGGAGTTTTAAAGTTTCAGGTCTTACATTTAAGTCTTTAATCCATTTCAAGTTTATTTTTGTGAGTGGTGTAAGATAGGGTTCCAATTTCATTCTTTTGCATGTAAATATCCAGTATTCCCAATACTGTTTACTGAAAAAATTATCTTTTCCTCATTGAGTATTCTTGGCTCCCTTGTCAAATATATGTTGAGTGTATATGCCTGGGTTTATTTCTGGGCTCTAGAGTCTATTCTATTAGCTTGAGCATCTGTTTTTGATGCCAGTACCCTAATGTTTTGATTACTATAATTTCATAGTATACTTTAAAACCAGATGTGTGATGCCGCCATATTTGTTCTTCTTTCTCAGTATTGTTTTGGCTATTTGAGGTCTTTCCTCTCTGTTTTCTAGACACACAGACTAAGCTTCCTCCTGCCCCAGCACCTTTGCATTTAATATTTCTACTGCCTGGAATGCTCTTCCCAGACCTACGCATGGCTTTGCTCATTCCTTCCATTCAACTCTCTGCTCAAATATCATCTCCTTATAGAGACCTTCTGAATCACCTTCTGAAATAAACATCCTCCCAAATTGTCCTTCAGGAATCAGTCTATCCCTTTATCTCACTTCGTTTTTCTTTATAGCATTTATCACTAGCTATTATATTAAAATATTATTTGACAGTGATTGAAGGGTGCCACACAATAAATATTTGTTGGCTAAATCAATGAATTGTGCTCTACATGAGAATGCAAAGATTAATAATTCATGAAACGTCCCTTAAGGAGCTCAAAATGTAGTTGGAGAGGACAGCCATCGATAAATATCATACAATGTGCTACGTATCACAATAGAACAAAAGTATATACGAAGAAAAACAATAAGCAAAGAAGGGAAGATTAATTAACAGTCTGAGGTAGGTCCTGAAGGAAATGCAAGGCAAATGGCAGTGGGACAAAATTGAAGGCAGAGGAAGAAATTGGCTAAAGGTATGAGAAAGTGAAACAGATTGTTTTCTGGAACTTGGGGGCTACATTTCTGGACTGTCAAATGAAAGGAAAATAGTAAGGCATGGGGCTACAGATGAAAACAAGACCCAAGACAGAGAAAATGTGTGATATGTATGCTATGCTAGAGAAGATGAATGTAGTAGTCAATTGGGTTCATCTGTTCACTGTGAAATATTCATAAATCATAATGCTTAGCAAATGAAACTTGTGATAAATTCGATTACTAATTAACTGAGGGTTTCCAATCTTTCGGAACATCTTATTAAATATATTTCCAAGTTGTGACAATAATTTCCTTATATTTAAAATTATAGTGAGCCTAATATAATTTAATCTCTATTGGATAGTTTAGCCTTTTTTAAACATCAGTCTTTTTGTTTGTTTTTTAACTATTTAACTCTGTTATAAGTGGTGAAGGTATATGAGACCAATCTCTGTATGCGTTTCTTTATAATCCTATAAAATAGTGTTTTCAAATTGTCCAGTTATGTTGTGCTAGTTTTCCAGAAAATCTTTCAATTCAAAAACAAAACTTGTAAGGTGGGATAAAATCACTTATAACACTCCTTGCTTCCTAAAGAAATTGAATTGTATAAATATCTATAAATCATGTTATTGATTCAAAGGTATAAGCAAGACTGTATCTGCTGCCTTACAGTATAGATGTGAAATTAATTTTCTTTGTAAAAGAAGCTGGTATCATTTCCACTAAACAATAACAGAAAATGTGTATCTGCTTCCATTTAAGCTTATTGCTTAAAGAGGAACTTCAACTATAGATTTGAAGGATTATACAAATAAAAAAGTTTTTTGGCCTCTTCAAAGATCATCTGCAGTTTTTAAAAGACATAACGACTCACAGACACTTGAAAGAGAGAGAGCTTTGAGGGTTGTCATCAGTGTTTCTTTCTACTCACCCTGCTTCTGTCGTATTCTTTCCTTGAGGCAGCAAATAGCTGAGCATTAGATATGGCAATTCCACAAAATGGAAGATACATCTGCATAACCTGGGGCAAAGAGAGTGTTAAGAACATTAAAACAGCACTGAACCAAATTCCACATTTCCTGCATATACCTGATTGTGATACTTTCTTTTCAGCCATAGAAATTGAGTAAGGAGCTGTTGATACTTTTATCTTAACTTAAAAAAAAGGATATTTTTTTCAGAGTTACATGTAAAATGGTCTCAGTCAAACTTTCAGTAGGGACAGTACATCTATGAAGACACAAAGTGAAGCAATAGACTATGATGGCTGTGATACAGGAACTAGGCCTAAATCACCTTTGTATTCCTTCTGTGAACAATGAAAAATGAAAGAATTCTGATATAAATAGAATTTAAGCCAAGTGCCCACACTCAGATTTAGCGGTAGGCAGGATATATGTCTATTTCTTTGTACATATGTATCTGTAGCTGGACCCTAGAATTTGGTTAGCTACAGATTTAAGTGTGTCTGTTAGGATGGGCCCAGTAGGAACTTAGGGGCCAGAAGGCCTAATAGCCTCATGCAAAAGAGCTCAAATTGTGCCCACTACTCTGCTGACTTAACTGGACATGAATGCAAATTGGTGAGATGGTCCTACAGAAATCTGTTTGAGGAAAGGCTGGGGATCCTTTAAAAGAATACTTCTCCTATGGGGAGTAACAGCTAGATGTGAGGGGCCCATCCTAACAAAGGCTTTCTCATCACCACGGGTCCAGTTCTAGGGATTTTCAGTACTTCCTGGCACTCTCATTCAAATTTAATTCCAGAACGTCTGATTGCCCCAAGGAAAAAACTTAAAGAATTATTTCCCTGAACTCTTCATAAGGTAGGATATTGTGACACACGACATCTTTGGGACTTCTCCAACGCCAAGGGGACAAGGGTATGTTTTATATCATATTCTCTATCTCTGCCTCTCTGTCTCTTACACACACACACACACACACACACACACACACACACACACGACACCACATATACCACACCACACACCATACTATGGTGCCCTGGGAAGAGATACAGAGCAGTGGCAAAACAGAGCAGTTTCTGTGATGCCCAGAAGAGGGCAGTGCCGTGCTCACCGTTGGTGAGGGATAAAAACAGCAGGAGCAGATCTCCCCACCGGCACATGTGAGACACGTCTCAGAAACCCAGAACAGAATTACCTATGTGGAAGCTGATTTTGCCGAGGGCTTGAGGTAGACAAAAGATGAAGGGTGATTCACACTCTCTATAACTTCTTTCCTATTAAAATCTTGCTTTGATTACCTGGGAATATACAACTCTGACCTTGGGTCCCTCAAAATATTTCAGAATGCTGTAGAACCTAATACCGTGACCATAGTCTTAAAGAAGAGAGAAGAAGAGTAGGATTAGTATTAAATAGAGGTACAAAATTAATCATTTGATTTTTACAGTTTTCAGGGTGAATTCCGTCACTACATTTGATTCAAAGCAAATGCATATTTAATTAGGACCTGCTATATGCCAGACACTCTCAGCTCGTTGCTTCATTTGAATAGCATGTCAGCTCCTCATAGAACAACATTACGTACATTTTAGAGATCAGGAAACTCAGTAACTTGCTTAAACTCACATAGGAACTCAGGTTCACATTTAATTCTACAACTGAAGATCACACGCTGCCTTCTGGAACTAGATGGTATTTCTGTCACCCACCTCTTTCCCCTTCCATACTACTCCCCTTCATGCCTTAAGATGTTTGTCAATAAACCATTATAAAGCTGTTGACATAAAGCTACCAGATATTTTGCCAGAATTTCCCTGCCTTTAGCCAAAACGGGAGCATTTTTAACATCACCTACACATACAGAAAGCACTTTCTTCATTGTTTACTGTTGTGGTTTTTGTTGTTGTTGTTGTTGTTTGTTTGTTTTTCCTGCAGTGGAGTCACTGACTATGATGGAAGTGGAGGGGAAGAGGAAATATGGATTACTTTATTGAAATCTCCCCTTCCTTCCTGTCTTCCTTCCTTCTTTCTTTCCTTCCTTCCTTCCTTCCTTCTTTCCTTCCTTCCTTCCTTCTTTCCTTCCTTTATTTGCCTTTAGGGGCCAAGTTTAAGGTGTTGTTTTAGGCCAAGCAAGTAGGAAAATGAGAATGACCAAATGAACATGCGAAACGTTTTCTCATATATCATAGGCTTGCTTCAATTCATTTGTAATCGATATTTATTGAACTCCAAGCATTGTATACAATTTAAAAGAATCTGAATTTTAAATTACATGACCATTGTATTTTACTTAGCTGTTCTGTGAGAAAGTCAATAAGCCACTTAACCTCTCTGAACTTATTTCCTTATCTGTAAAATGCCTGGATTTACTGGAAAATATTTCTGGTCCTAATATATTGTGATTCTGATAATCAGAAACATCAGTGAATTGTAATATTCTATTTGCTAGAGAAAATAAATAAGCCAATAAACATACATCTTATTCAAGAAATAATCATTTATAATAGTAATTGATATTGACAAAGTCCTTGGATATGATGTTAAGTATTTTATATGTACCATATTATATGATCCTCAGAACTATGTATATTATACCATTCATTGCATTTTTCAGATGAGAAAACTAAGGCTTTATGAACTTACCCAGAGTTGCTGGAGACAAATCTCCATGGATCTCTCACATTTCTGCACATCTTAGAAACAAAGGTACTGGCTCTATCTTTCAAAGGTGTTTTAACAGTGAACAGCCTTGGAAAAAACATAATGTTTTCTTCCAGAGTAAAGACCAGAATCATTTATTATGCACTGTAATTAAGATAATATCACCTTCTGGAGCAGAGTTTAGGCAGGTTTACTGTCCATTATAAAAGATTTGGATTCCCTACAATTGAGGTTCCTCTCCTGTAACATATGGCCCGTGTAATCTGTATGATACTGTTACTGAAGATTTTAGGTGCCAGAAGCACCTGTTCACATATCATAAAGACTATCGTTTTCTTTTTTCATTTGTCCTATAGGTGTGTGTGTGTGTGTGTGTGTGTGTGTATTTATGAACTCCACAACATAGTAATTTAGTATCTGTAATTGTAAGGTAAGTGCCCCAGGAACAGTTACTAAAATCTACATTACATTTCCTTACTCCCATTTTTACTGAACTGGTTACTATTGATTTCTTTTCTGATTCCATTGATTTTCCCCTCTACATATAACATTTCCTTTATTTTAGTGATTAGACTAGATTTTTATGTACATACTTAACAAAATCTATATAACATCTTTAGCATCCTTGCAAATAAGTTAAGGATCTCAGAATACTTTGACGCTTGACTCTGCTTTCCTGGTATACATGTTACTTTTTCTCTTGTTCTATCTTGTTTTGTTACTGAAAATTGGACTTTATTATTACTATTTAATGCTTATTTAGATTACCCACGTATTTTACAATTTTTCCTCTTCATTCCTTCAGCGTCTCCTTCCTTCCTTCTGGGATAATTTTCTTTTCTTTACTTTTCTTTTTGAAGACAATCCTTTAGAATATTCTTTAGCACTGATGATAAATGATTTGTTTTTGTTTTGTATAAAAATGTCTTTATTTTATGATCAATCTTAAAAAGTAATTTAACTGGGTATACAATTCTAGGTTGACAGCTACTTTCTCTGAGTACTTAGAAGATATTATTACCCTATCATATGCAGTTCACTCTGCTAAAAAGTCAGCTGCCAATCTGTCTTTGTCTTTGGTTTGTTTTTTCTCTTTTTTTAGGACATCTTTATGTCTTTGGTGAACAATTTGTACTTTTCCAGCCTCAATAATAAGCTTAATAAATCATATAGAATTCTAATATGTATAATGACCAAAGATTACTATGGATGGAGACAATATGATACCTTCATGACACATTTCAAACTGAGAGGGGATATTTATTTACAAAGGGAATGATCTACACTCTGTCATTCATTGGCACAACAATTTAACACTCTGGGGCCAGATTCAACTCCATTATGAATATCCATATGACAATATAATCAGTAGAATTGCTAAATAAATATGAAGGATAAGCAGGCAAATACATTTTGAAAGGAGGGAGTCAGAGAAGCTGAAGCAGTAGAGAAACAGAAGATAACAAAACAAAATATTTTAATACCTTTTTTCAGTCCCAGTGCAACAGATGTCTTAAAAATATATATATTATATAGCTCTTTCTCTCTATATAGCTCTATTCTACTCTTTTTGAAGTCCCCCTCCTCCACACAAAAAATACTAATTTGGCTTTCACCACCTAGTTTCGGAATGCTGAAAGGTCTAAAAAGCCTAATGACTAAGAAGCTAATGAGTCTGTACAGCCTTGTGAAGCACTTTTCAGCTTGAAAGCACTTTATGAACATTGGCTAATTAATCTTTATGACATCCCACTCAGAAAGGGAGTTAAACTGAAAATCATTAAACAGTGTGAAAAGTCACTTTAGCACTGGAAACTCATGAAAAGTATCACTAATAAGTATAGAATGTGAGCACTGGGACTTTCCATCAATGTCCTAAAGAAAGACAGTAGGTAACAAGCCTTTGCAAACTTACAGACCACAGAGAAAGGCTATTAAAGCCCCATGGTCTGGTCGGGTCCAATTATATATCATTAAAGACCACTAGAGGTCTATACTAAAGATTCTCAGTGAGGGGCGTGGGGCATCTCCTTTATGGACCCCTTTCCTGAAGGCAAAATAGCTTGAAGGGCTACATCACTGTAAGCCATATTAATGGGTGAGAGAAAGTTTTCCAATTATGCAGCATCTCCTTCTGAGAAAACCCAAAGATTTGGTTCTCAAGTCTCTTCTGCCCTCAGGCGTTAACTATTAGGCAAAGCTTCACTGATTTGGGCCCCATTGATTTGAAACTAATGATGTTTTAAGATAGTTTTAATTCAAATACTAAAAAAGCTCTTCAAGTAAAGTAATTTGGAAAATAAGGTTATCAAAATATGGAAACAGTCACATTACTTTCACATAATGAAACATTTTCTACATCTTTTAGAAATAGAATATTAAAAATAGTAAAAAAAAAAAATGGGTTTGAAGTTTTCCAGCGACTTCAGAGGAATTTCCCGGTTCCAGGGGTATAGCTCGGTTCACTGCAATTTTGTTTCTATGCGAAGTCAGTAAACACAGTAGGGTTTTATTTCAAAATCAGAATCATAAATGAATCTTGTCAGCTCACACCAAAGTATATACTCTTGACCACAGCATGCCTTTTCCCATCAGTGTTGTGCCCTCTTTGAAGAAAACAGTCTCCAAAAAATACACAGAGCCATAAAGTACCAAATTTCCTTTTTAAAAATATTGGTATGTAACAGACAATCCAATTACATACTTTCTGAAATTGTCCACTTTAAGAATTAACACTCTAAGGAGAATGGAGAGGGGGCATTATTAACAAAAGATGAGGAACAGCAATACAGCGAATAAAGGAGGAGTAACTCATTCATCTTCCATTTTTGTTTTTCAGGAGACGGGGGATGTAGGTACTTCTGCTTCTGCCCCTGGCTATTAGAGCTGGAACCACAGAGGAACTGGAATTCCACTATTCCAATTCCACTATTCTCACCTCTCTCCTTGAAGCTAGTATTGGCTGAAATACCAATACTAGAGGCCAAGCTTATAAGATAGTCTGAGTAAGGAGCCTTGCAAATACCAAATTGCCTTGCGACATCAATAACACTTTCTGTGACTTTTAAGAGTCTCAGGTCTGCTGAGCACTTGAATCATGCAGATCCTGGTCAATAAACTTATTTCTATTTGGCCCCATCCCCAACCTGTGAGACTTTAGAAACATAACCCTCTCATGTCCAGAGGCAGTTCTAAATTCCCACCCTCTTATTCACAGACACTCCATTGAAGTGAAAATCCTGAAAGAACCCAGTTCAGGAGCCATGTTCTTTTTTAAGGTAATTTGTATTTTTTTTTCTCATCATAGATTTCAACAACAACAAAAAAGTACTCATATTTCTACCACTCGGGTAATCCCTGTTAACATTTTGGAGACTATCATTCAAGTTCTCCCCTCTCTCTTTCTCTCTTCACATAAACTCAAACAGGCTAATCCTATACATAATATTTCATCTGCTTTTTTCACTATTTATTACCAACTATCACTTATTATGACCAATTTCTATGGATGTAAAATATTTCATTGTATATTTCAGAAAAAGAAAATTTATATTGAAAGAAAACAGCTTAGTGGTTGCCTGGGCTTGTGGTGGGAAAGAGATTAGAGCAGTCCACCCTTGCCCTCAGGGGGATACATTTCAAGATCCCCAGTGGATGCCTGAAACCGTGGATAGTACCAAACCTTATGTATACTATATTTTTTCTTATACATGCACATCTATGATAAAGCTTAATTTGTAAATTAATCACAGTCAGAGACTAACAGAAACAACTGATGATAAGATAGAACAATTATAATAATATACTGTAGTAAAAGTTATGTGAATGTGGTCTCTCTGTCTTTCAAAATACCTTATTGTATGTACTCACCCTTTTTCTTGTGATGGTGTGAGATGATACAATGCCTACATGATGAGATGACGTGAGGTGAATGACACAGGCATTGTGACCTAGCATTAGGCTACTCTAAGGGTGACTTGAACACAAGCACTGCGTTACTGTGAGAATTGATCTGATAACCAAGATGGTTACTGAGTGACTAACAGGAAGACTGTATATACTGTGTGGAAATACTGACAAAGGGATGATTCATGTCCAGAACAGGACGAAATAGGAGGGCAGGAGATTTCATCATGCTACTCAAAACAGTGCATGATTTATAGACATAGACAGAGAGACCACACTGATGGTTGCCAGATGGGAAGGGGTTGGAAGGTGGGTGAAAAAGTGAAGGGATTAAATACAAATTGGTAGTTACAAAATAGTCATAGGGATGTAAAGAAAAGCATTGGAGATATAGTCAATAATATTCTAATAGCTATGCATGGTGCCAGGTGGTACTAGCCTTATGGTACTAGTCACTTCGTAAATTATATGCATGTCTGCCCACTATGCTGTACACCTGTAACTAACATAAAAATATTAAATGTCAACTCTAATTATAAAATAAAAAAGGTGCACTGTTTAAAACTTATGAATTGTGTATTTCTGAATTTTTCCATTTAATATTTTCAGACCACAGTTGATCATGGGTAACTGAAACCATGGAAGGCGAAACCATGGATAAGGGGAGCTACTATACTACCTTAAGCTCAGCATTCCAAAATCAAGTTTGCCATCTCAGTTCTCCTCTCTTCCTGAAGAAAATGAGCTTCCTCCTCCAAAATGTCCTATATGTGCCACATGAACCATTAAAGTTGTAATCACCCAGTTCCGAACCCTTGAAGCCATCTTTAATTACTATCCTTACATAGGCATGAGCAAGTCAGCAATTTAGCAGCTTTTGAAGCCTCCATCCCCATACTCTTGAGCTTCTCTGGCACAGTACCCTCATCCCTCACCATCTCTGGATTATTGTAACAGTAGCCAAGATCCTCTCACACTTGCAATGTACCAAGAACTCACTAACCTTTGGTTTCCTACCCAGAAAAGTCATAAATTTAAACAAATTGGTTGTCCATCTCACTGTGCCTTGTCATAATTAAGGAATTAAGAAACAATATAAATGCCTTACACATACAAAAAAACTAGTTTTTTTCAAACTACTTTTGTGGAAGCATTTTTACATTATATGCGGTATTTTAAAAAATCTCATTAGAAGCTCATCAGAAAGTGCCTCCAATATTTAAGACTAAGGCTTGGTATTTTATAGATACATATGGAAGATATGTAATAATCTCAGGAAAAATAGTGAGGAAATATAAAAGTGCTATTCAGAGAAACACATGAGACCCAGAGGGGATTCATTCACTTATATGTCTTTTTTTCATTTTCCAAAAATAATTCATCATCAAAATGCAACACCAATGACATGGATAATAAACCAGAGTGTTTTTTAATTTCCAGCAATATTCTCCAGTGGAGAAGAAACAGATAAGGCTATGAAAACCATGTGTAGGGCATTAATATTTAACTAAATATGAATATTATAAATGACTATTATAAATGTAAAATCCTAAATCAAATCCATATGATATATCTATTCAACTAAAGCACAGAACTGGTACCTAGTAATTTCAGAATGTTCTCAATGGATAACCTTGAAGACAGAGAGAGCTTAAAGTCTGGCCTAACAATAAACAAAACTTTGCGAAGGGTTAATCATTATTACCAGAGTGGGGTATCAATCCAAATAAGCAAGAGGAAGCTTTCTATGTTCATCTTAATTCGGCAAGGTTTCTCATTCTGTATCTTAGAACAGTCTAGCTAACAAAGTAGGAAGCTATCTTCAAAGCCCAAATGCTTTATTGCCCCCATACACACTTTCCACTTTTCACCCATTCACTCTGTCAGCAACATATAGTCTCATCACTTCCTTTACCTGCTGTTTCTTTTTTTCATTCCAATATTTATTTTCAGGGTTAAATTCCATACAGTGTAAGCAAAAAGAACAAAAATACAAACCCGAAGAAAGCAGAAGGAAGGAATTAGTAAAAATAAAGCTGAAAATAATAAACAGGAAATCAACTAGTAAAATTGATAAATTATTGTAAAAATGGCCCTTGCAGAGAAAAGCAATAAGACAAATAAATCATTAACTAGTTTAATCAGAGGGAAAAAACTCACAAATACACTAAAACAGAAGTGATAAAGAAATTATAATCACAGCTACAGAAAATAATTAAAATAATTGTAATAGATTTCTTTGTACAATCCTAAGCGTATAAACTTGTGAATTTTAAAGAAATATCAATTAACAAAATTAAGTCAAGAAGAATGAGGAAATCTAAGTAAAACAATCATTACAAAAATAACAGAGAATTGTAACAAAATCATTCTCAGGAAAGGTGCCAGGTCTAGATGGTTTCATAGGCAAATTCTTTCAAACTTTCACAAGAAAGGTAACTCCTATGATATTCAAACTATTTTAGAATCCAGAGAAAGATAGAAAACTTTCAAGTATTTTTGAAAACATAATGATCCTGATAGTACATCCTAATAAAAATAGCACAAAAATTAAACCTAGAAAGTAAGTCCCTTGTTAAAAAAGATTATCAAGATTCTAAATAAAAATATTAGAAGATTGAATACATACAGTATATTAGGAAATTAAATTTATGGAAATATAAAAATAATGGAATATGACCAAGAATTTCTATTTAGAATAAGCTAATGGGTCAATGTTGCAAAATCAATTATTACAAACTTTCATATTAACTTATAAAGGAAAAAATATCATCACCTTAATATTCTAAAAAGTCGTTTGATAAAATCCACTACCCACTAGCTGTGAAATTTTTAATAAACTATAAAGGACATTAAAGATTTTTTGGAGAAAAATGGAGAAACAGGCCATGTTTGTAAATGAAAGGACCCAATACTAAAAATAGATAAACCATCCCTTAAAATTAATCTATAAATTTTATTCTAGAGAAAATTGGAACATCTTTAGAATTTGAAAAAAAAGCAATTCTAAAATTCAAATGGAATGAAAATGTACAATAATAACAAATAACATTAAAAGAAACAAGAGAAATAAGAAGTAAGTAAGGTTATGATGATCAAAATAAAGCAGTACTGGGGACATGATTATCACACAACATCATGGAACAGAGTTCAGAACCAGTATATATAACAAGTAAGACAAAAGTGGCATTTCAAATCCATGGGAAAAGAATGGTTTAGTCAACAAATTATGTTAGGACAAACAGTTCATCATTTTGTGGGGAACAAACCCCTAACAATTAGAAAATCTTTTAAAAATATCCCAGAGAGATTAAAGATAGAGTTTTTAAAACAATTAAAAGTCATGGGGGAAGTGTAAATATTTATATAGTCCTTAACTGTGAGAGTCCTTTCAAACCATAACACTAAATGTATATGTGTTTATGGAAAGTATATGAGTTTTTGGATATGTTTGAAATTGAAAACATCCTTATCTTAAGGTATAAAATAATATTACCACGTGTCCCTGAAAATAAGACCTAGCCGGACAATCAGCTCTAATGCGTCTTTTGGAGCAAAAATTAACATAGGACCCAGTACTGTATTGTATTGTGTTATGTTATGTTATGTTATGTTATGTTATGTTATGTTATGTTATCTTACGTTATATTATATTACATTATACCTGGTCTTATAGTAAAATAAGACCGGGTCTTATATTAATTTTTGCTGCAAAAGACGCATTAGAGCTTACCATCCGGCTAGGTCTTATTTTCAGGGAAACACGGTAAAAAGCAAAACAAAATAGAAAAAAATGATTTGCAATGTTTGTAATAATTGTCAATACTCTAAATAGGAAAAAATGATCTCAAATCAATCAGATAAAAATCCTCATAAAAATGATGAAAAGATATAAACAGGCAATTCACAAAAGAAGAAATACACATGACTAAAAAATGTTAAAAATGTTCAAAGAACATTAATTATCAAAGAAATATAAATTAAAATAATAATGAGTTACACATCTCCTAGTATACTGACAAATATTACAATTAGAGCCTATACTCAGGGCTCATAATAATGTGGGGAAATAGGCATTACTTGAGGGAGATTAATTGGTGCAGCATTTTCGAAGAACAGTTTTGCAAAACGCATTGAGTGCCTTTAAAAGGTACAGGCCTTTTGTCCTTACAATTCCATTCTGAGAAACGTATTTTAAGAAAATGATCAGATAGGTTTACTCAAATGTTCTCATATCTTACCAGGAGCAAATTCAGTTTTATGAGGCCTGAAATTTATACATTCAGGAAAGAAGATCTTTAAGGAAAACCAAAATTAGTTATCAAAATGAATATTCATTTAGAATAAGAAGAGATCATCCTATGTTACAAATTTTAAAAAGTTGACAAATACCACAAACATCACAATGTCCAGAAAAATAGCATATTTCTATTAATTTTCCTAAATTTTGGACAGCATCCTTTTTGATCAACTCTACACGTGATAACAATTTTAAATATGATTTTTCTGTAGACATACAGAAAAATAAAATATTTTAATATTTATTATTATATTACATTAGTAAAAAATAATATTTTATTTTTCTGTAGGCATAGAGAAAAATAATTCAGCCTTCTCTTGCATGGTCAATCAAAATTTGTTTTATATTATTGATGGTTGGGGTGCAGAATACATACAACTTCACCCAGAGACATATTTCCTATCTGCAGTATTAGTACAGGTTTGTATTCTACAAATGCAGGAATTCTAATAAATTATATTTTGCATAATTTCTCTCTAAGAGTAATAAAGAAAAGTGTGTTTATCACTGCATATATGCCACATTGCTGAGCATGCGCCTGACAGGAGAGAACTTCAGCTGTGACTAGGCATCTATAAAGAACAGATTTTATACATCTGATGCTTGGAAGAATTTACCATAGACGAGCTTCCGGCTCTGTACATTTCAAACCTTGTTTCTCCTCCACTGTGCATACTTCCAGGGCCACATACTGTAGAATACATTCTTATCACAGTATGTGACCTCTGGACTTGAAGCTTCGTGTCAGGACGCTGAGTGAGCTGGGATACACGGTGAAAGAGTATTCAGGGAAGCCATTCTTACAACATAAGCCTAGCAACCACTTAACTCTACACAAACGGTATTGAAAACCATATAAATATATCTTACTAAATTCAAACTAAATGCATCTCTAACTTGACTTCTTCCCTCACTAGATGCCCAAAATGTGGCCCTTCCAGCAACACTTGACAAATGGAAAAACAGACAGGAAGGTGGAAGGGAAAAAGAAAGCTGCCCCAAGTGAATACCATTAGAATATCTTTTTTTTCTTTTCGTAAAGAAGAGAGTTTATTTTAAAAAGCCCATTAAAATATCTTATGTTTGCTAATCTTATAAAAATTTGCTCCTCAGTTTTCTTCTGCAGAATTTTTTTCCCCCAGCTGACCATTACTTGTTCCTCAAGGTTTGATGCTGGGGCTTCCTATTTCACCCTTTTCTCATCCTCAGAAACCTTAACTGTAACACTGGATTAAATTATTATCTACATCTTTATGACCCACATATTTATATTTCTAACTCAGAGCTCTCCTTTGAGCACGGGAGCCAACTGTTTATTCAACATTTTCACTTAGATATCTCAAAAGCACCTCAAACACCTTATCAAAGACAGAACTCACAGCTGACCACTCTTGACAACTTATTTCTTTTTCAAGAGGAATGTGGTGTCTTATTGGAGGCATGACCTTTCAAACAAGGCTGGATCCAAAAACCTAGGAACCATGCCCCATACCCAACACGTCACCATGTCCTGTCAATTTTACCTGTTAGTTATCTCTCAACATTGTCTGCTTCGTTTCATTACTTCCCAGTCCCTCACTTCCACCTCCATCCAAGCTATGGCTCTTCTGTGGCTTCCAGAGGATCTGGCATTCACAGCCCTTCACAATCTGACCCCACCATACTTTTCTTTTCCAGAACTCTTCTCCCTCCACATCCCTTGTATCTTAGCCATAGTAAAACAGTCACTCTTATGCATAATAAATTTTTATACCTTTTGTCTTCGTTTTCCTAATCTGTCATTCTAGAATGTCCTTGCCTACTTTGTCCATCTGTGAAACTCTACTTATTTTACAAGGCCCAGATCAAATATCATCTCAATGAAATCTTTCTAGATCTTTCCTTTTGCTCTACCATTTTCTCTTTGACACTCCACTGCGTCAAACAAGTAACTGGTACTCTATCATGCTTTTATAGCTCTTTGTACATACCACTAATATAGCACTTTTATATTGTAGTTCATTTTTATTAGTATCTATAACCCCGGATACATTGTGAATTGCTTGAGGGCAGAGACAATGGCTTACTCATCTTCATGTCCTTCTGCCACTTGACACAGGGCCTGGCACGACCACAGCATATCTTCAAGACTCTTTCTGTTACAAGTGAACAAGATCCTAACTGGATGTGGCATAAGCAGAAAATAGAAACGTATTTGTCCACATAATAAAAAGTATAGGGGAAGAACAAGCTCCAGCAGATGCTAGATTAGAGCTCGAATGAAGTCATAAAAATGTCCCTCAGTCACCTCTTATCCGACCTTTCCTTCCTGTGGGCTTTATTCTCAAGCACCACATTAGTTTTAGACTGTCTTTCAAGGTGCAATTTCAGGAGTGCAGGGAGAACTTCCTTTCCCTGACTGTTTGCACAAAACTGCCGAGTCTGGCCCTCAATGGCCCGAACTGGGTTACATGGTTATCACTAAACCCATCCCTGAAGTCAAATTCTTTGCTAGGCCGGAACTGAGCCATCTGGACATCATTGGGCTGCAGTAGAAACAGACTGAGAATAGAGGATAGGGTAGTCATCCAGAGGAAAACCATGACCCTCCTACTAAGTGCTGAGTTCCCCAAATAATAAGTGCACACAAGTATTTTAGATAATTCTTGTGGAACATTATCATTAGCCTTCCTTTCAGACAGAATTCTCAGTGTTACCACATTTATTTACAATTTCATCAACTTTGAAATCTATCTATCCCTAAAAATATTCCTGGGTTCTTAAGAGCATTAGGTTGATGTTTATGAACATCCAGCATAATACTTAGCATGTAGGGGCTGCTCAAGACATCAATAGATTTAAATAAATAAAAGAATGATGTAATAACACAGTCTATAAAATAATATCTAAAAGGATGTATAGAAGATGTCATACATAAATACACACATTAACCAGGACAAGTAATACAGAGATCTGCTTTATTCTAAAGTGTAATTTATTACATAACAAGGGACAAAGTGGGACACAACTTGTGTTTGATTAAAGAAAAAAAAAACAACTATAGATTTCCCCCATCTCCTTTCTCTTTTATTTTCCTTTAAATGTTCAGAATACGGGACGTTGCTTTAAATTCTTGTCCTCACTTACCAAAATCAACTGCAACATGGTCACAGATGAACCCAAATTGTATTTTGGACTTACATCTATATATTACAGCATCCATGACCATGACCAAATCAGAGTCTGGCTACTACAGAAATGTTAACTTCCAAGTAGAGTTCTGTCTGAGCTACGAGCAACAATGCTATTTGTTTTAGTCTTAAAGGGCAGAAAGTTTTTCTTACTAGTATCTCTGGTAGACCTACTCTACCAAGTTCAGATTGATTTCATGACTGCTCTAACACTTATCCATTGACCATGAATCAAAGCTAGACAAGGCTGCCAGCTCAAGGAATTTATAAAATTCAATGTTAAATTCAGGGATGGAGTGAACTCCTTGATTCTAGAGTCAATATTTTGTTCATTTCCCTGTCCCTCTCAAACAAGAGACAATGTCTGACACAAAACTTTCTCAAGAATAATTCTTAAATATATGTCTTTAGGATTTAATATGTATCCTCATGTTCTATCTGCTGTTAAGCTTTCATTGGCACAGTCCCTTAGCAAGAGAGGACATAGTGCCAGTCTTCTTGTGCACACACAGCAACCAGGAAGCTTAGAGGGCAGAGGTGTGTTGGAGCGGACAAAGGGCCAACTTTTCAATTATATCAACTTGCCTTGCTTTGAGAAAGAATAGGGAAGCAGCAACAATTTTCTCTAACTCTACATCAATTTACAAGGTTAATGACGATAACAGAAACCAAACAAACACACACATTCTGGTCTGGAGATCATATTTGGGGAGATCATTCTTTAGTTTGCTGAGAATTCTGATTTTCTAGGCAAAATGTTCTGGAACACTGACAGAGGTCAGTAAGATCAAAACTAAATGAATATTCAGTAACTTCATTAACCATGCAGTTATGATTAATATTATATACTACACTTTAAATAACCGTATTTTAAAACTGTGTTTTCAAGACTACATCAGTATTTTAAAGCCTGCCGGGGTGAACCTGAAGCTTCATCTGTACAAGGACAAGGTTCTTCTTTCAGTTTGTAATTTCCAAGAAGTGGCTTCTGTGGTTTACTTTCTCTTTCTTTTAACACTTTTATGCTTGATGCTTTCTTGAATTTCTTTCACACTTAATCTCAATTAACTTATTTCAGGAGGTTGTGTATGGGTGAATGTGGGGGTGTGCAGAGGGAGAGTTAATTTTGTAGTTGAATATATTCCCTTTAGAATTTTACAAAGCTCCCCACTCGCCAATCTCACATCCAGCTTCCAGCACAGAAATCACAGGGCCCAGTCTTGCTTTCCTTCCAACCTGCTCCAATGCAGGAATCTGAAGGCAGCAATCAGACACTGCTACTTGAACAGTAATCCCACTGTTGTACAAGTTATTTACTTAACAAAGTTCCAGGATAAATATGATTATAATAAACAAAATACACCCCATGACAAGAAACAGAAAAATCATCATTTACAAGTTTGATAGAATAAATTGATAGAACGGTATTTGTATGTGATTTCGCAGTTAGTTAATACTTTAGATTTCTCTTTACTCAACTTGAAATCTAAACTGACCAATTACTTATGTGTAATTTTGCAGCTATCTCACAATATCATTATATATTTGTGCTGCTAGTTATAAAATGGCTAGTGTTTCTGATGGTAATTTTTCTGATAAATTTGAGAAGATGCATTAAAGGCAGATTTACTCTTTAAACATTCAGTAAATGGCCCATCTATGCTTTAAAGTGAAAGGCCTGTGTTCAGGCAGACAGGAAAGCACGCATTACCAACAAATCTTGCAGATAATCAACAGCCACATCCAATACCTAAATAAGTAGTCAATGAACTAAAACCAAATCAGGAAAGACAAACAATGTTTAAAAACCTTGTTTTGTTTAATCTGTGTAGACTTGTCCTGATTAAGCATGTTGTCTCTGGTTAGTATTTTTGAACATTTAAATCATTCATGGTTCCTACCTCCTACTAACCACTTACTAACGCCCCAGCTCTTACCACCACTGCAGCTTCTTCAGGCTGTGGGGTCAAGAGTCCCTATGTCAGGAATCACAGGACTGAAATAGCTACACATTTGCTTAGGTCCATAAAATCAGAGTAGTTCCGCTGTAGTGGATGTCACTGTGAGGCATAATTTTACTGTGTTAACCTAGGTATGAAATTTTCAAGGTAGTGCTTTGGCTTTTGATGTGACAATTGAGCACTTCAAATTGGCATCTAAGCCCATGGCAAGTGCAAGCTGCATTTGTTCAGAGTCATGACTCAACAAATCATAGGTAATACCCAAGAGACCTCATGAACCAACTGCTCCTTACTCCAGCCACACTCAAGGCAGGTCCCCTGCCTCATCCCTCCCAGCCTGAGGCCATACCCTGGGATCCTGGGGAAAAGGTAACCAGAGGCACATCTACCTAGGGCCAGCTGCTCAGGGCCATGCCGATGGAACACGCTTGAGATTTAGAGCCAGAAGATCTGGATTTGAGTCATGGCCATGACCATAACACCTACCAGAAATGTGGTATTAAATTAAGACAATTACCGTGTTTCCTCAGAAATAAGACCTAACCAGACAATCAGCTCTAAGGCGTCTTTTGGAGCAAAAATTGATATAAGACCGGGTTTTATTTTACTATAATATAAGACCACGTCTTATATAATATAATACACGGTCTTATATTAATTTTTGCTCCGAAAGACGCCTTAGAGCTGATTGTCTGGCTAGGTCTTATTTTCAGGGAAAAATGGTAACATTGGCCAAAAGGTGTAATAAGAATCTTAGCCTCACCTCCCTATCTCAAGCTGGTGTCAGAAAGACAAAAATACCTAATCAGCTATCAACCTACTCCATTTGGTGTCTTGGAACATAAAAATCACTTGTCAACATACTTTGTCTCACCTTTATATAATTTTGCTTTGTTTTCTCCTGGCACTCTTTTGGACAACTCATTGTCTTCTGTAGATATGTATTTATATTAACCGACTGCCATAGGGAAGCACAGAAAAGGATGAGTGGGGTGTCATTTGAGGAGTGTGAAGTATCCACAGAGAGAAAAGAGGCAAATGTACATTTTACTGGGCAGATTAAAGTTTGAAAATTATCAGTGAGTCTCAAGCCATAACAAAGAATATTCTTTAACTATTTTTTTTTCCTTGCTCTCCCAGAACATACTGCTAATGTTTTCTATGCCTGGTCTATTTTGAGCCTAGTTGTAGTTCAGCATTTGTCAGAGTCACAGCCTGTCGTTTCACATTGTGCTAGTGATACTTGGATCTATTTTTCATTCAGTTTCTAGAAAAAACTGTCACTCTACTTCCGTGATATGAAGCCGTGGACAGAAAGCTATCCTGCACTTGGTGCAGTTCAAACAGAGTATCTTGTAACTCATTCCTTAATCACTGCTCACAGATCTGCCCTAATGTGAAAACATGCTGAAAAGGACAGATTCCTGAAGCTGCCTCATCACAGATGCTCTACCACAGATAGGTGACTATTTGAAAAGAGCCTTGCATTGGAAATGTATTTATCTATTCCCATGGTTTTAAAAATTAAGTAATTCTTTGATTAAATTGCTTTATATTTTGAAAACCCCTCTCATATTCCTGGGAGCTGCAATTTTCTGAGAATTTGGGCTGCTACGGGGACTCTTATGGCTAATTACCATGTCCCTAAAATATTTGTGAGTCATCTCTTTACACCTTTCTATAGAGGAAAGTTGTGAATGCTTTCATAGCACACTAATTAGAGGGACCAGTGATCATTGAGCACAGTTTGTTTAGGAGAACTGGGTTTTGCCTGTTGACCCATTTCCTTTCACTTGCACAAGTGTCCTGATTTGGATGGTAAATTATATGGTCAGCCTACCTCCAATACATGTAGTTATATAAGTCAAACCTGAGGAAGATGTGAAAGAAACAATTGATTAAACACAGAAATTTACTAACAAAGTGAAATCTTTATTGGCAAGAAGCTATAGCTCTTTTCTTGTGAAATCTACCTACAAAGATAATCTAAAATTGTTCTCTATCTTTTCTTTCCAAAGAGCTGCAATAGGATGAGTGAGAACACTTGAACTTGGCCTTGTGCTCCAAAGTGAAGAGAAGAACCTGTATACCCCAGACAGGAAGCAGATTCACCCAGTACAAAGGGTGCCTCCAGGAAAGAGAGAGAGGGGCTATCAATTTTGTTTTCTGAAGAGCATCCCAACAACCCAAAAGACATTGGCACAACCATTAAGTGCAATGAAAAAGAGAAAAGTATATATATGAAGATAGGCAAAAGTTACTAATTGTCAGTGTTTGCAAACTTTTTTAGCCTGTAACCATAGGGGAATATAGGAGAGAAAGAGTCAGGCGGAGAGGTTGGAAAATTGAGACAAGAAGATGAAAAAAAATGACTATTAGAATAAAAAGGAAGGGATCCAGGAAGGGAAGAAGAGGTTTGCAGGAGAGAAGTGAAGAACCACACAAGTTGGGTTTGGTTATTAAATGTGTGGGAGAGAGAATTTAAGATATATACTGTTTAGGATGCTTCTGAAGGCAGTAACAGAAATCCAAGTTAAAAGTGTCTTAAAAAAAAAAAGGTGGAAGTGTTATCTTCATACATAGAAGTTCCAAAGCAAGGAGGCAGGGTTTGTTCATTCAGATTCCATGGTCTCTTCCAGACTGCATCCTTGTGCTCTGCCATCCATGTCCATTGAAATGTTTTGGCAACCAGTCAGCTCAGCCTGCTTCCCTCATGTCTCTGCAGAAGAAGCTCTGTTTCTTCCCATGTCATCTTTTTAATCATCAAGGAAACCCTTTTCAGAAGGTTTCCAGCAGACTCCCTCTCATCTCATTGGTCAGAATTGCATGTTCTACCCATGCTTAAAACCACCCTCTGGCAAAGAAAACAGGACCACAATGTGTCTTAGATCAACCATAATTCACCCACCTGGCATTCAAGATAAGGCTCATCTCCCTCAAACCCATGATGTGTAGTTTCTGTCAGAAAGGAGAATGAGGAATAAAGAATATTTGGTAGGAGGTATGACAAGTTCACCAACTTGTTGCAATAATGTTGCTAACCTTTTTTTGATATCAGAGGGATTATTCATTATGAATTTGTACCAACTGAACAGACAGTTAACCAAGTTTACTATTTGGAAGTGCTGAAAATGCTGCGTGAAAAAGTTAGACGACCTGAACTTTTTGCCAACAATTCATGGCTCTTGCATCACGACAATGCACCAGCTCACACAGTACTGTCTGTGAGGGAGTTTTTAGCCAGTAAACAAATAACTGCTGGAACACCCTCCCTACTCACCTGATCTGGCCCCCAATGACTTCTTTCTTTACCCGAAGATAAAGGAAATATTGAAAGGAAGATATTTTTATGACACTCAGGACATCAAGGGTAATACGATGACAGCTCTGATGGCCATCCCAGAAAAAGAGTTCCAAAATTGCTTTGAATGGCGGACTAGGCACTGGGGTCAGTGCATAGCTTCCCAAGGGGAGTACTTCACAGGTGACCATAGTGATATTCAGCAATGAGGTATGTAGCACTTTTTCTAGGATGAGTTCGCGAACTTAATTGTCTGATCTCATATGTGTTAGGGACTGAATTGTGTCCCCCACAAAACTTAGGTTGAATTCTTAACTCCCATTACCTAGAATGTACCTGTATGTAGTCTTTAAAGAGATAATTAATAAAAAATGATGTCATATGGGTAGGCTCTAATCTAATATGATAGGTGTCCACAGAAGAAGAGGAGAGTAGGACATATACACATACAGAGTGAAGATCATATGAAGACACAGGGAGAAGACAGCCATTTACATGCCAGAGAGAGCAACCTCGGAAAAAACAACCCTGGCAACATCATGATCTCAGAAGTCTAGCCTCGAGAGCCGTGAAAAAATTAATTTCTGTTCTTTAAGTCACTTAGTCTGTGGTCTTTTGAAATGGCAGCCTGAGCTGACCGATACAGTATGCAGCCAGGAACATCTTCAACAGCACAAGAAATAAGATCCGGGAAAAAAGTTGTTAAGCAGTATTGTTAATCTAGACATTTGTTACCAACAACTGTTAACATCACAAAAAAGAGAGAGCCAGATACTGCGTGCCTCCTGGCAGAAGTATACAACACTACAACCAATAAAACAATCTTGTCCACTCCCCACCCCCACCCTACCCAATGAACATTAAACCTGAATTTAAGGAAGAAACTAAACTTCCAATTCATAGAAATAAAGACGAGAGGAACGTGTTTGCAATGGACATGCAATCAACGAAATCCATATTGTGGAGAACTTTAGAAGACAAACATCCCCGGATTGAGAGACTTTCTAGAACATGGGGATTTCAGTGCTAACAAAGGGAAAGTCATAGGCAAACCAGGACATGTTTCTCACCCTAACCATCTCTTCAGCAAACTAACTGCAAGGGGAAAAAAAGATGGAAAGGGGATCTATACTTTTAAAATACTTGAAGACATATTACCCAGTCATAATTTGGACCTTATTCTTTATAAATTGATAAACTGTTAAAAAAACTTTCTGAGGAAAGTATGTGCTATTGATTTTTCGGTATGACAATATTATTGTTTTTTAACAAAAGTGAATCCTTCTCTTTTAGAGGTATATAACTGAAATATCTATAGATAAAATTGGATGTTTGATATTTGCTTCAGAATAAAATAGGAGAAGGGGGAATGGGTGGAGTGGGTTGAAGTAGGATTGACCTAGAGTAGATGGTTGTGAAGCTGGGTGATGGGCTTATTATACCATTCTGTCTAATCTGTCCAAGTCCGAAGTTTTCCATAATAAAAAAGGGTTCCTTTTGAAAGTTTTCTTCTATATATTAAAAATATGTTCTGCAATGTAGTCTTTTCTTCAGAGACTGAATAAGTATCTAAATCAACTGAAATCATGTATTCATTGTTGCATTGCTTCTTCAAAACCAGCTGGGCCAAAAAGCACCCTTGATTATATTAGAATTATACTTGAAAACATATATGAGATGATAATCTAGACAGAACGGGGTCCTGGGAATTTATGCTATTTTATTTATTCCAGAAAAGCTTAATAAAGGAGGTAAGAATTCAGCAGCTGCTTGAATGAAGGATGCAAGTCCTATTTATAATAGTTGGCCTTCCTATTAGCGTGCTGTGCTCCTAGCTAATGCCATTATCAATTTCGTTTAGAAGACAAACATTTTGGTACAACATTAAATATTATTTTTTTAATAGGAGACATTTTCTTTGCAAATAACAGTCATCAAGAAATTACCCAAAGTGTGTTCTGCATATTGATAAGGGTTCTGTCAAATACATTAAGGAATCACTGAACTAAACAGAATGCTGGGCAGTGCTTCATACCTTGCACCGGTGACTACGCACTGTGAATCTGTAAGAACATACAGTTAAGCCTCTACCTGCAGATTCGAAAGGGAATGGTGTTTCGTGGTTCACACTGACTTGTTTCCAAGTGCATGTATTTTTTTAACTAATCAAAGTCAAAACTAGCTTGAACTGACAGTATTTCAGACTAGACCAATCTCTACAAAATATTGGAAGGGGAGTATGTAGTAAAAATTAGCAGCCAAGGAGAAGTTTAGGGCTCTTTTTCTTGGGTGGGGGAGTTTCCAGTTTATTCAAATAAATTTATTGGGGTGACAGTGGTTAGTAAAATTACATAGGTTTCAAGTGTGCATTTCTTTAGTACATCATCTGTACTCGTACTTCACATTGTGCACTCACCACCCAGTCAGTTCTCCTTCCAGTTTTAGGGCTTTTAATTTCTACAACTTCCCAGATTGAACTCCAGGTAATGAGAGCTCCTTTCTCACCTTTCATGCCTGCTCAATGCCAATACTGTGCTCGTGTTTTGAATAAATTACTCACGTCAACCCTCTGATTTGAGTATCATAACTCATTTTGTTAGACTAGGAAACAGGGCCTTGAAAATATCAAGCAGCTTGCCCTAAACTTTCCATCTAGTAAGTGGCAAAGCTGAGATTCTACAACAGCACCCATGGGCCATCTGCGGCCTGTGATCCATTGTTAATTGGCCAGCAGCAAATTCCAAAAATATATTTAGTTTACTTAAATAAACCAGGTGAGGCAATACGTACTTCACCTCGAGTGAGTGGCCCGGCTGTTTGTGTATTTTACCACATATGGCCCTTGGTGAAAACCATTGTAAAAAGTTTGGACACTCCTGTTCTACAAGATCCAACCCCATGCTTTCTTCTAACTCTCCTATCTGAGGAGTCTCTTACCAGGTAAATTCCTAAGTCCAAATCCTCATTTTCCTGATGCAAATGTTTTGTAGCAGCACGGCAATTTTTTGTAGAATATTTCAGGTGTGAAAATCCAGATTTCTTCTAAAACACTCAGTGCTTTGAATCATGTTAAGATTG